>NC_031771.1:34287186-34642837 GCF_001522545.3 Parus major
CGGCCGGGCGGGAGCCGGGGCGGCGCTCGGGGGCGGCCCCGCCGCTCGCACCCAGAGCCTCCCTTAGAGCGGGGCGGCCGCTCACGGCACAGCCGAGCCAGCTGATGCCCGCAGATGCGGAGAGGCAGGGACCTGCAGGAACGTGGAGTATGTCCTGTGTACATTTATCTGGTCGAAGTACCTCTTAATTAGTTGGGTTTCTCCGTGGATAACCTAGCATTCTTTCTGTCCTATATCAACAGTGATCGGATGGCTCCTTCTCTGCGAAATGCACCAGGTGTAGGGCGCAATACTACATCGAAACGTGCTGCCTACACGTAAAATGTACTGATGCAAAGTCGTGCTGGGTGACCTTTTTTCCCCAGTTTTGGTTTTGTTTCGGGGTGAGGTTTCTTTCTCTGAAGGGAGCCTTCGTCACAGAAAACTTCCATTAAGTATGTGTGATGTGGAGGGCAGCAGTATCACAAGCATTTGAGCAGCTGTTACAGCCGCCAACGAGTGGAGGTCCTTGCTCCCCTTTTTGCCACGTGGTTCTTTACCAGAGCTCCACATGGGAATCTGGCTCCTAGGACACTTTATTTAACTCAGCTCATGTTTTTTTGTCTTGTTGGTTTTGGCCCAGATTAGGGAGCTAAAGCAGCCCACTTTTGGAAGTGTTTAGTGCCAGGTTGGATGGAGCTCTGCTCAATTTGGTCTAGTGAAAGGTGTCCCTGTCCATGTCAGGGAGTTTGGAAATTGATGATCTTTAAGGTCAAGGTGCCTTCCAACCCAGGCCATTCTGTGATTTGGTGATGATTCTGTGGAGCTTTGGAACCACCCCAAGGTATCTGGCACCAGTGGATGCCAAATAGCAGGACTTGAAAGGAGAGATGAATGCAAATAACGGGTCTGTCATCACCTTTCAGACTGATTTAATACCACAGGATAAAAAACCCAAAACTCTTGTGTTCATGCTACACTGAGGATTGCAACAGCATAAAATTAGCATAAAAGCATGTCTTTGAGTGTTATGGTGAGCTCAGCATATATGAGGCAGCATACTAATGTCTAATTTGGGTGAAATGTGTATTGCCAGTCCCTTCTGTGATGCACAGATCTGGTGTTACTGGGAGATGTTATACCTGAGCTGCTTCTCTTGAATGTCTGAGAAGTTTTGGAGATTCCAAGCTTAAAGCCTGCTACTCCACGTGACTGGCAGAGGTGAAGGTGAAGTCAAGTGGTTGATAAGGTTTATTACTTAAAAAGATACTGGCAAAAGCATGGAAATTCATACCAAGGCTTGTATTGTGAAGATTCGGTGGTGTTTTTCTTAACTACTATCTCCAAAACTGTTTTCTTCACTTGTAAACTTTTTTTTTTATTTGTGATTACTAAACTTGGTTTTAATGAAATGATCTTTTAATTGACTTATTTCCGAACTGGAATAAATATAATTACAAAGTTCATAATTCATAAAAAAATTGTTCCATGAGGAGTTAAGGTTCATAGTTGATTGTCATGATTGTATTCTTCTTTGTAGAGAATAAGTTTGGTAAATTGATAAGCTTTATGAATACATACGGAAATATCTGCTATGTGTCGTTTTCCAGTTGCTCCTTCTATTGTGATTTAGTGTGGGAACATCAAGTACTGTTCCAAATGTAGATTTATAATAAAGCCTTCCAAAAAGATGTAATTTTCCGGAATGTAGAGGGGAAATAACTATTTTTTTCATGCTGTTACTTAAATTACAGGAATAAATCTTGAAATTTGTGTGAACTGTGCACATAAACTGTTTAATTGGAATGATTGGAGAGCGAGAGGTTTTGTGTTTTCAAGGACAGTTGATTTCTCAACTGTCTCAATATTGACAATGGTTGCCAGCAGACTGCTATGCTGATGGTATCCCAAAAAGTTTTACATATTTGGGGATGATAAGACATAATTTACTAAAATTAAATGTAGCCCAACTTACAGATTTTTTTTAAAAAGGAGAAAGTCCATAGGTTACTTGTATGTCTTAGACACTGTGATGGCAAGGCCTGACATTTAAAACTGGGACACCATAATTTCTGGAAGGTAGGTGTTAGTTTGTAATTTTAATTACATTTTACCCAGAACTATTTAAAACAAAATACAGAAAATGGATGAGGGAACTATCTAATAAGAATCATAACTTACGTACTGTTTAAGAGACAAATAATGAGAAAGGATAATCTTGTGTTGTGTTTTGTTTTCTCTTAGAAAAAATGTAGAAGATTTCACTGGACCGAGAGAAAGAAGTGATCTGGGATTCGTCACATTTGACATCACTGCAGATATCCTTAATGGAAGAAATGGTTTGCAAACTTTTTGGAATAAGAACCTTGATGTCTGTTTTTGTTACCTTATAATCTTCATATATTCAGGACTTTAGGGAAAGCTAGCAATTTGTCTTAAAATAAAAATTTAAAGCAGCTAAAAATAATATTTTGCATAGGTATGGCAGTGAAATAGAACTTAAACCAGCTGTTTGTTCTCTAGTCGTTGACAAGCTGTTTAATGCCTGTTCTTAAAATCAGGCTCTATTGTGAAGTGCACTAGATCTAATAATGAGGAGTGCAGTTTAACATCTAGACATTATTACTGTTAAGTGTAGTTTGTATTGGTGATTTGAAGAGTGAATTAATGGTAGGGTTTACATAGCATGTTGTTTTGAATGTCATACCTAATGTAGGAACTGCTCCTTTGAAGCTCTTTTCTTTGTGAGGCATTCAAAGTTCTGGGTATAATGGTTGCATAGAAGTACCTGTCTTCTTCTAAAAATAAAAAAGGCATTGTAATCCTTCACTTGCTTAGATGTAAAACACTCTAATCTTTAGTATTGCATACTATGAAATTAATTGGGAAGTGTATGGTTTACTAAAAAATTTATCACATTGTTTTTTGTCCTCTTTCTCAATTGCTGTTGCAATTTTGCAGTTTTTCATTTGTATTTCTTTGCTTCCCTGCTAGTCTGGATTAAGCCTCTTTGAAAGAGTTTTTCTGCAGAAGTCAGTACCAAATAATAGGTGGCATCTTCAGTGATTACACTAAACCATGTTTTGCAACTGGTCTGAGAATCCTGGGACTTTTCCCTGTCTGCTGGTTTTTGTTATTATTAGGCAAGACACTGATTACCTCTGTGTTTTGGTTTTGCTCTTTTGAAGGATACTGTTGTGTGAGCAGACCACACAAAATACAACTCTTGATACAATACTGGATAAACAGGCCAATCAGATTTTTGCAGGTCTGTCAGGACAGGAATAAGAGGGTTTTTTTTTATCAACTGGAAGCAGGAGAAGTAAGCTCCTAAGTCTGAGTTTTACCTCTGAGATACTAATACATATTAAAATCAGAGACTGAAATTCTAAAGTAGGTGCATAGACTTGTACACATTGTATGTGGAGAGAAGCAGGGCAAGGCAGGACAGAACCTCTAAAAGAAATGTTCTTATGCAAGGATTGGTCTGCAATATGTGGCCATAAAGATTCCATGTTTGAATAACTTCTACTGGTAACAGGATTTTGGTTTTTTTTTAAAAAAAAAAAAGTTTCTGACTAAATTTCTCATACCTGGAATAAATGAAGCTTGCAATATTTAGAGATGTAAAATGCAACTGTCTGGTATGGGGTTTTATTCAAAATTTGTAAAGATATACAGGTACATGGACTGTCTTAACTACCAGAAAGAAGTTGTTAGTCCTGGGAGAAGTTAAATGAAATGGCAGTTAGCAAGAGGAACTAGGCAAAGGAAAGGGGAGCAGGAAAGGAAGGAAATAGTTTTCACAAACTTCTTTAAGCTTATTTAAATAATTGCTACCTTTTGCAAGTGATAAGAAATCCTATCAAGGAAAACTTCAGAACCTTGTTTGATATTTTGAGCCAGATGACAGAAAATGTTCAAGTAAAATATTTCTACCTAGTCTTGCAGTGACAGCAGTTAAATATTTAATTCTTTCCTTTCTTGCCCTTTGAATTAGTAGTTTAAGAACATGTTTGTTTTGGATGAGTGAAAGAAAAAAAAAGCAGATTTTGAGCTAGGTTAGGGAATCTGTTTATTCTTTGAGATAATGGCAAACAGAATACAAAAGAGGACTTGGAAATAAAAGATTACAGCTAATCTCTATAGTGAATTAAAAAGTCTTTTCCTTAGCAGTCACATGTTATTTTTAAATAAACAGACAACTACTTAGAATCCCAGCATCATTATACTGTCTCAAATGTCAGTCATCAGTTTACTGTTGATCAAAAAATCTGAGCAGAATTTTGTTTGAGTCTAATGAGCTCTCCTTGTTGTCAGTAGGGAATCAAATTTACTAATTCTTGGGGTCCCTTCCAATATAAAATACTTCCCATATTCTAATTTTTCTAACATGGGCATTAAAGGCTCTTTGAATTCCCTGCACTTCACCAATTTTGTATTTATATATTTTTTAATGTTATTGTATTTGGATACAAGGGTTCTCTGATAGTATAAAAAATTGCTTTGAGTATATTTTTTGAAGAATTCTGTCATGACTTTTATGTTTAAGGTTTTATAATATGTTGTCTATCAGAGGATTCTGGTTACTAGCTTAGTGTCAAATATAGAACTCTTAAATTATTTGAGGAGAAGTAGCTGCTAGATTTCATAAACTGTAAAAAGAAATACCCGCCTAATCACTTTTAAAATATGTGTTCAAACTGCTGGCAGTGCTCTGATTTATGAGTAAGATGAGATATGTTGGAAGGTAAGAGCTCACTGAAATGTTTATAGACTACTTAGATCTAGTAAAAATAAAACAAGGTTATGTAAGTACAATATGGTATTTTTCTTAACTTGCATACATCTGCAGAGTATATTTGATTGGAATGTCAAACAATTGTTTCTATATTTGTCTGCGGAATATTCAACAAAAAACAATGTAAGTATTAAAAAGAAGTTTGAAGCAATTAACCATTTTAGTACTGCAGCTATTTTTAACCATTCTGTAGTTCTGCTGAGAAGAGTTAAGGCCACCAGCATTTCCTACTAGTCTGGGCTGTTTTTACTGGCCTTCATGATTATTTTCTTGACAGTTTAACTGTAGGCTGGGAAGTTCACCTCTATTAAACCCAACTTGATAAATGCCCAGTAGAACTGGAGAAAAATAACACAGGCCTTGTGTTGCAGTATACCTACAATAGTATTCTGTGAATGAGTTTTTTTCACCTTTTCTGTCCATTTTACTTTTTTTCTAAATTTCTGCAGTTGGCTGCTGTTAGAAGCAAGAGAGTGGCTTCTGGGCTGGCCTAATGTGGCGTGGTTTTTTTTCAGAAATCACAGAAGTGGTTGCCCCTACCAGTTACTGTAGCCCCATAATTCATTCATAAGTCATACTTCTCAAAATAATTTTCCTTGCTCCTTTAAACTGGTTGCTATTGAGCCTTCCCTTTGAATAGCTGAACACCCTTTTTAATGATCTGATATAAGCTATGTGGAATAGCCTTTGAAAAAAAAAAATCACTTTAATGGAACACCATGCAGCTGCGGTACTGCTGAATTTTAGTTAAAGCTGCTGTGCTCACATTGCAAGGATATGGTGAAAGCTTGGGGGTTTTCTTAACTTGCTGTACAAAACTCCTTTTTTTTTTTCTTGGTTTTTTTTTTGAAGTGCCTTAGTTATATTAAACAAGATGGCAGATATTTTGTTTGTACTAGAATTGTTCTTAGTGTTTCTATGATTTTATTGTATTGTTCCATATTTTAGATTTTTTTTCCACGTAAATCACCACTTCTCACAAATACTGAGAGTATTTTTCTAAATTGTTCTATAAAGTACTAAACAAGACTGTTTAGCATCTACTTAAAAGAACAGTATAAAGTTTCTGTAATGTAAGAACTTGAGATCTCACTTTTTCAACTCTTCGTAAATTTTTTTGGGATTATACTTGCAATTCAAGTAGAGATTTCCATTTAAGTTGGAAAGATGTTAAATACATAAGCAGAGTTATGATAACGCAGTTCTTAAGTCCTTCATTTGAAGCAAGGTCTGAATACTGCTTTAAATGTGACGTACCTTTGCAATTCAGAAGCAAACCCTGTTATGCTTTGTAATTGTTCTAAAGCATATGACTTCTTTAAAATGTCTTTGTTGTGTTTTAAGATGTTTCTCTTTGTTTCCATTTATTCTGAGCCACACCTCAGTATGTAGTAGTATTCCATTACCCTGCTGTGAGGCATTATTTTGTTAAATTAGTTATGGATTGCAAGCATGTACTTCAGGGTTTTTAGATGAATAGTGTAATGAAGGTCCAGTATCTGAATGTGACTTGGTAAGGTACCTTGCTGACTTAATTGCAATTGTGATTTTAGGCCCTAAATCAGGTAGTCCTTTGGGACAAGATCATGTTGAGAGGAGACAACCCAAGGCTGTCCTTAAAAGACATGAAGTCAAAGTACTTTTTCTTTGATGATGGAAACGGTCTCAAGTAAGTAAATATTTGTTTTATCACTGTTATTCATAATATCTTGATTTACTTACATATTTTGCATTTAATAAGTGTGTTTATTGGTGTGGGAAGGTAACTACATTCTATCTGATACTCTGTCATCTCTGTTGCATCTTTTGATTGTTAGAAGATGGCCTTGGGATACAAAATATCCCATGTATTCTGTAGACTAGAAGATGCACTGCTTCTTATGAGCAAGAGGCTTCTGGGTTTCTGCCTTCAGTCTGTGTAGAATTGATTCTGTCATGGAATCAATTCGAAAGGAGTTAAGTAAAAAAAATAAAATAGGCAGTAACTACCTAAAATTAAAAAGCTTATTGTTCTGGACCAGTTAAACAATCTGTATCCTATATGTATTTAATACTCAAAACTGTTAATTAAATCGGTTAACTTGAGTATTTGTGCTGATAGTCTTTGTTGCTTTTGCAGGGGAAACAGGAATATCACCTTGACTCTCTCCTGGAATGTTGTACCAAATGCTGGCATTCTACCTCTTGTTACAGGATCAGGACATGTGTCTGTACCTTTCCCAGATACCTATGAAACAACAAAAAGTTATTAAATTATAGTACTGAATCATAAGCAAAATATTTTTTATACTTGTATATTGTGGATACATTTTATTGCAGTTTCTTCTTGCATCCCATGCAACTTTTCACTGAAAGAAACTTAATTTCCTCAGGCTAGCAGCATATGAAAAGGAAATGAAAATTCAGGGTTTTGTTGGTTTTTTCCTAAATAAAAATTGAGGCTGAAGCTTATGGGAAAGGTAAATTGCGGAATAATGGTTTCAAGGGCGGGGGGGAAACTGGGGTTTTTTTGTTTTTTTTTTTCCTGGCCATCTAAGTATAGATCTCCTTTTCTTTTAAATAAATATTTTTAAACCAGAAGGTAGTCTTCCTTTGGGCTTTTTAAGTACTGTGTTAGTTATTTATTTTGTGTAGAACTCAAATATACCTTCTGGAGTTGGTTTCTGGGAGTGCCTGAACGAAATAGCTGTCCCATTTTAGGGCATTTTTTTAAATCCATGTGCAGTATGTTATAGTAGGCTAAGCTTGGTCCTTTCTAGGGCTGCCACCAGCTGCTTGGAATACTGATAGTTCATTATCTGTCAGTCAGCCTCAGATCTTGAGTACCACTGATGTAGCCCACATCCAGTTCTGTATTACAAATCATTTTAATTTCTGCTTGCAATGCAGCAGACTGGAAGAATAAAAAGAAGTCTATTCAGTATGAGTCTTAAGACTTTAAACATAAGATAGAAGGCTAAGTCAGTAAGAAAAATAAAAGCTTTAGGTAAAAAAAGGCTTTCTGAAATGGAATCTCTAGATATTTATTGGGATCTGTTTATGAGGAAAAATGAACATGCTTATTCCAGAAAGGGCTGAGACAATATTAGAAGGGGCCTTCCATAGCAAGGAATAGGATAGATATTCCCTAAACAATCTGGGTAAATCTTTCCAAAGCAGAGGATTTCCCCATAGTAAGGTAGAATAATTGAGGCAGATTTACCAACCTGAGTGTCAATGAGTCTACCTGCAAGTCTTGCTGAGTGTCAGGAACCAGGAAAGGTAGCAAGCCGCATGTAGCAGCTTCCGTCAGCGCCTCTGTGGAAAAGGTGGGCTCTCTGTGGCTGCAGATCCCTCTGTGTGTGCTCCTTCCCTCAGCTGCAGCTGTGAATGCTGTCAGGGTTGGGAGGATGGAAGGAGCAGGGTATCAGGATCGCCTTGTGGCAATAGCAATGGTTTGTAGTGATTGACTGGTGCATTTAGGTCAGTGTATGTCCAGGAGAAGGAGCACGCGTCACTATCGCCGTCCTGGCACAGTCCATAACTTACATGTGTATTTTCAAACAAAGCATGACAAGGGAATTTATTACCAAGCAGGGAATATTCTGGATGTATTGCGGGCTTGGAAAAAGAGAAAACTAAAACTTGGGTTTTAATACTATAAATCAGAAAAAAGTAATAGGAACAATGATGAGAACTGCAGTGTGAAAAACCTTGCAAAAGAAGAGATGCAAAATACTGGAGCAGAGTATCCCCCTTTGTTTTGAGCTGATTGATTTTGAGGGAACTTACTTGCTTTTAACAAGGGATCTTTGATATTTGCGAATTATCCCTAAGTGACTATTTAATACATTCTTCATGTTGGTGTATTAATCAAAAAAGTCTTGAAAAAAGTTCCCAGAACTTGCATTATCTTTACAAACAAAATTTTGTTTAAGTGTGAAGACTAAACAGATTTTTTAACAATGTTTTAGGAGAATTTGTCATTTGTATCCAGCATATTTGCATGAATTTCAGTTCTCTGAACTTGTGCTGTTTTCCACAGAGTAGTATAATCAGCACATTGAAACACATACTATTTTTGCTGTGCTTTTGTATCAAATTTATATATGGCTCTAAAAACTGTTACGGAAAACTTAAAACTGTCATAGAGAAGGAAAACAAAATATTTTTAGAGATAATTGGGCAAAGTTGTGGATTTGTTTTTGTAATTGCCGAGTTAAGTGGTTGGTTTTTTCATAAATTATATTCTTGAATTGTTTACTGAAGCATTTCTTGTGGCTTGGCATTCAGCCAGTTCCCTGCATTCCTTTGGCAGTACTCTTCCAATGAATATAATGTCTGCCTATTAAAGAGATGCTGCAACTACAAAGACAAGGATCCACTGTCAAAGAGCATCAGGGAGAAAGCTACTTTCTTTCCTACAAAATGGTATATTCTTCCCAGCAGACAGTAGCAGATTTTCAAGACACTGAAACTGTAGCTTTCAAGTGTGATGTTTGATGCTTTATTCGCCTTTCCCTTTGAAGAGAAATTATGTTTGAGGTAAGCATTTTAGAGGGATGAAGAAGAAACCATCATGGAATTCAAGTTCTTGGAGAGAAGAACTTGTTTTTATCCTGAGGAAAAGACCAGCATAGATGAGCACTTGATGCTGTAATAGCTTGGTTTTTGCTCCTGAGCCACCAAGTGAGACAAGGTGTTGGTTCAGGGTTTAAGGAGGCAAATTCGTCAACTGATCTCTATAAAAAAAGTAAAAAGCCTTCCAAAAAGTCAAATGGCTGCTGTATTTTGTTCTGACAATTCTCAAACCATTCATAAAAATGATGCACTTTTGTGGGAACTAATGGCATTTACTTCCTCTTGTCTCACACATCTTGTCAAGTCCTAGTGTTGCTGGCAGCTGATTGTTCTCTCAGCTGTGTTGCTGACTAAATATTTCTGGTTTAAGGAGTAATATGTACAAAAAAGGTATTCTCTGGCAAGTGATTTATTTCATGGGAAGAGACTGAACTGAAAATGCTTAAGATACATTTCAGATAGTAATTTTTTTAGTAGCCTGTGTTTCCATTTGCCATCAAAAACATGCAGCACTACATTGACAACACTATGCAGGAAGGGCAAAATAGCCTTGAAAAAATCTATGTTTAGAACTCTGCTCCCCTGAGCATGCAGTCTTATTTGTGGGTTGCTCTACAGTTACTGAAAATAGAAAGTAATTTAGAAAATAAATTACTTCTATTAGTTGTTAATTCTTTAAATATGTTTCTTCTGAACAATGAAGTTAAAGCTAGCTAATACGTTGCTTTCTAGCAAGATTTAAATAGAGTTCCTGCATAATTTTTGGATTCCAACCATTAAAAATGTTGTTCTTCTGAAAATTGCTTCAAGATTATAGGTTTTGCAGAGCAGTTCTGCAAAATGAAAGCTATTTAGGCTGAAAATTCAGGTACTGGAGAAGCAATCTTACTCCAAATTTGTGTCAGAAAATATATACAGGATAACTTTGTCAGGCTTTAAGAAAATTTTTTCTGGTTTATTTGGCTGCTTTATTTTTGAATTTTTTTTTTCATCAAAACAGTTAAAAACTTATAAAAACATTTTAAACTCTTCATTCAAACAAACAAGCCAAAAGGTATATATTGTTTAGCCTGAAAAGTCCCATTCTACACGTATTGGTAAATGCTCATATTGCAGTAGTTATATCAGGCATCTTTTTATTAAACAAAAATATCCAAAACTTAGCTTGAACAAGCCAAATTTTTTCTGCATCTTTTTCTGATACCCTCCAACACTTCCCTCTGACCATTTTCTCAAACTGGCATGTTATTGAAGATAATGGGCTGAAGACAAGGCACAGATGAAAATAAGTGAGCATTCAGTAATAAGAATGGTCATAGAACAGTTTGGGTTGGAAAGGACCTTTAAAGGCCATCTAGTCCAACCCCTCTACAAGAAGCAGGGACATCTCTAACCAGATCAGGCTGCTCAGAGCCCCACTGAGCCTGACCTTGAGTGTTTACCTGGAAAAAAAATTCTTCCTTATTATCCAATGTAAATCCACCCTTCTTCAGTTTAAAACCATTATCCCTTGTCCTGTCTCAACAAGCCTTGCTAAAATGTTAATACCCATCTTTCTTTAGGGCTCCTTCAGTTGCTGGAAGGCCTAAATTAGAAGTCCCTGGAGCCTTCTCTTCTCTAGGCTGAGCAGCCCAATTCTCTCAGCCATCCCTCTAGTCATCTGCATGGCCACAATTTTTCTCTCCATCTCCACCCTCTCTTTCCCTTCTCTCACACTTCCCTCCCCCTCACTACCCCTCCCCCTGAAAAGCTTCAACACAACTGCTTTTCTCAATCATTAATGGTCTAATAATGAAATTCTAAATCACCTGTGAATTATTTAGAAAATAAAGTGGGTTCATCACAGACATTCACCTGGAGCTTTCCTCTGCTTTCCTCTGTATTCCCTTTTTCTCCTTAGTAGTGCTCATGTAAATTCTGAAGAAGTAGCTGGCACTCTTAAAATGATAAAACTGGCAGAGAGAGCATATATATTTCCAGTGCTAGAGGACCAGTGAGCAAGCATTTCTGTAATTTGAAGACATGTTTGTACTATGCCACTAACTTTGTTAACAGCATCATCATGTGTTTTGCAGTTGTAATGCAATGATTTCCAAGTGCTTTACAAGAAAAATACACATTTAGTTCCAGAAGGATCCTGGCATTCTTAGGCCGTACTGGAAGTGCTTTTGCAAGCAAGTCTTCAAAACAGTACCCTGGAATAAGTAGAATTGCCAATGTGGCATGTGATAAACCCACCACAGGTTCCACCAGCTGGCTGCACAGGTGGTTGGTAACCAGAAGGGATAATTGAGAACTCTTAATTGGGGAGTCCTTTGGCAGAACTAGGATTTGGATGCCAGGTGTGGAGTTTTGCTTCTGTGTTGCATTGTGCACAACAGGTACAGTGCTATTCATTTAATCTGCCTCCTTGCTCAGCGTTTCTTCTTGCTTAGTTGGGTTTTGCTTTCGTTTTCCGAGAGACCCCTACGGTCCTGTGTGCTCATGCTGAAGGGAATTTGTTGGATTTGATAAGCAGATGAGGTTTCAGACTGGTGGTAGGAGCTATGAGGTGGGTACAGAAGATAAACCATACTCTAATTTCTCAGTTGAGGTGTGAAAATATTTGCATTTAAGAATGGTTTATTAGTATTAGATGTAGTTATGAAAGACAGACATAGTATTTTTCGTGTGACATAGTAACTGAAGATTGAGATAAAAATAGCTATGATTTGGAAGTAATAGTGATGAGACAGTGACTGCTGAAGTCTTTCTGGGTTTTGTTGTTTGTTGGGTTTTTTGGTTTGGTGGTGGTATTTTTTTGGTTGGTTGATTTATGTTTGTTTTTTTTACTTTGCTTATACTTCTAAAAGGTAAATTTATTCTTGTTTTCTTTCTCTTAGTTCTGAAAGAAAGAGAGGGCAAGGGTTTCTTTTTCTTCCCTGCCTTTCTAGTCCCCATAATTAAAATTAATTAATTCCCATAATTAAATATTATTTGTTCATTTACATTTTGCTTTAGGAAATTAGTATAGTAAGAAAGAGTGAAGGACACTGGTTCCTGCATTCTAACTGCACATGTGGCAACAACCTAAGTTAATATTATTTTTAAGGACTGTTTTGGGTTTTTTTATATTTTCAAATGTTAAGACTGAAAAGTAAAATGTTTTGTATGTTTTAATGCTGAAATGAAATAACTTAAATATTATAAATTTAATCAGATATGTTATCTGAGCTTACTGTAAGGACTGCCTCATTTCAAAAGCTTTGATCCACATGAGCAGTGACATTTGCCTAGTTGTGACCTCTCTGTATTGTCAAGTGTCTCTCCTAAAAAGGAGTATCTCCTTGGGATTTGTTTTTTCAAAGTTAATAAAACTTTTTTTGACTTAATAGGATATATGTAGAGTTTTTGACTCGATGACTATCATTTTTCCCTGTCCCTCACTTTTAATAAGTTATTAATCAGAAATTCGTAAAGCAGATGCTAACATCCTCAGCATGGACAGTAGGCCACTCCTCAAAGTGAGATAACTCTGTGTAGGAATCCATCAATATTCATCAAAGCCAGAGATAAGAGGTGTCTGGTTTTGTTTGTTTCTTTTTTCCTGGATACTTGGCATAATAGTAATGTCATGTGTTCGGTAGTGATGTCTCTATTAATGCTCTCCTGATTCCAGGATGAGAATTTTCCCACTACTATGAAATTCATTATTTTTTTATTAAAGTAAACAATGAATGGGGAACTTCCATTTGTACTTTGTACAGCAAGCTGTTACCCTTTAAGGGAGATCCAATAAATACTTATGCTCTATGTGTGTATCTGTTGTTCAGTGTAATCCTTCAAGAACTGGTAAGCACCAGGGAATTTCAGCAATTTTAATTTCAGTGCTGCTTATATTTCAGAGGAACCAGCATCAAACACAGATTTATCTGGCCACTTCTACAGGCTGCAATGCCAATTTAACCCTTTCCCCTGGAGACCTGTATCAGGGATAAATTAGTTGTTTTCCTGGATCCAAAGTGAAGTTTTTTGATGGCTTAGCTTTTAAATAATTTTTCATCTTTTTTTTTTTAGCTCTCTCTTTTTTTGTATTTATTGTTTACCTTCTGTCAAAGAGAATTGCAGATGGTTTACTTTCAGAAAACTGATGTACATTTGCCATTAAATTTGTGGTAATTTTTGTGCTCTCTTTTTGGTGGTATAGTAGCAAAATACTGTTTTTATGTTGCTCCATAGTTGAATATGCACATTATGATATAGGTGTTCAAGAGAAACTTTACCAGGTTTTAATTATGCTTTATTGTTTTTGTTGGTACAGAGGGAAAATAAAATGAAAAACCAAAAAATGAATGAAGGCAATAGCTTTTACTTTACAAAAGAAAATTTTGTCAAACAAAATTTTTTGTTTGTTTGTTTGGAATGAAGGATCAGCTTCTGTGGCTGAAGAAGGAGTTCTACCCTTTGATATCCATATAGGGTTTGAGCAAAGGTCTGTTGTTAACTTTGGAAGTTTCCACCCCTTCTAAATTTTGTCCAAAAAAAGCTTTATTTTTTTTTACCACTTCTGTATTACTCCAGATTAAAGAATTCGTACAGTATTTCAGTTTCTCATTTTCCTGGGTATATTTTTTCCTTCCAATTGTCTATTTGTGATCCAGCAAGATTATTTTAATTCTGATATGCTGAGCCTTTTGTGTTTCTGATTTGTGTTTTAGCAAGACATTGTTTTACAAAGGTACATCACAAAAATCACAGGTGCTTGGTTATTTTAAAATTCTAATTATCCATACTAAAAATTCATCAAATGTTAGAAAAAGAACTGTGCCATGAGAAGGTGAAAAACTGAAAGCCTTCATTTGATCAATTCTGGGGCAGTGCCCTCTGCTGCGCTTCCTAGAGAAATGTCCTTTATTTTCTCACATGTCTTTCCTGGGTCTTGAGAAGCCTTAAAAATAAAGTTTTGTAGCCTTTGTCACAGACTTTTGTAAGTTAGTATTTTAATGGGCATTCCTGTTGTTTTAACCAGCAATTATATTTTTCGGTAGCATGACTGAAATATTACAGAATAGTGTAGAAACAGCTTTTTGAAAAATGTTCAATCTAAACAAAATGGCAGTGCAATAGCACTAAAATTGCTCCTGCTAATTTAGAGTAGTAAAAATAATGTAAAAAAAATCATGTTGGGGAAAAATGATTGCTTTTCACATTGTTTTTTTTGAGGACTGGATTTGATCATTCTTGCAGAGAAATTTTGTAGGAAATTCTAAGAACCTGTTTTGAGTCTAATGAGTAAAAGCAATATTGATACAGTTCAGTTTTGAAACCTCATTATGTCTTGATCATAATAATTTTAATCTTTTGTTTGAATAAATTACATATTCTAAAGTATCTTCCTTAGTCTAAAAAACAGAGTTTAATTCAACAATCTACAATTTGTATATTTACCAGCAGGTGTCAGGCATTCACTTTAGAAAACAATGGAACTTTAAAAATGTCCATTTTTCACAGTAGGATATACAAGATATTTGGATTTTAAGTTTAGGTACATAATGTTATTATGCAGTCTTTTTACCTATTAAAACTGAGAGATTTTAATTTAAAGAACTTTTCAGAGTGTTCAGATTTAGACAGTGGCGGTCTTAATGTGACATAATCTTTTTTTAAATATTTGACACATTTATGAATGCCATGTATAATACAGAAAAAAAAGACGGATCAATTGTGTACATGTGTACACAAGTGGCATCCTTGCATTTGTCTTCTCTAGGCAGTAAGTGGTGACATTTAAGAGAGTGCTGTATAGTTATCCCTGGGATTTGCATCACCTGTTGCAAATGAAAAAAATCTTTACTGTTAAAATCCCTGACAGCCTCAGGACTCTGGGATGTTATTCGTGGGTCCTCTACAGGTCTTTCATGGGCCAAACAAGAAGCTGCAGATGACAAAACTACCATGCCACATTTTAAACTATATAGGGAGTGATGGTTGATTGTCTCACAAGCACTTTGAAACCTAATTCATTGCAAATATAAATAAAATTTTCCAACTTGGAATAGTATGGGTAGAGATTTCTGTAGGGAATGAAAAGTCTGGGCAACATCATCTTCTTTCTGAAGCTACACTGTTGTAGCGAATATATTTAAGGCAATTTTCTGTGCATTTATTACCTGTTACATTTTTTGTATAGGAAACAAAAAATATTTTTTGTAAATATTTGGGCAGTGGAGCAGGAATAGCTGTCCTTTGAAGTGGGGTGGTATTTCTATACAGATAACCGCAGTGACCCCGTTCTTTAAGGTAAATGTCTGTGTTCTGAGCACCTACTGCTGCTAAGTGGGAACAGCTGCTTCCCAAGGAGACAAGATACAAGTCAGCAATGGGAATCTCAAAGCAGCCATGGTTAAAAACAACAGAAAGCACGAGCATGAAATAAAAATCCTGCTTCTGCAGTTCCCACTGTATTAGCCAACCATTTTTATCCTCTCCTTACCAGCTTTAGCCACTACAAATAAAAAGGACCAAAATAACTGCTGTAAGAAAATATTCTATTCTGTATCTATGAGAAAGAAAGGGGTACTACATTTATCAGTGTTTTTTTTGGTTTTGTACCTGTTCCAAAATGTTGTGGGGTTTTCCCTTATGCACAAGAACTGGGAAAGTATTTTTGATCCAAAACAGAAGGGAAAGACAAAGATGATATCAGTTATAAATAGGAATCAATAGTGTTCATAAACCACTTTTAAAGTGACACATGTTGAAAGTACCTAGATAAAAGAAAATGGGATTAACTTTTTTTTTTGTGTAAAAGACTTAGAAGAAAGTCTTACACATCTTCCACCTTTAATGCTTTGACTCAAGAGTTGGTGCCAAGTAACTTTGAAGAGCTTACTGATCCAACAGTTTTCTGTGAATGAATGGCATGTAACTGCTGCTTCATTCATGCAGAAAGAACCAGTGAGTGTCTGACCATCACTGGACTTAGCAGCCTGGGCTGCTCAGCATTACTTTCTTGGCAATGGATTGGTTTGCATTCCTCTTGTTTGGGCCTCTTTCGTTCCATTCTCAATTGCAAGAAGTTCAATGAAATGGTCAGCTTCAGTGGCTGAGTCCAAAGCCTAAAAACAACTCAGGGCATCCAAACTTGCTGTTGCGCACAAAATAACTTCTGGAGAATAGCAATATTTCAAGATTGTTTGATATAATACACTAACAGACAGGTAAAGTTAATCCTGTCAACCAATTCTTTCTGTAAACTTTGATAGGCTCTCTGGAAACGCCCTCATTCATATTTTAGCTGTAAATCTGTCATGGGAGTGGCCAGTGCGGTGCAATCTCCCCAGAGCTGGGTTGTGCACCTCAGGGCTTGTAAAGCTGAAGGGAGGGACCCTGCCAAGGCTGTTGTCAGCTTGGGGTTTGACTGTGTCCCTCTAGAGCATTTATTGCTTTAGCAAGATGGTGCGGGAGCACTTTTGCCTGTTCCAGGAGATTTGCAGTGTCGCAGCGAGGTGAGGCTGTAACATCCTGGTTCATCTGACCCTCTGCTTGAGAGAAGGCTGCAATCCAACAGCACACGTATATTTCTTATCTTCAGCGCAATCTCATTCATTTTTGGCTTAAATCTGGCTTAACTTAGGCTCTCAGTTCCTATGTTTATTGTTTGAAAGTACCTGGTATTGGTAAGGTCATGGCATGTAAGATGTGCACCAGGAGAAGGTTCGATTTTAAATGTAAAACCAGTAAAAATGCATATGATTATTCAGAGCACTAACAGCAAGGTCTGCAATCATGCAAATAAGTCATGTGTGATCTTTTTCTGAAAGAGAAAATACTGACTTCCACTTCCTACTAATATAAAGGTCTTTTCCATTAGCAATATTAAAAGGTACCAACCAGACTGGTGAAGAGCTAATCATGGAAGTGCAAACACACAGTGAGAAATATTCTAAAAAAATCAGATAATAAAATTTCTTTTCCTATTAAACTACATTAATGATTTGAATAATCTTTTATTAACCCTGAGCTAATACAGTGAGTGAAATTTCATTAGGGTAAAGTGATTGAGAATAGTTTATCATCAGAAACCATCCTTACAGTGTGTCACTAGATGGCAATGTAACACATGGCACAGGGAGACTTTTGTTAAACTGTACAAGCAAGCTTTTGACATCGAGAGAAAGCAGGTTTTTGAAGCAGTTTTCATGGATAGAAGTGCAACAAACGAGAAGCTAGATAGTAATATCACAAGGATGTTTCCGAAAGAACACATATTTATAGTCTTGGAAGGAGAGAAATGTTAATATTTGTGGTCAATTGTGTTTGAAGGCCTCAGTAGTTATGGTGAAACAGAAATTGCACTACTTATCTGTTGTTTTGTGTCATAGTGCTCCTTCATCAAAGAGCAACCGGAAAGTTCTTGGCATCTGCTGTCCTCCTGGGTAGCTAACACTAGCTCTAGGCTACAACTTCTTAAATCTGGCACTTCTTTAGTGAAACTAGACTATTCCCCTTATTTTCATGGGTTTTTTTGGTGGGGGTTTGTTTGCTTTTTAACTTTCAGTCCCAACATTAGGAAAGACCAAATAACTGGGGTAACTTGTTGCAGGAAAGCAGTGCTTGGCAGAACCTGATGTGAGAGTACCACACGCATATCATTCTCAGAAATTCCACTGGTATCAAAGGGAGTTCCAAGGGCATAACACATGAAGGGTCTGCAATACAAAGCTTGCAATGACTTACTGAGGGGAAACGAAGCTTTTCAGTCTCCTTCACTTATCCCAGCGTGCCTGGCTATTGCACAACAGATGGGGTCAAGTGACCTCTTAATGTACGTACAGACTAGTGCCCATTAATCTTGAAAGGAGGTAAGATTTCATGGTATGTAAGGACTTCTTATTTATTTCCCCTTGTGCTGAAATACAGAGATGCTATGGGGAAATGAAGCTTTGATGATGCATTGCCTTTACACAAATGGCATATTATTTTAAGATTAAAATCACATCCCCCGTCCTTTTTACGGTAATAGATCATAAAGCAAAGTTGCACAAGATGGATGCATTTTATTTGCTCTTAAGGAGTTGCATGGCTCCAAAGTTGAAATAAGTTCATATTAAAGGAGTTCATATTAAATTCTTAGTTTCCATGACAGCCCTAAAATTAAACAGGCAACAGCAACTAGAATTAAATGTTAGCTTTTTGTTGTCAGGACATTTGAAAATCTATCACAATAGGTTTCTCAGTCTTTCTGACCAATGGGTACGTTTCCATTACTGTTGTTCATTCATGAGAACAAGGGAAGTGATGCAGGATGAGCTGGTGAGAAAATTTAAAGGAAACAATAGTAATGACTCACAACTGAAGTCTGTGCTTTAGAAATTCCCACCTTTCAAAGAAGGTCTTCTAAAGAAAACCCAAAGTAATGTTCCAGCCGAGTCAAAATTATATTGGAGAAACACTATGGCATGCAAAGTATTGTTTTCAGACAGGCAGCCCAATCTGCTTCCACTTTTGATCTGGACTTTTTTTGGTTTAATGGCATGCTAAAAATTGCTTGCCCAATCCATTGTCTTCAGAGACTGCCCTTTCTTTGAAGACTTAAAGGAGCTGAATTCTGCCAAGAGCTGACTTCTTTATCTGGCATTCTCTCTTCTTTGGGGCTGTATTATTGAAGTGTTTAGCCAAATATTTTTAATACTTCAAAAGGATTTAATACTACAAAATACTAGTAAAGTTTAATACTACAAAGCCTTATGTCTTTCAAATGTTAAATTCAGTGTAACAATATGTGAAAACTAGCAGTAAAACAGCAACACAGTAAACTACAGAGGTTTGATAAATTTTATGGCTTAATTTTAATGCACTTTACATGTTTGCCATGAAGGTGTGATGTTTTCAAACTTCACTCCTTCTGAGAAGTATTTTTCCCAGAAAGTGTGAACACCCCACTGAAGTTTCCTCAATGCTCTTCCTTGTGGCTTTACTTGGGATCAAATGAAGTCACACGCCGTACATATATGATTTTACCATGTGAGAAACATGAATGTTGGTTCTGATGTGGTGGAATATTGAGCAAAGCTGTATCTTGGAGAAATTATGTTCAGTGTAGTAAGATTTTTATCTGGTGCTGGTATGTGTCTCTGCATATGGCTTCTGTTACATGACTGCTGAAAAGAGTTATTTTCTTGCGAATGCTTGTAGCTGTCATGTTAAAGGAGTCTTGTTTATCTGGGAGCTGAAGCTAAAGTTACAGAAGTTGTATTTTTAGTGCTGATTTGATGTGTATATAGCACAGAGAATGCTAATAGGCTAAAGTTGTCTGTTAATCCACTAAACAGAAAACATACTGTGCCATATACAGTCATATTCATGTTAATTTATCAGTGCTCCTTAACTGTATCTGGCAAACTCTTTAAACTGTCATCTGGAAGAGTTGTTTCTAAATGTGTATGTGTTCTTTTTGCAGTAAAAATATATTAAGCCTTTTTTTATGAGAATATTAATGTTACCAAGTTACCAGATATTTTAGTGGTTGTCTACTGAAAATCATTTCAAGACCTTGGAATGTGTTAGGGTGGGAAATATAATGAAAGAACAAACATAAACGATGGACAGATAAAGTGAAATTTGAAATGCAATGTATTCAAATTCACAGAGCAAGATTGCCTAAATATATAGATATACTATAATAATATATTAAGTCCCAAAAAATAGATAATATTTGAAAGAGTAGCTATATAGCCAGACTTCTGTGAATGTTTCAATTCTGCATATCAGTTTGCTTTTCAGTTTTTTAGGTTTTGCTGTAATCATTCTGCTATGCCTCTTTCTTTACAACTTCTTTTCCCTAAACCAGGACACCCTGCCTGCCCTGATAGCTAGTCCTATATGCCAAACTCTCTGATCAAACACTAAGCTCAGTTCAGTGCATCAATGCTTTGAAAAGGTTGTTCAGCAACCTCCAAAGAGGGACATTAATATCTTCCCATCTTTCCCTCTTCTTCATTTGAAATGTTCATTTTGGGGGAGACATGGAATGTGGAAAGTGTGACTGTAATTTTTCTCAAATCTTCATTACACAGATGAAGTAAGAATGGAGATAAATTGAATTTTATTCTTTTTCACAGAGAGGAAGAAAGTTTGCTTTTCTTTCTTAAGTGAACTGCCCTCAAGTGTGACCTATTCCTTTTTTTTTAAAGATTATGTACTTCCATTCCTTTGTGCCACATGTGATGTTGTGTAGCAAACCTTACCAAACAGCATTTTTTTCTGGTCATATTTTACTGATAAATTATTTAAGTAATAGAATTATTTTCTTCTTGACCATAACTTGCTGCTGAGAGTCGTTCTTTCTCAAAGACAAAGTTGCTCTTTTTCAAAGGCATCACTTATACACTGCCTTCTTTTGCACTGCTCTTCCTTAACCAAACCTTTTTGGTTTAGCAGTACTGTGTTTTCAGTTCCTCCACAGTAGTGCAGGCTGTAAACCCAGCCTGCTGCTTCAGCAGCTTAGCAGCTCCTCTGTGCTCCTCACCTTGCCTCTCTTTTCAGAAAGATTGATCAATAGTTGACCTGAGGCCTGTGTTGAGCCTCTGATACATGTGGATGTAATTAAGTAGCATGAAAGGTGGTCTAAGGCAAAGTACTGCTTTAATGGAAATAATTTGGGATGGAAATTCATTATATAGAGCTAGGCATTAAGCTGCTGATGAAGCTACTTATTGCCTGTATCAGGCAGCACTGGGAAGATGCTTGTGTTCCAAATGAGATGAATGATGCTGTCATGGCCTAAAACCTGACCTCTGCAGCAACAATTCCTTTTGAGTCTTCCTTCTACCCTACCAGCAGATTACTTTATGCTGATATGCTTGTCCTGCTGCTTCTTCTGGATCCATCTCAGGGGTCACTATGCTGTATAATACTGTACAATGTATACATATAATTCTGTTCCCTTGTGAGATCTTTCTGTGAGCTAAATATGCATCTGCAAAAAGTAAAAGGCTAATCTGTAATCTGAACCAAGAAGTCAAGTGGGATAGAAACTCTTTAAAGGGAATATATAAACATGGAAACTGGTACTCTGTTTGTGTAACTACTGATTTTTCTCTGTGGTTTCAGACCAGCTATTTATTTACTATCTTTACTCATCTGTGAAAGAAGGTGTGATAATTATTTACCTCAATGGAAGTTTTAATGGTTCATTACTTTGTTTTCAAAGAGCTCCATGACAGCTGAGGCAGACCAACACACACACAAATTTTCAGTGACCAGGACCTAGCAGCTCAGTTACATTGAGCTCTGCCTAAACAGCTGTCTCCACTTCTTCAGCAGGAAAGCCAAGGGTGGCTTTGAATTGTCCTATCTCTCTTCTCCATGCCTGCCTTAGATTTTTACATTTGTACACATTTTCCCCCTGTGGAACATGTTCTATTGTGTCCTTTATGAGAGTTCCTGAAAGCCTAGCTGAAAAAAACAGGTACATAGACCTAATGATCATAAGATCATTATAGGACAGTGGTCCTAATCCAAATGACTTTCTAAATTGTTTAAAGAACTGGAGAGTTTATGATTCAGGTTTTGTAGGAAAAAACATGGAAGGCTAATCTGCTTACAGAGACAAGAGAGCTAGCAGCCCTGATAGAACAAAAGGAAAAATGGGGAGGTGCAGTTAACAGAATAATAATACTAGAGTTGCTTTTTAGCAAAATGGAACAGAAAATCCCAAAAAGGGCTACATAAGACCTATTTCACTGGCAATGTATGTGAAAATAGAAGCTCCATTGTATTAGGAAACTGGGTGGTCTTTGCCTAGTGCTTGGAAATGCAGTTTTTGCAGGTAGAACATGTAAATTCTATACATGTCTTACAACAGCCTGTTCCTTGTCTTTCAGATATTATCAAAAAGCTTAGAGGTTACTAAGTTAAAGTTGAATTTACTTGCCAAATAATGGTCATTCATTAGATCTCAAAATATACAGAGTCTTACAAGACCTGAAATAAAGTAAGGCTTTGTGCATTTTTGGTATATATCGTGTTGTTGTTGTTATTGGTTTTTTAACACGAATATAAATAAGAGAATAACTACTCCTGAATATTTGCCCTTCCACAAGAAAGTTGGCAGTCTCAGATTTTTTTTTTTTAACTAAACATACTTAGTTTTGCCCATAAGTTGACAAGGGATGTTTCATGAAGTTAGATAGGTCTGTTGAAAAAATCAACTCTCCCAGTAAGAAATAAATCATGAGAAACACAGTATTGATTAAACTGTGTTAACAAAGTGAAGCTGATTTGGGATAAAGAAGAGAAATTACTACTCACCTCTGATGTAATGGAACAGATACCTAGCTCCTTAAAGATTACTTGATGAAATAGTTGTTGCAAACAATTTAAAAGCTGCTGAAATGTTTGTATACAAAGGGTAATGTTTTAATTTAATTGTTTGGTTCAACTTAAGAAACCTTTAGGTTATTCCAGATATGAGAAAGGTGTGAATTAGTGTTGCCAGTTCTTGAAATGAAGGCTGCTTTGGCTTTTCATATGAAAGCTGAAAGCAAAAGTTCTCTTGTTCTTCTGTAATCTTTAACCCAATTGCTTTGGTAATAAGAAATAAGGTCCCATCCTCCTCCACCATTTTTTTTCCCCCCATGGTTCTAATGTCTTAGCATTCCAAAATGGGAGAAAATAATTGTTCCTCAGGGTCAGCACTGTCTCTCTAGACCTGAAACTTCCATGTATTTTTTCACCTCTGAAGTGGTTTTAATCTATATGTGTTTTCTTCATAATGGTAACATGGAAAATGGGTAAAAAATGCACAAACCTTGTTTTACAACAAACAGTTTGGAAAACAATATCCTAACCTTTCTACTGGCAATATTTTCCTATGGTGCCCAAGGTTACATTATTTTTCAGCGACAATTTTTTGACTGACACATCTATGGAATAGACTTAGGATATTGTCTACCACTTACTATATATGAAAATAGGAGCAATCTCTAGTGACAACGTGCATATTTGAAATAATCAAATGTCTTCTGGTTAAAAAGTACATGGTTACTGTTTTTTAACCATAAATCATTCTCAATTAGTCATCTCCTCTGAAAAGCCAAATTCTAGCTTTCTTTGTGTATGCAAGTGTTATTCTTTTAGCCTTCTTATAAGCATAATATAAAGTTATTTTCTCCTGATAATCTGACTTTTAGAAATAGTTCTGTCATTGCTCTTTTTTTTTTCTTATGCTGATGAAATCTCTGTAAGTTCAAAGTCAAATGATGCTCTAGAGATGTTTCAACTGGAAGCTGCCTTCAGAACTATTTGCAGAACGAGAGCTGCACTCATGAATGAGATAAATAATATTTTCTTGAGTTCAGGGTGGCCCAAGTACTTGAAAGAGAGATCTATGGTAGTTACTACACAGAAGCATAAATCAGCCTTGGCATAAAGTTTGAGATAGAAAAAGTTAAGGGGAACACAGAAAATTAAGAAAGTAAATGCAGCACAAAAGGTTCCATCTTTGCACAATCTCATATATATTTGCCCAGTTCCTGCTTTTTCCATTGCTGGTTTTCCAGATGCCTGCCTATAGGAATGCCTGTTTTCATCTAATATTGTTCTTCTGGTTTGCCATTTATGTTCTCACTCACCTTTTTGTTTATGTTCCTTTGTGTAATTAATTAAAAATTAAGCACACTAATAAAAACAGAAAATATAACAAACTATGGCAAAATACATACTTTGCACATAATTGGACACTTGAGGATGTAAAATTCAACTTGGGGTCATGTTTGCTACTCATCCTTCCTGCTGGCTTCTCAGTGAGTGGGTACCCTAAAATTGTCCTTTAGACCTCACACTGCTCCTCCACTTTGTGCCTTGGTTCTTGAATCTTCCCCAACTAATTCAGAAGTATGTTTCCATCCTAAAAGTGGGGGTGTGTGTGGCTTTTTAACAGTGCTCCTTCACAGTTGCTTTCCTTACAAGATACATTTTATTAAGAGTAGGTATTGCAGCATATTTGGCACACATGTGACATGCAGGTATATGAGAAAACGTGTCAAAGCACTTGTATTGTCATGTTCTGTACATACTATTAATGGATCAGTTCTATATGTATATTGAAATTTATACTTACAAAATGTTTTACAAGTATTTCAGCTGCTTTATGAAATTTGAATTGTGTTACACTCATGTCATTAAACTTTGGAAAAGGACTTTTTTACTTTTAAATAACTCCATTTTCATATTAAGCCATTTTTTTCAAAGGCACAGTCAATTATGTTTAAGATAGGAGTCAGGCCTGAGCACTCTTCAGTTGCAGGTCAAGTTACTTCATGGAAATGCAGTTTTGGCATCATAACTGTAGGGATTTGTTTCAGATCTTTGGGCATTAAGTACTTAAAATCTCCTTTTTAAAAAAAAATTCAGCCTCATTCAGTTGAGTAAGAAAATATATACAAAATCATGTGGATTTCAGGTTGTGTTAGGCATGTCAAATATTTACATCTTAAAAAACACCTTCAGATATTCTTGCTTATTTGTTTTTATAATCAAGTAAGTTAGGGTTGTAGGACCTAGATTTACTTCAGATTTACTTCCTGAAAGCTCATTATCTGGTCATGATTTATAAGCTGAGCCCTGAAAAACACTTCAGCAATGCAAAGTAGCAGCATTCAGTGCTGGAGACCGTGAGTGTAGGAGTAAAATACTTCTTTTTTTTTAATCACTCAAAAGTGCATTTATAGACTTGCATGGCTCAGATATTTGTTGGCATTGGGTTTGCTGTTTGCTAGGATTTACAGGAAGTAAATGCTGGTGGCTTATTTTTTGCTGTTCATGTTAGCCATGTCCTTTCCTTGTGTTAGATGTGTTCAGGGTCACTTCTGTACAGAATAATACAGATCATAGTGGAAAAAATGGTTTAACTCTGTTTTAATTTTTATGTCTATGCGTTATATCCTGAGATAAAAACCACACAGTCACATTCTATGTGCTTATTATAGAGAGAATTCTCTTTCTTTATAGTAGTCAATTTTTAGTTTTAAAATGCAAATTTTATTTATGTAATCAACCTTAATGTTAGGAGTTCTATAACATCTTCATGGCCCAAAGCATCTCTCAGAGTGGCAGAAAAGAATTTTTTTCTGTTCTCCATTTTCTCTTTTGAATTCTTAGGCAGGTTGTGAGCATCTTAGGCAGTGCTGAGAGGACCCCTGAAGATCTTTTCATCCTGATAAGATTATATCAAAGATTTGCACAAAGCAAAACTGTCTTCCTTCTGGCCCTGAAACTGTCTCTGTAGATGGCCTCTGAATAAAAGTATTAACATTTAAAATTTACATGGGTGAACAGAAAGCTGACTAGTACTTACATGATTACTTGTTTCCTTTATGTTTATTGTGCATTTCTTTTTTTCTTTTTAGTTATAACTAGGAATCTCACATTACACCTATTTTTTTGTTGCAAATTGTGTAGCTGAATGTACTTCTCTCATAACTCAACTTCATTTAAATGACTTATATTTCACAATAAATCAAACATGTCTGTTGTTATATATATTCCTGAAATACTCAAAAAATTGCCATTGAACAGAAATTTTGTAAGCTAGAGTTTCCATGTTTGTTATCCAGTATTCGTATTGACAATCAAGCTATATATATACATATAATGTTTAACTTATCTAATAATGAGGGACAACAGGTGTCATTATTTCAGACTTGACACAGTATAAAACTGCTACCAGAAACCTTTAGAGTTAATTTGTCTGTCTTTCTTTGGGAAGATGTATATTGCAGACTTTAGAAACAGCTATGAAATCCATCTGTCTGACCACATAAGCATTTGCAAATCTTAATGTGGAAACATTTAATTCTGCTTTGTTTCCTGAGGTGACCTCGAACTTTTGGTGGTAACCTGCTAAACTGCTGCCAAGAAGGGTTTAGGAGGTGGTTGGGTGTACAAAG
The DNA here is from genome assembly GCF_001522545.3 of Parus major. Taxonomy (NCBI): domain Eukaryota; kingdom Metazoa; phylum Chordata; class Aves; order Passeriformes; family Paridae; genus Parus; species Parus major. The sequence goes on from NC_031771.1 coordinate 34,313,458, forward strand.
ATTTCCCTTGACACAGCACTGAGTTTTTCATTACAAAACTTGTAACACAAACATGACATAACTATCAGTCACTTGTTTTCATTACTAAAGAAAACAGAAGTGACCAGAATCTGAAGTTGATATAATTTGCTGTTGCTATGTAGCTTGACAAATGAATGGATGGAGGTAAGGCAGAAGGACTACTAATTGGAGATTTTTTTTTCCTTTTTTTTTACTAAATTTAAGCTTCTAGTCCTACATTTAAGATAGTTTGGGAACCTGAATGAAATTCGCGTTTGTATAAATAGTTCTTTACATTTGTTACTGAAATTATTGCTAAATCCACAGACCTTCATCTAAACTGAGACACTCATAAGGCATTTGGGACTCTGAGACTGGCTCTTGTAAACCCAGACCATTCTTTGGGATCTGAGAGTGAATCATCAGAAAATAGAGATACTCAGCATTACTTTATTGGGCAGGTCTAAAGATATTTACTAAGAAAATTTATCTTCTTTCCACCTAACATAAAAATCCAGATTTGTCATTTTTATTTTCCCTCCCCAAATAAATCATTTTTTTTTTTATTAAAAGCAGAACAACAACATAAAAGATAAAATTCTTACTCTAAAATTTCAATCAAAAAGCTCCCATTTTCAGTTCACACCCAATTTTAGTCAAAATTTCAGTTAAAGTAAGGCAAAATTATTGGACTAAATTGGAATACTTATTTTTCTTTAATTTTTATGACTTTGAATTTTGCTGCTAATTTATAAAATGAAGACACTTTGAGATAAGAAGTACTTCCACAGAGAGAAACAAGTCACCTCAGCTTCAGTCTAAATTGGGTAACAATTATTAATGGGTAGGTCTTAAGTGTTAGAGTGTTGGAATTGGCACCTCACAGTAGATGAGAGCATATACAATGGCCACTGCCTTGCAAAATTTTGGGCTCCAATGTAACAGCTGTCTCATGTTAGAACTTCAGGATCAATGTACAAGTTCAAAGGGCTCCCTAAAACCACTCTTGAATATGGTTGAATATGGTTGTGTGAGTTTCTGACAGTTTCTCACAGACCACAGTTTGGAAGCTGCCTCTAAATATAGTGCCCATTGTTTCTCCTTGCATAGGAGGATGTGAAATAGGCAGAGAAAAATCGAAATCTCTGAAATCTATCTACCTGTAAAATGGCTTAATGACATTTCCTTCCTTTTCTTTAAAGTATTTTGAGATCCCTTGGTGAAAAATGATGTATAAGAACAGAATAGTAGTGTTTCTTGGTACTTCTGTCATAAAGAAATTTAATGTATTTTGGTCAAGCTGTATTGGCTTCAAAGTCTCATTGCAAAGGCTAATCAAGATAAAAGAAACAGAAACATCAGCTTTTTGTTACAAGTTATTGCTCAGACATCCCTCTCTGTAATGATAAGCACAAAACCATTGGTTAAATATGATTTTCTAGCAAGAATCAAAATGATACATGCCATGATTTAGAAGGGTGTTGCATTAATGGTCTAGTGCGAGTTGCATTTGTTCCCAGAAGGCATGGGGTGCTTTATAGATAGCAGAATTTTACAAGTCTAGTAATGCTATAATGTGTTATTTTTTGAAGGTAGGTTTTTGTGCTTGACACTATTCCTTTTTTTTTTTTAACTAGCTAGGAACAAAGCAGATAACCAGCTCAGGACTTACTGCTTTATTTAAGAAGCCATTGGTTTTTGTAATTACTCTAATATGTAAATATGTTTGCATAGTTGCCCTACATGTATTAATAGGACTTATCTTCTGAGTGCTAACTTGAATCTCATTTACTTGTAGAATAAGCACTTCAAGAGTATGTGCCTTACAGTGTAGTTAGGAATTAGGATTATTTATTCATGTTCTGTACCTGTGAAGAGACTTTTTTAAATACTCCTATTAATACCTGAAAAGCCCTGACTTGGATTTAAAATTAGTTCATATGCTTATGAGAATGGAAACTAAATGTGTTGCTGTTGGCATATTTTGATTTTTAAAGGTTTTACAAATGGCAAATCATATGTGGGAAATACCTGCATCATTAAAACTGCTAAAAAATTACATTTTACTGGGGGCTGATCGCCAGAGATCCTTTTCAGCCTAAACAATCCTGTGATTTTTGTGTCTTAGCATCTTGCAGTGATGGTGTGATAATAAAATATGTTATATCAAGTTGTGGGATCCCTGAATAATTTGAAGGTACGGAGAGCTCAGGAGGCCCAAGGTAGGATCACCCCTGTCTTTAGGTTGCAAGAGATTGCCAAGGCATAAATACCGTTTTTCTCTACACTAAAGATGCTATTTAAGATGGTGCTGTGAACTTTTAAGTAGTGCTTATAGTTCAATTGATAGTATCTGATCCCAAATTCAGTTTTCCTTTTACAAAATTGTGTGGTGCAAGCTTGTTTGTATTTGGGATGATTTGCTTGAAAGAAAAACTGAAACTTGCAGTTTAAGTGAAAATTAAAGCAAAAGCAGTTACATACTTGTAACTTTGTATTCTCTGTTTCTGGCTGATTGAGCTGTCTAATTTGGACAGCAATAGTCTAAATCTTTTTTTATTATAATGGATACAGACTCCTTTGAAGCACATCAGATTCCTGTGGCTGAAGTGAAAATTGTATAGTTAGTCCAAGAGACTTCTGTTTCCTGTCTGTGTTGGTGCACTTATTGTGAATTTTAAATTCAGGTTGGGTTTAGAAATTAGTTAATGTAAGTGACCGTGTCTATCCCTTGTCTAGCTGTCTTAATCTCTCCCTTTATGGCACCTGCCACTTTGTCACCCTGAAGAGATGGGGGGTGACTTGTGATCTGAACTTGTGTGTAAACATTTGATCTTCCACTTACTTGGCTACTTTGTAGTCTGCATCCATCCTATAGTCCATGAAAGTCAATTCCCTCTTTGCCTCTCCTAGGTGTTGCTATCATTAGAAATACTGGGGAGTCATGGAGGCTCATCCTGAAGGAAGGAGGTTGATAAGGTGGTGCCAAAGCCAAACAAAAAATTAGCCAATTAAAATTATTAAAATCTTTTTGTGCATGTGCCAAAGAGGTAAGCTGTTAGAAATACAATGGCATTAACAGTGGCTTGCAATCAGAGCAAGGTGTGATGGTTATAAGAGACAGAACTGCCATAATCATTGGCTTTTCCCCCCTGCATTCCTACTGCATGTTAAAGGAAGTCAGGGAAGAATCTTGACTCTTCCAATAGTGTCACACAGGGAGTGATGAAGGAAAGGATGTGGACTGTGTCTCACTTTTAGAGACCTGAAGATATGCAGACATACCAACATCAGGAGGTTTCTGTGGAAGGACTGTCAAGTCCTCTCTGCCACATACTTTACTTCATGCAGCCATGAATCTGTGCAGGAGCCAAGATGTAGCTTTGGTTTGAAGATTCATCAAATATATTGGTGATACCTGTTCTATCAGTGCCTACAACATTATTAGCAAATGCATTGTTCATGCATTTTAATTATTTTCTTGAAAAGTTAACAGAAGATACTATGATTGTAGTTGTTGCCTTTGGTGTTAAATAATTTACTTTTATAACATGTTATCTATCAGTGTAAATTTACATAATTTTCTCATTTTTTTTCCATAGTTTTACCTGGAAAATTGATGATCAAGTAGCATGGCCCTCTAAACATGGCATGCCTGTGTTGTTAGGTGGGTCTTCTCTATGAGCCTGTTCTTCAGTGAGTTTTTGTGTCTTGAATAAAAAAACTATTTCATCACCTTGTTTTCGAAGCAAGTAAATGACAAAGGTTTTAATTTCTCATGCAGATTTAGGATTACATTTTCTGTTCATATTAACTCATTAGTAGAGTCTTGAGAAGGCTAATGCTGTCCTATATGTACCACTAGGAGCAAGCAGAAGAAAATTAGACTGCAAAGGAAAGCTTCCAGGACTAATTTGATCAAATACACGTTAGTATTGGGAAAAGTGCATGAAAGTGACAGCATCTGCTCAGGGCTTTACGTTTTACTTGGATTTGTGGGGCTGAAGTTTAGCATTTTTTGCCATTTTACTTTAGAATTTATAAACTTGTTATTAAGATCTTTTTTTAAAAAAAATCCTAGTTTGGTTTAGGATTTGTAAAATCATTTTCAGAATCTTCCTCCTGCAAATAAAGCTTACTGCTTTTTAAAAAACAAATGAACAAACAATAGTGGAGCGCCATTTGTCTGAATGCTTACAATTCGCAACATCAATGTTACTAACTCTTGCAGTAATGAAGTGTTAATTTTTTAATTTTTTTTTTTTTAATTTGGGGTTATTTTACCTGTAAAGTATGTATTTGATATGGAAAACTTTTCCTAAAAAGATATCATAAACAATTTCAAGATGTCTAGGATAGTTCTAAAAATTTTTGTGCAAGCAAAGCTTACTGATCCTTTTTATGTCTGCAGCAGAAGAATATGATTTACCCATGTGCTTACAACTGATAAGAAAAAATATTTCAGATACATTTACTTTTAATGTCTGTGGTTTTTCTGTTCAGAGTACTACTGCCCACAGAAAAGAACACTTTCTCATGCTTGCTTAATCACTTTAATATAGTTAAGGTGCAGCCTTCAGTGATTAGCATGGTATTTCTCGTTTCCTAGAGACCAAGTGCTAAGTCTATTAGACATTTCCTGCTATTCTTTTGAATTGTAAATACTATTCTTGTAAATTGAAAGGGCCAGTGTAGGGAGATATTCATGCAATTTCCTATCTATTAAAGATGTAGATTTGAGAGTGGAGAAATAAAATACAGTTTTTCATAGGAATTAAGTCACACTGAAGATGGAATTCACACTTGAGCATTCACAGGGATCAAATATTTGGAATGTGAGCATCAATTATTTTCCTTTTCTCATCATCTGTTTGAAGCAAATATCAGCACAAAACTAAAGCAAATGGTGAAATTCTGATCTCTGTGATACTGGAGGAAAGTTTGTACTAACCCTTTTTAGCATCAGTGAAATCATTCAGTGGCATCAGTGAGCTCAGAATTTGGCCTCCTGCTTTATCTTTTTAGAAAGTGCTTCAGTATACAAACGCAGATGTTGTAACTCTTAAATTAAGTGATTTGGCTTGCATTTGGAATAGCAGCCATTAGGAACACAGAGAGTTTACAATATACACAGAGCAATGTACACTGCTTGTAAGAATTCATGTTTATAGCTGGATGCAGCTGATTTTGGAGCAGGGGAGAATGGAGGGAGAAAGAGGAGGTGGAAAAAGAGAAAAAATGTTGAGGGAGGGAGCGAGGTGGGAGAATGAAATCACACAATCTACTGAATGTTAGCACACTGTGTCAGCCTGAGGAGCAAGAGGACCACCCATGGGGAGGACAATCGAGCCTAACCTTTTCTTAAAATTCTGGCTGCCTTTGAAATGCAGCCTTCTATAAAGCAGCTGCAGCAAAGTTTCAACCAGACCCAAGTGCAGGTGTAAACTTCATGTTATCCAGACTTCAAATGCATCCTGTCAGCTGTGTTTGTATCTGTGGATCTAGAGCACATGACATGCATGTGACTTGGTTAAACTTTGCTGGTGTAAGAAAGATCAGACCTGCAAGGGCCTGCTGCATTTCAGGAGGGCAGGTGGTAGCTGTGTTATTTCTTTGCTTAAGGATTCTGACAGGAAAGAATGGAACTGCTTTACAGCTTAGAGTGTGCAGAAATTGTTTCTGAATACAGCAATATTTTCTGAATTTACCTGCTTCTTGAATATGGAGCCTCAGACACTTTGACATGAATGTTTACAACACCTGGTGTGATTTTTTTTTTTCTTTTGTCAGGCTTTTATTTTTAAAGTCATTCCCTTCTCTAGGCAGAGTTTGAACCCTTTACATCATTATACCTTTGTGGCTGAGTCTCCTGCAGAGACTGTGGGAATCTAAATCAGCTTCAGATGGTTTGCCAAGAAGCTTTTAGGCAAAGTACATGATCTGGCTACATGCTGGAGGGAGTATGTCTAAGCACAGGGGGATACGTCTGTATTGTACTCACCTCTTACTCTCTTCCAGAGAGAATTTGTTGTAATAATTTCTAAACAACTCACTTTAGTCAGGATCCTTTTCTGTTGCCTGCGTTTTTTTTTACCTGACTGGAACCAAAAGAAGTTGGGATAGCAACAGCAGGATTATTTTCATCAGTTCTGTCCTTTTTTTTTTTTTTTAAAAAAAAAAAAAAAAAAAAAAAAAAAAAAGAAAAAAAAAAGAAAAAAGGGTAATGACAGCATTTTTCTTCCTCTTCCACAAGGACACAAGAATTCAGCTTATTTGGCTTCCAGGCCAGTCCTTAAGAAAGTGAAGGGCAATGCTTGTGCTGCAGTAAAGAAAACTTGCAGGTGCAGCTGTGTTTTCCTTTCAGGGGTTTTGACTGTGAAAGCAACTCCACTCTTTCTCTTACTCACAATGGGTGTGCTTTGTTCTTAGAAATAAATGTTGTCCAGTTTACAGAGTAAGAATGTTGTTTTCTTTTTTCCAGAGGCTAGCTGTGAGGCCTTGTTCAATGACGTCAATAGTTCTGTCTTCAAAAGCTCTTCCGTTGCTGGAAGTGGAGGAATGGTGTCTTCTTATAGCTCCCCTTGGCTGTGGAGAGAGAGGGGCTGGAAAGGGGAAGGCATTCAAGTGGCATCAGCTTTTCAATTGACAGAAGCACTTTGCTGTGTGACTGATAAAAGCCATACATATAAATACTCACAGTCTTTTTCACTTGTTCTACATGGCACACTTTAAAATAATGTGCTCTGCACTTATTTTGCATGCACTGAATAGTATGTGCGAACTACAGTCAGTAATTTTAGAAAGTAGGCAAGCCAGGTAAAAAAAAGTGTTTTAGTGTGGTGTGTCCTGCATCACAATTCTCATGTGTGTGCATACACGTGTGTTTTACTGATGAATTATCTGGATTTTTACTTTTTTTGAAAGTAGATGGGTCTTCATCCAAATGTTTTGTGGTTTTCATCCAAAGGTTTTGTAGCAGGAAGGGTAAAGACATAGGAGAGCTCTTGCCAAAGACATCTTGATGAACAAGAGTTGGAGGTACTGCAATTAAACCAATATCTTAATTCCTTTATTTGTGCTTTAAAAATATTATTATATATTGCAACTGGTATACTATGGCTTTTTTAATAAATAGCACTTTTGTGGTAACAAGTCATACAACTTGTGCAAAGCAACATGAAATCTAAAAATAGTAATGCTTGTATCAGTACCAGAAAAAATGTGAAAAAAAAAAAACAAATTAAAAAATTACCAGTAGAATATTGTGATTGTTGTGCCTCAACCCTTGTACTATCTGTAAATGGGTTTTATTATAAAAAATCGTGTAGTCTGAATGGTCGGCCGACTAAGTTCACTCAAGGAAAATCAAAGACAAAGATGGCTTCCTCTGGCTCAGGAGGTCGCTAAGTTACAAGTTATCTGGAGATTGGGAGAGTATTCAGGAAAAATATTACTACATACTTTATTTATTTACTTTTCCCAGTCATTTTGTTCATTCTGAGAAAAGGGGGCTGTTTGACTAGATGTTCCTTTGGCCTGTGCTTTTTTTTTCCCATGAACTTGGATGGAAAAGTCAGGTAAATCAACAAGGAGTTCTGGGTTTTTTTGGCTACAGCCTGAAGCTGTCTGCTTTTGCAAGTTTAACAGAAAATATTATGACTCTGGAAGTAACAATAGAGCACTTTTATTATGGCATGTTGAAAAAAGTGGATGAATAAACATTTTCATAGACTCTGTGTTCTTGTAAATGTTTGAAGTGGAAAATATGGTCTCAAATAGTTGCTTGCAATAAATCTAGTCTAATAAATCAGTGCTCTGAGTGACACATAATTCAAAATTAGGGCAGCTGGAAGTCAGCTAGCAGGGACTGCTTCTCGGCTCTTTCTGGGTAAAGATATCTGGTTTTTTCCCCTCCTCTTTTTCTCACAAAAACATATTCAATTCTTCTTTTAATTTATTTATTAACTACAACAGTGTTGTAGGATTACTTGTCGGTAACTGCCCTACAGAAATAAGTGAAAAAATAAACAAAATTGAATAATTTCTGTAGGAAATCAGAACAGTTTATTTCCCCATTTTTAAAATAATCCTATACCTTTTTTTCATACCAACCCTTTGGAAATCATTTCACTTTCTGGCACCAGATGTGTGTTCAGAGCTACTGTGTTTTGTATTACCATCCTGCACTGGAATATCCTGATATTAAAGAATATTTTCCTTTTCCCATAGATGCCAGCCAAGACATGCTGGCAGTAGAAGAACCATTATTATGTGAAAATTATCAGCTATTGTGTGCTTCATAGATGTTATTCCTGCCTGATAATAACCTCTTTCTTTAAGTGTGTGCCTATTGAGGAATCATTCACATTCCTGATGCAGCTCAGAGAGCTCTACTCAGACTTGTGTGACTCCAGCTCATATTGACCCTAATAATGGCAAGAAAGTTACAGGTTGTATAATTAAGCTTTGAATGGGATAGCATTAGGTGCAAGTGTCTGTCTTCTGAAGGTGGGAAGGTAAGGCAGCTTGCAAGAAATTGTGGAAGATTATTAAGACAAGGACCCTCTACTAGATCTTGACAAGCATGAAATAAAAGCCTACTGCGTGAGTTATGTTGCAATAATGGTATTCTGATATCCTTTCAGGAAGATATTTGTTCAGATAATGCATGCGTACTTTCTCCCCTCTATTTTCCCAACAAATGAGTGATATATTTTCTGTAAAAAGGCAAAAAACACAGTACTAAATGGATAGGCCTAAGATGATTATATGAAGTTACATAACTGATGGCCTATACACAGAAATGGCAAATAATGGCAAATTCCTTCCATAGGAATGACAGAGCTCTTTCTGATAGGAGGTTAAGTGATAATTAAGTAAATCTAGATGAGAGAGAATCACAGAAGAAAGTGAGGCTGAGATGTTTCCTTTCCAGTAAGAAGGGAACAGAGCAGGAAAAGAGGTTTAGCCACCTCCAGCTCGAAGATGAATGAAATTCTGTTGCCACAGTATAATTTAATTACTTGATCTTTTTACTTAGAATGCTCCATAAAAGCATTCCATAAGAACTGGTATAGATACAGATTTTTCTGTCCAAGTCTACTTTGAAATCAAAATGCCTTGGTTAAACAGTGTATCCATCTCTGTCCCAAACATTCTTATTTCTATTTGGATGTAATTTTCTTATACCTATTCCTGCTCAAATTAAAAAAAGAAAAAAGTGTCTATTTGTATGCTTTTTAAGCAAGCTGATGCTTCTAGTGCTAAAAATAAATGGTACAGCCATTTATTTTTAATAATAATTAAATAATCCCCTAAATGGGTACTTACAAAATTTATAGGTAATGATTCAATAAAGTAAAATTCCTTTCTTTATTTGCTTCTTGATAATTGTGGTGAAGGACCTAGAGAAAAGCAATGAATGACATTCTCATGCCTGACTTCTGGAACAAAAAAGGATGAAAGCATGGAATTCTGTTTTGTTTCAGCTCGCTGTGGTCTTGCTACTGACCTCGTCTAAGCTTCACTCCCATTTCCTGTGGGTTGCACCCTGTGCTAGGAGGCAAACCAAAGCTGTTCAGCAGAAAGGGTTCTATAGAAGAAGGTTTTTGGTATCTCTGAGTGAGGCCCTGGAGTTAGCTGCAGAAGCTTAAGGACAGTTAAAGCTCTTGTGCTGACCTAAGGCCTGTTTGCACTTATGGCTCGGTATTTTATGGGTTACAGCTCTGTGTTTTTAGCAGCCTGATGGAAAATATTGTAAGTTTGTTCTAGTGTGTATTTCAGTAGTCATCCTTGCTGGTAAGCAAATTTACAACTTTATTTGATATGCTTAGTTGTATCAAATTTGTCTAATTCAGAACCTTCTCATGAAAGAAAAGAGCAGGTCTGCATAAAAGAACATCAGCATCCAGCAATTACACCGTTCTGTATTCATTACTTAGGGTTTCAAGGACGATACAAAGTTACTTTCTAAAGATTTTCATCTCTAAGAAAAAAGAAAGCATATTTTAGCTGTCTTGCAGCTGTCATGGATTTGAAATTTCTGCATAACCATGTTTATGGTTTCTGGTTGTGATGAAAGCACTGGTATGTTCAGCAGCTGCCTGTACATTAGTCCTTTCTGTTAGCTTGGCTAGATTGTTGTGTCCTTCCTGATGCTGTCTCCCTTCTCAGCTCAGTAGAACCTGCTCAGTTTTCTGTCAGGAACCAGCTGTGCTTGCACATGTTCTCTGTCATATTTAGGAAACAGGAGGAAACCTGATGCACTGTTGATCAGAAATAGTTGCATTGTTGAAGATTCTCCTTGCATTGAGAAATAGTTGTAACGTTGAGGACGATAGTAGCCAAAACCAGTTTACTTTCAAAATTTTTTTTCTTAAAAATCTGAGTAGTATTGACAAATTGCCTTTTTTTCCCAAGGAAACAAAATTTTAAGCTTTATTGACTGTGATGCAGCTGTGCTTTTTGTGCTCTGACAAAGCCAAGGTTCTTTCCCCAAACCTGTTACAAATTGAGCAGGTTAGATCTTAACAGAATGCATTATGGCTGGTTTCAGCAGGCTCGGGGGGGTTCAGATTTCAATTCTTATGGTACAGCCACTCACATTTTCCCCCTTCATTCTACATATGTATTTGGGCACTGCTTTGGGATGAAAGACCATGAATAAACTCTCTCTGACATCTGCAGAAGGTAGTAGTTATAACTCATGGTAGAGGTTACTGGTGGGACAGGAGGTTTGTATTGTGTCCTCTTTTCCTGCTGCCAGTCATCTACTTTTTATAGGCCTTTAATTTTAAAATAAAAATGAATGTACATTATAAGCACTTCCTTTGATGAAGAATACAAATGTCTCTGGAAACAAAGTAAACTAATTTTATGGCTGATTTAGATTAAACATTCCATTGGACTAGCTTTATGTTAGGACTTGATTCATTTGTGTCATAGCTCTTACCTACTATTTTAACTAATTCTCCTATTAACAAGACCCAAATGAGATCTCCCAGGCCAGTCTTCAGAAAAGGCCTGAGATGAGCCTATTTAAATGTGCTAACTTTAGAAGAGTTGTTTTTCTTAAATTATCTCATTCTTGTAGGTATATCAATAATGAAAGAGTTCTTGAAAGAACTTGTAACTAAATTTCAAACAACATGGGAGGTCCCCCTCTAGCCCAATATTCTATGACTGATTCTATGAACATTCAAACACACTGTCAAGTCTATTTTCTAAACTCATGTTTTTTTAATTCTTGTTGTAGTTAATACGCCTTTTGTTGATCCTCAGTATTTGTGTGGGGCCTCATGGGATGGAATTAACTTTCTTTATGCAGCCCATGCGTGCTGTGTTCTAGATTGTGACCAAAACCGTGCTGATATTACCGATATTTTTGCTATGGCTTATTCATGCTCAAAGTGAGAAGGCCAGCTCTGCTTCTCACCTTGTCCCACAGGACTGAGGGTGGGCAGGGAGCTGGGAGGGGGCAGCATAGGGACAGCTGATTTGAGCTGGCCAAAGAGCTGCTCCATGCCATATAACATCAGGCTCAGCAATCAAACTGGCAGCAGGATGGCTCTCCCAAGGTAAGCTTTGCTGTAGGACTGGCTGGACAGCAGGTCTGCTCGTGGGGGGCAGTGAGCCTTTGAGTCACTTGGGGATTTTTTTTTATTAGGGTTTGGTTTTCTTTACTTTTTAAACTGTCTTCACCAATGAGTTTTTCTCGCTTTTGTTCTTCCACATCTCTCCCCATCCCACTGGAGTGAGTAATCAAACAGCTGGATGGGAGTTCAGCTGCTGGCTGGGGTCAACCCACCGGAGTGTATGTCAATTAAAAGCTTCTGCATTCTGTTTTTGTAAGGATGCTAGAATTTTGATATTACATTGTAGCTTAAAATTTAGAGATTTATGATCTTTGTACAGAGAGAGAAAGACCCCAAGTACAGAAATTAACATAAACCCTCTTTTCTTGTGCCAAATCTAAAATCCCTTGATATGGGAAATTTCTTTATGTGGGCAGACAGAAGTAGTGTCAGCTGCAAAAACACTGAAAGCTTTTGAACAAAACGGAGATCTCCCCAGAAACTATACTATGTTTAGGTGAAAATTATTATTTGCCAACTGAAATATACATAGGGTACGCTTTATTTCTTTTTTAATGACTATACATACACATAAGCCAAGATTAATTCTGTCAGTAGGTTTGGATTTAGTGTAAAACAAACACAGTACCAAAACAGTCATAGTGACTCTGCTTTCACATTATATGAAGTTAATTCAAACACTTTCAAACTTTGAAACAAAGTAATCTTGAATGAGAGGTGTTTGAAATACTAGTTCAAATTTATTCTTGGTTCCTGATCTCTCTGTTGCAGTGTTCAGTGGAAAATGTAACTTAGTAAGAGAAATGGGCCATTGTAGAGGTGAGCAGTAGCTTTGGAGGAGCCTCCAGAGAATTCAGGTTAGAGCAGAACCTTCTGAACTGCAGTATGTATATCTTTTAAATGTATTGAAGTGTGACAAGTTAAGAGTGTCAGCTATTACTTTTTTTTTCTCTTTTCCCTCCTTTCTGTCTCTTTCTGATGCTGGCCATTTCTATAATAATCTGAGCCAAGTCAATTGTTGTCTGAGGCTGCCATTCATTACTTTTTATTTCTGCCATTATCTTGCTCACTTTAAGCAAAATGTTATCAGTTTGTCTTCTACTACATCTAAGATTATTCAATGCAAAAAAAGTGAAAGAAAAATATTTGAGTGAAAATGCTTATATCCTCCACCAGAAGAAAATGTTCATTGCTTTGGTTATTGTGATATAAAAGTAAAGTTTGCAGTTTTGGTTCTTAATAAATATTTACTGATATAGAATCAGTTTTGTAATTCTGAGATTTAATTCAACTTTCCCCTGGAATATTAATTTGTGCAGGTTGCATCCAATCTCTTTTTTTTTTTTTATCCTCATCTCTGCTTGTTCTTGGGTGTGTTGTGCCCTTTACCTGTTTTTGGTAGGCCCTTTTAACCAGATCATTTAATGGTTATGTGTCAAAGACCAGTTGCACTAGTCATGGTGGTAAAACTGAAGAAGCAGCAAGACAAATGAATGGGTGAGAACATGTAACATCTGATAACTTGAGTACCTTGCCACTGAAATAGCTTGTTTAACTATTAGCACTAGAAAGAGAGAAATTCTGGGAAAACTATTGCAAAGAAAATATATTTAACAAAACTGAAAACGGAGAAAATCCAAATGATTGTAAATAATATTTGCAGATAGAGATATACTCAGAAAATGTGAACACAGAAGATTTTTATAACTAAAAGCAGGAAGTATGTGTGCTGCTATGGTTTAGCTCCAGGAATTAGGAAAAATCTTACAATCTTGAAATGTGCCAAATTTTCAGGTTGGAGGTACTAAAAGAACAAGAGCTCTCTTCATATGAGACATGAGTCTACATCTATCTACACGTTTTTTGCATGAAACCTGTAATGTGCAATGTTGGGTCTCCTGGCACATCAAATTCTATTTATTTAAAAAGCTTACTCATTCTTACTACATAGATCTCAGTTATTTGTTTGTGGGCAAAAATGTCTGAATTTATTCTATGCTGGTGTATTAATGGATATCAATATACTAAGATCAAGATTATGGTAAAATAAAGCAGATTTTTTTATATTGAAAAATAAGGTCTTTATCCTGTTTGGGTTTTTTTGTTTGTTTTGGGTTTGTTTATTTGTTTGTTTTCTAGTTTAGGGCACACATTCTGGGACACAGCGTTTTCAATTTTCAAAGTTTAGCAACTGGAACACAAAGCTCACTTGTCAAATATATGCAACGTTAAAGAAAATTGTCTGTCAGTTTCAGAAGCCAAACCCAGCTCAACTGATAAGCAAAAAATGCTGGATTTTCCTGATAACAATGTTGGGTTTTCTCCCCAGATCTTCTCACACAAAAGGTTAGAAGTTTGCAAAAGTCCATAACATGAAGTGTATGTAACATAACACAATTCACAAGTTTAAGAACAAGGTTCCCTGGCACATGTATGTGATTTAATACTGCACATCTTCTTTTGCATTTTTTCTTCTAGATAAACCCAGTAGAAGAGGGTTTGATCTAAGTAATAAAAAAAAAAAACTTAACTGTATAAAATCCTATCATAATATACCCATACAACATTGGGATTTTATTGTATTTAAAGGAAAATTGATACTTTCCAAGTTCTAGAAATACACTTTTTGCTTTCCTTAAGTCAGATGCAGCCTTTCACTATGTCTAAGTGGATGCACAGAGAGGGTAAGAGACCATCCTCAGGTTCTGACCTGCAGGTGTCACAGTGCAGTGGTGAGGACAGTAGGGCTTCATTTTCATTTGTGTTGCCTTGTTGACGGATTAGCCAGAGCTTTCTTGGGTTACGAGCCAAGGGATCTCTTTTGAATCTGATTCCAAGGAAAACAGCAGGCTGTCCAGTTGATGAAAGCTTTGAAGGGGTTCTTTCTGGTTATTAGAAATAATAAATGACTGAAACTCAGGCATAAAAATATACACACTGCTGTGTGTAGTGTAATTTAAATTTTGTGTGGATCATAGGAAATGGATATATAATATTTTGATTTCATTAATAATTTTTCTTCATCAACATTAACAATAATATTCTTAATATGATAATACTATGTGCAGGAAGTTGAGAAGGAAGGTATTTTTCAGAACTGTGGTAGCTAAGGAAGCTGTTTTCATGAGGATTTCTTTGTCAGCTTTTGATTGTGAATGACCAGAGGATCACAGCCCCCTTGCCTTTACCCAAGGTTTGGCTTTTCCTTAAGTGTACTCCAGAAGTCAAAGCTGACCCTTTAAAGTGAAGTTCTGGCAGGAGCTGGGGACAACAAAGGTCTGAAAGCATTGGTTTATCTGAGTCAAATAGAAGTGGTATATGATCTTTTTTTCTTTTTTTTTTCCTCTCTGCATGGTCATCAGACAAGTGAATTTTGCTGCTTTTGTCAGTACATTATATTTATGGCTCTGCCTTGCAGCCTCTTACTGGCCTAAATAGGCAGCATAAGCAGTTTACAAATGGAGCCAAAAAGTAATTTGGCTCCAGGAATATAAAGACAGTTGGTTTAATGACAGTTGATTTCCCTTCTGAATATGTTGGTAGACTGTTTTAGAAATGTATACAATGAAGTTGTTAAACATCACAGATATGTGAGTTATGAGGAGAAGCTGCTGCCTTTATGACTCCAGCTGATAAAAATTGATGCATCGTTCTCCCAATGTTTTGGCACAAAATTCTTTATTCACAATCAAACATGAGCTTGCAAATTTCAGTTTAAGAACAGAGCAGTTGCAGCCAAGCTGAGAGAAAATAGTCTTGACTACGTGTGAGCCTTTTTAACAGGAGGGTGTGCAGATTGCTTACCTCTGAAAGCAGCTGCAGGTAGTTTAATTTATGCTTAGATAAATGAGAAAATAATGGGAGGTGATAGATGAGGGGGTTTGTAGTGAGCACTGTATTTTTTGTTAACAAGCCCTGGCGTTTTTATTTGACAATGAGAAGACTCAGAACAGAAATAGCAATATTTATCACTTGAACATAGAAGTGAACATGAAAGTGAACGATTTTTAGCAACTACTTAAAGACAGCACTAGTGTTTCATTTTCCCCAGCACATCTTTTTAGTATAGTTCCATCAAATTATTAAGTGAATGGTTACAGCTAAGTGTAGTCTTGCTAGTCCTATGAGTTTTAGGTTCTTTTTTTTTATCCTTACGAAAATTTTGATTAATATGATGAAAAGATTAATATAATAGAAGAAACAGAGAATTTAAAGCTGTGATAAGTTGAATCAATATTCTGTTGTAAATTCCCTTCAACCAGTGAAACATTCCAGTGCTAATGTCTGTAACATTGATTCTGATGGGGGTTCCTCTTTAGAATATCTAAATATATTAAATAAATTACTACTTTTTTACTATATTTACTAAATCAATACTATATATACACTAAATTACTAAAATTGTATCTTTTCTGGGTGAACTTTTAGAACTATATATTAAAAGTTTATCATTAGATAAAGATATAAAATTATATCATTAAAAGTTTATTTCTAAACTAGTATGATTTCATGTTTTCAGATTATTTTAATTTTTTTAAAAAGTTGATGCTACATTAAAGAGGATGTTTCGATTCAAAGCTGCAATTAATTTTCAGAATTAATCTGCCCCTCTTGTAATTAAACTGTACTCAAAAAATGAAACACTTGAAATAATTTGAGAAAGGAACTTGCTTGAAATACTTGATGAATGTGAATGTGGTCCAATTTGCAACCACAACTAAATAAAGAAACAGGCTTGTAACTCTGCTCCCCCCTCTTCTCCATTAACTGTGACTAAGAGGGAGTGTTTTCTTCTTCACAATAAGAGGAAATCTCATTTGTTACATGGCAACTTTTAATGTTATCTCTGTAAGCACTGTTTAAAGACAAATTACAATACCAAACACTGATTTAATGGAAAAAACATGTATTGAACATGGGAAAAATGTATAGTTTGGTCCTATGAAAGTCTCTCAAGGTTTTTTTAGGTAACCTGTTCTGTATTAAAAATTAAAGACTTGAAGAAATAGTTTTCTTTCATGTCCTCAAAGTGTTTTCAACAGATGTTCTATGTTTCATCTTGTTAGAGAAACTTTAAAGCCATCTGTGGTGTTGTAAAGATTGAGGACAGTGATAGAAAATTAAAGCTTTAATTTTAAATTTTGGAAGAGGATCTTGGAACTAGTCCTGTTGCATGTATTGGTAATCCAAGAAGAGTTTGCCACTGATTTTAGTAAGTCTTGAATGAAAATATGAGTCTCTAGTCAGTGCATCCAAAACCACAGTCCATTAGCTATGACAGTTTAAGGAAAATTTAAAGACATAACACTTCTTAATATCAACAGTGTATATATATTGCACAGCATTCATTCATTATGAAAAATCACATTGAATGATGTGGCAAATAGCTGCCAATACAGAAGCTTGCTCTTGTAAATCAAATGTAATAATTTTTTAAATCTGAATTTCTGATGCCATATAAACTTCTGGAAATGCTTGGATAACCTTTTGGCATACATAACATTTTTACTTAGATTAATGTTAACTCCATTCTTAGTTCTTTTCGAGCTTTACTGTGTTCTGCCAGTGGCATGTAGCCTGTACATACGTCTGGTTCTATTCCTGGAATGTAAAGGGTTTTATTCTTTCAACAACACATGGGCTTATACAGATAAATATTACCCCCTTCTATTGGAAATAGTTTTCTATAGGATTCAAGTGTTCTTTTCAATTTCTTTTTGACTTTGTCAAATTGATTTATGATATATTCTGTAAGATATATGGACACTTAGGAGCTTTCACTAGAATAAAGTAAAGATAAAACAAGAAAATATCTTCAGACAATAGAAAATGAAGTAAAAGCACACTGTAATGTAAGTGCAGCATGGAACAGTTGTGTGAACATGATCCAGAAGTTATTTCAGTGCTCTACTGTGTATTTTTTTCCTTTAAGTATTCAGATTTCTTTTCAGGGCAAATTTTACTTTCAATTTCCTTGTTTTGCAGTATAAAACTTGGAAGTAATTTCACACCCATATAATTCTTTTATTCCTCTCGTAATTGCAACTTGTTGATGCACATTGTTAAACTTAACATTTCTTCACAAAAGAATCTATGTTGATTCTTTTAAGTAATAGGGGAGTTGCTGTATTGTTTTAATGCTGTTTAAATTTGCAGTCAGTAATTAATAGAAATAAAATAAAACATTAACTTTGATTTTTTTTTTGTCTGTGAAATACTGTTTCAGAGAAGATATTAAAATAAATGGAAATATATTAAAAGTAATGTCTTGAACTTTGTCTGATCACTGAAAGGGAGCTCATCCATTAGCAGCAGGAGTCTATATAGATAGAAGATGCCTTGATGCTTTTCTTTTTTTTGCTTGAATATATTCTTCAGAAGGTAACAGAAGATAAATGTAAATATTGCCAGACTTGGATGCCCTCTCAGCAAATTGTATTGATATATGGAGTTTGTGTTAGAAAAGGTGAAAATGGACACATGATACAAATAACCAGAAAAACAATCTGATAAATCAACTTCCGGAGCGGAACCCGAAGAAATTTTGCAGCAATAAATTAGATTCATTACTTTGGTGACCAATAAAACTTGTTTTTCTGCTTCTTGCAACTGAGTCAGAAGCAATCTTTATTTTTAGAGGAATATCTTCTATAACAGAAATCATAGAAAGACATAAAAATTAGGTCTTCAAAACATATCAGCAGTTTAGTGTGTTCTCTTGCCCCAAAGTATCATTTATATAAATATATTCCTTGATGAATTTTTAAGATTAATCTGGGCCCAGAACTCCAGCATCCCTAGACAATTAGTTCTAATGTTTTGCTATTCATACTTCTAGAAGCTACTTTTTTGAAACTGAAATCTTGTTGACTAATCTCTTTTTTACAATCTTCTTAAAAATGATATTGCAGTTTATTTTTCTATCTTATGATCATCCAAATTTTAAAAAAAATCTCAAAGGCATCTGCTCTGATGCATTTAAAGAATGTTGGCTGAACAATGCTTCTTGTTCCAGCTCGTTCTCATGAATTTTAATTCTTTCAGTCTTGTTTTATAGTGTTTTTACTCTAATCCTTCTTGCTGCCAGTGAGAGTAACACAGGTTAAAATTATGTCAATCCATGAAACCTAAAATATTGGCTAGTCCTGTTCATTGTTCAACACAAGAGAAATATTTTAAAAACATTAATGCAGAGAGTCTAGAAAAAGACTGATTTTTTTCCAAATGAAAGCTTATTGATATCCATACTGTTAAAGGCAGAAAAGTGGTTTGCTCTGCATGGCATTGCATTTTCTACCCAGCCATGACAGCAATCCTTGGTAAGACTGGTAGGGCTTCAAAAATAAGACAAAATTATGTCTGTGGATTTTAGCAATAAGGATTATTATGAAACCAGACCCTAGAAAACATGCTCTCTATTAGACTACTGTTCTAAAGAATGAGATCCTTTAAAGGTCTTCACATTTTTAGACAAAAGTCTGTTTTCCAAAGGAGAAAAGTATTCACAGTTCCTTATTTGGATAAAATAGTAGAAACTAAAATAGTAAAAAATAGTAGAAACGTTTTTGCCCTGGATTCTCCTTTTGCATCAATAGAGGTAGACAGATATCTCTTGTGCTCTTTGTAGTAAGACTTGCCATAAATTCATTTTGCAATTGTTTTATTAGTAATGTTTCAGAAAACCGTGTGACTGACACTTGTTTTTGTAGGTTATCTACTTGTCACCATCATGTTCAGCCATTAATCTTAAAATATTTATCACACCTCCTACATTTTACCTAAATTTGAAATATTAAGTATTTTAAGAAAGAAATATTAAGTATATTATTGTTTTTAACTATTAGCTACCTATATTTTACCACTTTAAAATGCAATTTTTCTGTAACTAGCTTTGGTTTTAACCTCTAAAAACATTCTGAACTAAAATCCTCTTCTTGTTTTTTGTAAAATAAAATGCCTAATATATGCTAAATTAAAGGATTTCAGAAAAAGTAATTTCTATGGTAGTTTTATTTTCATTAATAAACAAATTATTAGGAAGCAAATTCACAGGGGAGGAAAAGAATCTGTGGGTACATGAAAAGCAGCAGATATTACTGCCTGGGTTTAATGAGTGAGAATGATGGCATATTTTGTGCAGTAATTACAACTTGTTTTATCAAATCACATGATACTTAAATGAAAGTCTTTTATTGAATACTATGCCAAAACAAACTAAGCAGAAGAGTATGTCTATTCACCTTCAGATTTATTTATCTGATACTGTGATAATAAATTTTTGAATTAAGGCCAGAAATACAGTAAAGATAATCAAATCACCAGACCTGAAACATCTACATTCCTCTATTGAACAGAAACTCTCATTTTAGTCATTAAATAATTTTAATCTCTTTTAATGTTTCATTCACACTATGTCTTTGATCAGGATGTACCTGCACTATTAAATGCTTTGGCAATATCCCATTTAAATGATGACTTGGATAGCCATAAGGATAAAAACACAGGAAGAGTTAAATCTCATTTCTAGTTAACCACCCTTCAGTAGTTGTTTCCTTAAATATTCAATCCAGGCATTAGTTTTGGTTTATGCACAAGATGATTGAAATCAGCCATCCTTGCAAGTTATGAAGTACTCAGTAATTTTGATATTCAGCTAGCTAGCTCTTTCTCAGTTAGATAACAGGTCAAAAACATTATTAGTGTAGTAGTAAATAAACAATTTACACAATACTATATTTCTCTCTGAAAATTTCACAAGCATCTATAATGATGCTAGAGACACTGGATGTAAAATATAAGATTGGTTTTTATATAATATCCAGAAAGACACTGTAATCCCTCTTCAAAAATATGACAAAGGCAGATGTTTTTTTGAGACACAGAAAGATTAATTTTCTATCATTTTGCACCGTTGAAGCTGGATGGATTTCTAGGAGAGTTTTCACTTTCAAATGAGGAAAAAGCCTAGAATGTTCCAAGTACAGTTTCTGTTAGGTGATAAATATAAGGCATTATTTTGAAATTTTAAATTCAGAAGCTGGATCTAAATTTCACAGCCATGGAATAGCAAGTTAAACTGTCTCCAAGTATAAAAATTGAGCTGGTATGTTACTGGATTAAGTGTTTGGGTGAGATTCCTTTAGGAATTCAAGAACTATGTAATGTGAAATCATTGTAGCAATTACAACTGGGTGGTTTTTGACATTCTGAAATTGAACTGGAGTTTGTAAAGATAAAGATTTATATCTTCTGTATCTGAGAGTTACCATCATTTTTGTGTGAAGTAAGCTGCTATTCAGGCTAAGAAGTGCTGTTTGAAAGATGCTATCTTTGTCAGGACAGCAGGATACTCATGGTGCCTATCACTGGTGTTCTTCTACCTAGTACTGAAATGTGTTGCCATCTTATATTTGAGTAGATGCTGAAAATTGCCTTCCTTTATTTATATTCAAAAAGTAGTTTGGAAACCATGATACTGTGTAGTCTAAATCTGGGGAGAGCTGTGTCTGTTAAATCTTCTCTACACATTGAACCTGAGTAGTGAATGACCAAAATAATTGTAAAAATAATGGTGAAATCTCTAGCCAGGGTTAAATTGTTGAATTGATTTGATTTGCTTCTGACCTTAATCTTTTCAAATTATTACTTTTTGTAAGGGACAGGAATCTGTTTAATAATGTGAAAATCTCATGAGTTTTCTGAGGAATTTCTTTCACTATTCTGCAGGAATAGGTAGTAACTTCATTCGTCCTGGGGAGGAACTAAATGTTGTTTTACAAAGAGTTTACTACCAACTCACCTTTAAAAGAAGGAAGAGCTGATATTTTGACGGACACGTATTCGATGCCCGTGTTGTCACTAGCTACAAAGAAAACAATTTTGAGAAACTTTTGAAACATAACATCATGTTGCAAAAAACCTGGCTCTTCAGCCTGTTTCTAAAAATCATCATGAATATTCTGGCTTTTGGGGCAGTTGGTAATAAAGCCAGAAATACAAATTACTCTACTGCGGGGAAACGTTTTTATCAACACTTATCCCTAAAGCTTCATCTTAAAATAATGGTTTTCTTCTCTCCTCACAACCCAGACAGTCTGGGAATCTGATCTTAAATCAGACCAATTAAAAATTTTTAGACTGTCATAAGCATATTAAGTATTGCCAAATTCACATCAATTAAAATATAATTTACTTAAGAACTGCATTTTTATAACTCCCTATCTCTCTCACACACACCCATCCAAATGCTTTTCACTGTATTTTGACTACATGAGATGCACTTGTAAACATTTCAACACAGTTTTTATGAAACATTTGTCTATTCCCTTAAAAGAGTATTTGAATATTCAGCATGTCTCTGGCTGATATAGCATTTTTAAATCATTGACACATTTTTCCTACTTCCAAGGTTTACACAGTGCTGTTTCACTCTGTATCTCTAGACAATCAAACGATACTGAATTTTAAAATGTTTTAAAACAGTTTTTTGGAGTTTGAAAGGAAAGAGAAGGCTAATTAGCATTGAGAACTGCAAATCATACAACACTGTATTTGTTTAGGTAGGCAAGCAGAGTTACGTGATAGGGTGGAGGCAGGATATCCTAATCATCATAAATTTTTCCTCTATAATTATGAACCCTAATCAACCTTTGGTGTGCATTTTTTTTCCTCCTGTGCAACCACCCACCTAAGCTGCTGGTACTCTTCATGTAGTATAAGATCCTTTAGTTTGTCTGTATTGTAAAAGCCTAGATTAGGCTTTTAATAGATTGAAGAGGAGTATCTGAATGCATGTACATAGACTTTTGTCTTAAATTTAGTAATTTGAATGATGGTGAGATGAAAGAGGCTTTCTCTGTTTTTTCCCAGCTCTTGTTCTAATTAGTCCTAATGGCACACAGAAATATGGAAGTCTTGGTTATCTGTTCCAAAACAAGCATTATAGCTGTGATCTCAACTCAAATACACTTCCAGCATACTTGATGGCTGCTGGTGATGTTAAACCCTTATTTATGGGATAGAGGGTCTAGAATTCCTCCTCAGTTTCAGTGGTCACGGATGAGAATGTTGGCTGAAATTACCTGGAGCTTCCTCTCAATTGTGAACTGCAGTGCAGAGAAAGTGCTCAGAAATCTCTGTGGAGTTTATCCCACCCCTCCCCAGATCAGCATGGAGACATTCAGAACCTGTTTCCTGGACACTGTGTAGTTGGCAGTGCCTCAGCCACAATCAGAGACTTGTTCCAATAGAGAGCAGTGCCTGCCTGCATGAATAATTATTTGTTACTCTAAGTATCTTTTTCACAGAGATTGGTAATATCTGAGTGAGAGTGTTGCATTGTATTAGCACTGTCTTCTGTTGCCCAGCTGCAGCCATCACCTGCATCTGGGGAGGGCAGTATAAATTGTCAATGGACCTGGGCAGAGTAGAGAATTGCTCATAAATGGAGATGGAGATGAATGATCCTGAATGCAGGAGCCCCAAAACCAATAAATGTGGGGTTGAAGTTTCCAAAATGGAAAAATATAATTCTACGTTAATAGCAGAATGAATTAACAGTAATTTAACAATTTATTTTCTTATCTTTGTGACCTTTCAAAATAAGAAGATAAATTACCTGAGCTAGTTAGCTAATTAAGTTAGCTAAACTTAAGAAATATCTGAGTAGCCCTGAAAAGATGTGTGGAGATAACTGTTAATATACTGCATTCTCAGAACACAGAAATAATTTTTCTTTCCAAAAAAAATGAAGCTGCGAGTGACTGTTGGTCAGACACAGCTTGTAAGGCAAACTTGTGAAGACAATTTTAAACCCTAAATTTTTAAACAAGTTTTTCATATGTACCTGACAAATACTCATCACCTATAACAGCAATCAAGCACCGTTTCCTTGGTAGCTTTAGTATCTATTTATATATCTGGCTTTTATTTTATTTGGACTCAATACTGAGATTCTTACCAGTGCATAATAATATTAGGAAACTGAACTTGTCAAAGGACTTGGACTGAGAGTTATTTTTTTAAAATATTTTGTCTCAACCATTAACATTGGTGCTTCCTCTCATTCTCCTTTGAAGACTGCAGTCTTTTTCTTCATGTAATGTGTTGGGGGTTTCTCTTTCTTTTTAAATTAACTTTTTTCCATGTTGTCTCTTGCCCAAGCTCATCTCTAGCATTGTTGCTGAAGTTCTGAGTTAACTGGAAATTACTAAAGAATTACTTTGTAGGATTGCACTCAGTTTTAGTAACTGTCAGGCCATCAGCAGCAAATAGTGGCAGCAGCTGGAAGGGAGACCAGGCCCAGTTCCTCAGTCTGGTCTAGAAAGCTTCCAGCAGCAATATGAATAACTTTGTGGCTTATATTTGTAATAGAGAAACCTCTATTTTATTGGAGAACACCACTGGTACTTCTCAGTTGGTAGAGTTGATTACTGTGGGTTTGTCTTATGGCTTTCTATAGAAGAGAGACTTTCTTGTTCAGTCATTTCTTTTAGTAAAAAAGCAGCAAAAGTAAAGGGTGGCAGAAGTATAAATTATGTTTGAATGTTCAGATGTATCCTTCCAGATGTATTAATATATTAGTCATATGAAAATTTTTTAACTTAGATTTTTTTCCCATTCCAACTTATTTCTATAGAAATTTTTTTAAATAATCTTTGTGAGAAAAACTAAATTTTTATAGAAATGTTAAAGTTGTGTAAAAAAAATGATACCCTCACACAAAACCCCATCCCTAGTTCTTTTTTATAAGACATATATATTTTGTCTTGATCTTTCTGTTTTACAACCAGCTGTGAGTTGACATTTATCAAGGCTGAATTTATTACGTAAAATATGAAACCAATAAGTTTCTATAAAGTTTCAGTATAAATCAAGGGTTTTTTAAGAAATCATTTAATCAAAACCATCTGTGTCCTCTAATGCCTGATCAGACAGGGACTAATAGATGAAAGCTAAAACTTGAACATAATCAAATATGAATGTACAGAAAAATCAAACACTCTGAAAGAGTGCATGCATGCTTGTAAGGCTATGTCAGATTACAGTAAAACTCAGCCTTCAACATTTTTCTAGAGAAAATAAATATTTAACCAGTTACAGCTCCAAAGTGGCATGTAATTTGTTGTTTATCTAGGTCAACAAAGAACAGTAGTCAATTGTATATAAATGAAAATAAAAGAAAATCATATCAATAAAACAATAATGAAATGGAAGATCATAAGGAAAGCAATGAGTTTCAGGGAAGAAACATCTGGGAATTGCATAGAACAGAAATACCTAGATGTAATGTTGCCTAAGTGTTGATTTAGACTCCACTTGCTTGTTCAACAGAAATGAGGTTGTGAGTTCAGATTGGTGCACTATAATCTTCCTTACTTAATTTTGCTCTAAAAAATTTGGGCTTTTTATTAATTAGTGGACCCTTATCAATATTTCCTCTCTACCTAATTTGTGCACCCTTTCTGATCTTATTCTATCATACATACACTATATAAAATATTTTGTATGAGCAATGCATAGTATTGTGTACTGAGGCTCATGTATATTTATATGGTTAAAACTGACAATTTTCTACTTTTTCTGTTAGTATTTTCTTATCGTATAGGTTTCCATAGAATATACAGTAGTCAATAAAGAGATGTTAAATACAGTAACTAATTTCTAATTTCAGTTCAGATTCACCACGGTCTCCTTTATTTCATTAGGGTCTTTCACTGTAGCACCTTCAATATGCTGAAGTAGTTGATAATGTTTGATTTCTCCAGTTATGTTGGTTTTGCAAATGTAAAAGCAAAACAAATGTTAAAAGAATCAAAATTCATTGAAATTAAAGTACTTATGTAGGTACATGCATGTAATAAATGTATGGATAGTACATATTGCTATATGTGTATCATATACATGTTAACATATGGGTAAATATTTCTTTACGAGTATTCTACAATATTTTTTAACCCATCTCAAATATACATAAACTCCATGCTCTTCAGATATCTGTGACTTGTTAGATAGACAAATTCTTAGTCATGTTTTGCACTGTTTTGGGGATTTATATATTTATTTTTTAATCTTATATACACTATTATAATCCTCATCAAAAAGAACACCCATACCAAAATTCTGTTGCTGTAGAACATGTTGGTATCACTGGAAATCATTGGCTACACTTGACTGGCTCATGATCTTTTTTTGAAACGCATAGAATTCTAACTCAAAAGCCAAGTATTCTTTGATTAGTATGTATGCAGGTAACTAAATGCCCTTCATCCTGGGTTTTTATAAGGGATTTATTGAACAGTTTACATTTTTCCTGACAATTTTTTGTTCTCTTTTTCCCACTGAGCAATATTAGATTACCTACTTAAAGAAACTTGTCACTGAAGTTAGGTAAGCTAATTTAGTTCCATGATGGCTCCTGAAACAGTGAGAATGTAAGAGATTAGTGGGTTTTTGGGGTTGGTTGGTTGGTTTTGGATGGGTTCTTTGGGTTATGTTTGGTTGGGTGTTTTGTGTCATTGTGGGGTTGGGGCAGGAGAGGGTTCTGACTGGTTTTTTTTAAGACTATATTTCTGAATGAGACAGTTCCAGAGTACTGCACAGGTTAACTGATGGTACTAAGCATAATTCTAATGAAAACTAAGACTTAGTACCTAAATTGGCTGAGATTTCCTATCATTTCCTTCGTATCCCTCTAGACCTCTACCCTCAGGAACTGAGCTGTGGATTTTACTTGTAAGAGTAGAAGGAAACGGGATGTCATATTCTCTTGTCCTCAGTGGCTGAAGGGAGTTCACCTGCAAATTGTTTGGTCTAAAATTTCAAGTCCTGTTGCAAGACATTTTAAAGCAGAGAAAGAACACTGCATAGTGCGTGTCTTCCTTCCATTGCTTCCTGAGAGCCTTCATTAGCAGCCTTGTAAAATCCTGTGCTTTATCAGATTTCATTTATCTGCATTAAGGATGACCCCATCATGTTTGCCCATTGTCTGCTTGCTCATACATTAACCCACGGCTGTCAAACAAGTAAGAGGTGGAGGTCCAGCGGGCTGGTACTTCCTGCTCGCTTCCAGATGTACTGATAAAAGACTTTGCGTGGATGTCTCTCAGGGTTTGAGGGGCTGTCGGGCTGCTTTTCCTCCTCACATTTCTCAAACACATGTAGACACGTATCTCCATGTCAACAGTGTCAAAGCAAAACCTCTAAAAGCAAGCTTGTTTCAATGCACATTTTCGGTCAGCATTTCTACTTCTTTCTTAAGTCTGAACAAAAAGTAGTACTTATGTCGTCTTTATACTTTCATGAAATCTAATCAGAGACAAGAAAAATGATTCTGATTGACAAACGCATTTCTTGCTATTCTTATGCATGGCTGAGCAAGAAAAATAAATTGAGCACCACCTATTCTATTCAAGTAATGTTTTTTCCTTTGATAATAATATTATAATAATAATAAAGCATTACAATGCTGGAATACTGTGTGTTGTTTTTCAACACACAATAATAATTTTTCAAAAGAGATGATTAAGAGATTATTTAATAGACAAAACCTGCTACTAATTACAGAAGTTATAGAATATTCTGAGTTCCAAGGGACCCAGAAGGATCATTGAATCCAACTCTTGGATTGTGAATGGCCCTTACGGGTATTGAACCTGGAGAAAGGCATCTGAAAGAGAATAGGAAAAAAAATATGCTTTCGTATATATTGATTTGATTCAAATACTCAAGCAATTTAAAAGCTTCAAATTCAGGAAATACATAAATTTTTATATTGGAAATAGATATGGTTAACATATCTGTCTAATTAGCTTGCACTGTAATTGAATGTAATTTTAGAATAATCTTGACTCTGGAATACTGTACTGGAACTTGGCAGCTGTCTATAGCTATTGTGACACTTGAATTGTGCTGCTCAATCCCCATTAGGGTGTTAACCAACTTTATCCATAAATAAATTGAGAAATTACAGGTAATGATAAATGCACACTGTTGTCTCTATAGATCTGTAAAATTTCTACAGAGTTTGAAATTCTATTGTCAAATTATTTTTCTGGGAATTAGAGGGTGGGGTGTACTGCTTCAAAAATAAATAAATAAGAAAGGAAATGGGTGTGGTGTTCCTCTGTCAATTGCAAGCCCAGGTTGGTAAATTGAGACTTATCTTCACTTGGATGTTTTCAATGGATCGACTAGATGGGTACAGTTATGGGGAAGTGCTAAATACTTCATGCCTGACTGGAAATTTTCTCCTTGGTCTTGCAAGGTGTAATCTGCCTTCTCCTTAAATAAATGTATATCAGTGGTAATAACATTTGGGACAGCCTTTCATTGAATTCTGCATTTAACAATAGAAAGAAGTGACCTTCTGGTCACCTTTTCCCAGCACGGCCACGAACAGATATTTACACTTTCAGAAAAGTACACAAATCAAGAAACTTAAGGGTTAAATGGTGCGAAGTGATGCTTTCCATTACTGATGCTTATTACAGCACTGAAGACCCTACTCTACCCTACTCTACCCTGGAACTCCAATGTTGTTGATATCTCCATGTGGAATGGAGAGATTCTGTTTGGCTTGTTTGGGAGTCTGGTGCTGAAACTCATTTGAAGAAGAGATAAAGCAAATGATGGCTTAGTAGATAAATAGGCAAGGCTGACAAGAAGAAGCTGTGTGGTTAGGCATGGATCAGAAGTTGGGGTATAGTCTAAGATAAAAATCCAGGAAAATTGTCATTAAGAAAAGGTTTAATGGATCCTAAAGCTAAATATAAATTATAAAATCTTTTTTTTAAGCATAAAAAGCAAAAACTTTTAAACAAAAACTTTTTCAAAGATTTTTTTATGTTTTCATCATGTTACTTCCTTTTGAGTTGCAGAAAAAAGCATTTTTTTTTGTTACAGCTGAAATATCAGATGCACTTAAGAATGCAAATCTGAGCTTGCATAACAGCTAGCCTGCAATTCAGCAAGAAATTGAACTTTGTGGAAAATATACATTGAATAAAAAGTGATCTGCAAGACTTTCAGAAGTATTCTTCCTACATTTTCAGCAGTAGGAGTATGAATCAAAGATGTATTTCCACGTTTTAAATTTTTTTTTTCTGATAATTTTTTTAAAATTACAGTATGTCTGAGTCTACTTGACAGATAAGCATGAAGGTATCATCTGAAATAAAAGCAGTGGTAGTTTATCAGGGTAAAAGGAAACAGCAAAAAAAATCCTTTATTGTTGAATGTTCTAGATCCTTTTTGTAAAAATGTGTGTTACCAAATATTAATCAGCTTTCATCCCTTATGTGGCATATGAAAAATCATGAAAAATAGCTAGACCCATTCTTTCCATCAAGTATAGGTATTTTCTTGAGATGAAAATTAAACAGCAAATGCCCTTAAGTAAGTCCAGTCAATTGCTGATAAATATCAGGTATTTCTTAACAACTAGACTCTATTGGCAAAAAGAATTAAATATTTAGAACAGGATTGAATCTATTTAAATTTACAATGGGATTTAATTTGTAGTGGTCATTTTCCTGTCTCCTTATGGCATCTGACAGAAGAACTAGACTCTCTAATATGTAGAACTGTCTAAAACGAGTTGTTCTTTAACATTTTGTTGGGAGAATTTCAAGCAAATGATGTGACTGTTTTAAAGAAGGGGAGTAAAATACAAAATGAAAATGTTTCTTTTCATTTATTCTTGGGATTAAAACATAGGTTTTTTTTCATTTTGAAATGTACATTTCCAATTTAGGAGTCAACTAACATTAAAAATATAGGAAGAAAAGGGGGAAAAACTAAATTAAAACAAAAATTGCATTGAAATGTTACATTGCAGATTAAGCTAAATATTTCAGGTAGATTAGAATACATTTTTCCCCCTGATCCCACTTCTCCCAGATAGCATTTTTAGATCTGGAAGGCACTTTCTTGCTTAAGTCAATCTTAGTAGCAAGAAACAGCTCTCAATGTGATTTTCATAACAGTTTTGGTACAGAATGGGAGGCTGCAATGTAGTTCCATTCCTTCTTCTTTGAGACATTGCAGAAGATGTTGTATAGGCAGTTACTTTTTGCCTTTCAAAAGCCATAACCTCTGAAATACTCAGATGTAATTCGGGGGGTTTTGGTTGTTTTTTATCTGTTTTTTAAAATGTTTTCAATTACTACAGCAGATCTATGGATGGATATGGGCTGATATTACTTTAGCTTGTCATTAGTATTTCTACAGTTTGTTTAGTATTATTTCTGCTTCAGCTGGAACTGTTGCCCTCCTTTACATTTGGCTGATTACAAGCCATGGACTAAGGCCATCTGATTTAGCTACAACACAGATGAGTCTGGCAAGACAGAACATTTTGAGCAAATGGCAAAATCTATAGTTTCTCCCTCAGCTGAGAGTCTTTCCTGCAAGCTGGTCGAATTATTTTACAGTAGTTTAACATTCTCAGAGCCATATTTTCTTCCTATTCCATAAAAAGCTTCTCTTTTTTGTTTTTTTTTTTATTAAGTTCTATGGTGTTTTTTGACTCCTAATTAATAGGTGGCTGAAAGAGAGATGCCTTAGGTCAGTTCTCTGAAAACATTTTGTGGGCAAGCAACTACTAGAAAAAGACTGAACTTGATATATTTGTTCTAAAGAATAAATCATTTGATGAATAACCTCCCTTAGGGAATTTACCTAAGGTCTTGGGAATAAAGCTGTGTTCCTCATATTTATGAGGTTGATGTTTCATAAGAATCCTCTCAGTTTTGATTCATTATTGTATTGCTGCTTTGATTTAATATTTTGCATATTTTAATATTTTGTTTGGGTTTTTTTGCTGCCTCTTTATTTAGTTTTTAATAATCTTGATTTGAGTGTTTTTCTTGTAATACTTGCTCACAGTAGTACTTTTGAATTTTTTCATGTTCTTATTTTCTATGAAACTGTGATAATTCCCCAGGGAAACTTTTCATAGCAGTTCACAGGTTCAGAAAGTCAAGTACACCTACCACTGATACATTTTCAGGCTTTATTTACAAATCAGTATTTAGCTTGTTTTACACAAAGTGACCACAATGTCAGGTGAAAACATGTCTCTGCAGGTACTTAGCACATCTTCACAGATGATCCATCTTTCAGCAATACAACTACATAGTTTAAAAAAAGAGGGCTTCAGGTTAAAAATAGCTTGTATTGTAAAGACAATTACATCTTCAGTTGCCAGCATATGTTTATACTGGGTGGGCTACTGGCAATGAACTCTTTTATTAAGTGTGTTTTTCCTGTAAGTTCCCTGTAGAATGTTCCATTTTAGTTGACACTGTACCTCAGGTGTCTCTAAGGCAACCAGGCTTAGAGGGAAAGAGAGAAAGTCATAAGACACACATATGGATATACTAGAAAAAGAGACATCTGTAAGGAATTTAAATACTACCCACAGACTTTTCATTCCTATAGTACGGCCTGATTCTCCTTATTTATTCGTGGGGTCCATTCTTGTAGATCTGACCTGGATGAATATGTTAGTCATAAGAGTGAAGGCTTCATCAGATGATTCAATAGAAAG
This sequence comes from Parus major, assembly GCF_001522545.3. Taxonomy (NCBI): domain Eukaryota; kingdom Metazoa; phylum Chordata; class Aves; order Passeriformes; family Paridae; genus Parus; species Parus major. Next base: position 34,344,601 of record NC_031771.1, read on the forward strand.
GTATGCAAGAGGTGGAAGATGAAATGGAGCAGGCATTTTAAATATTCTATACTGGGTAACTTAAAGTTCTCAGAATTTGACTGAGATCACTGTGAGGTCACAGCAAGACAGAGCAAGTACTAACTGGAGAAAATGTCATAGTGTTAAATAAGGAAAATCTGAAAGTTCAAAGGCATCAGCAAAAAATTGGTGCTAAGATGGAAAAGGTGTTGGGTGAACAAGTAGTGCGTTATAATTTTAAGGCCTCTTTTAACAGTGGTAAATTTATTATGAGTAAATAATTGTATGTTATGATTTCATTCAGAATTTAACTTTTTGCTTGTAGTTACAGTTTGCTGACTTTGCTTTATCACATCCATGCAAAGGGCAATTATAGTAGGCATTCACATCAGGGAGCTTCCCCAGAATTTTCTGCTAGAAGAGAAGATGAGGAGGAAGAGCTTCAAGTTTTTATCTATACTAGTGTTTGGAGTTTTATTTTATTCATGTTGTCTTCAAAGAAAAACTATTTTCTGAATTGTTGGGTGCTGGTGAATTTGAGGATGGTAAATTTAGAGACTAGGTGAGGTTGTCTTGATGCAACTTTCCTGCAGAAATCTGTGCCATCATGAAAATGTGTTATTAAACAACTCTAACAATTTCACATACTGAATTTCCTATGGGAACTGAGAAAGATCTGTTAATAATTATAGCAATTATTAGGGAAATCATTGAGTAATGACTGGACAAACAGAGGAGTTTTTGGCAATCAACGCTGCTGCAATGTAATAATTGTCTTTCAGTGCAATTGACTCTATCCTCTTTCTCTTCAAGAAGGTTACATTCCTGATTCTCATATATGTAACAAACTGAATAACAGTTTTAGAGAAGAAGTTAGATTTTTAATTCAAATACTTTTAATAGTATACAAGGAAAGATGGTCTCTCTTGAAACTTTATTTGCTTCCCTAGGAAAGTTTAGAGGAAATTTAAAGACTATACACATGTTCTGGTGGAAAAAGGCTCACAGAAAGGGGTTTTTAAATTACATTTCATGGTTAATTTATTTTTAATGAACACAATTGGGGAAAAAAAACCCAGGGCCTTAGTTGTTTTTAAAATATGCCACTCTACTACACTACTGTCAAATATTTCCAAGTTTCTGAATTGTCAAATGGTCCTTGTACTAATGGCTCCATGGAAAAAAAATTGATTTCATGCCATATGATGATATATAAATAGGAAGACCTGTTTCCTTGGAGGATATAATTTGTTTTTAACTTGAGAGAATATTTTATCATCACAAATAATTCTAAATGTTATCTTGCACTTCACGTCTGTTTCTTTGTTTTTGTCTTCTGTCTTTTTTTGATTAATATGTTCTCCAGGAGGTATTGTCTGCATGCATCTCATTTATGTGTGATAAAAATTGTGGCTAGATTTAATTTTTGATTGTATAATCATTTTCAGTCTTTACTTCTATTTCCTTTGATTGCTTTTCTTTATTTAGTGCTTTGCCACAAGTCAAATATTAGTGTAACTCAAAAAAAATATAAAAGTTATAGTATATGATTAGGCTATGGTCTTGTTCCACCCTTTTATATCATTCCATTGTCTCCAGACATGTTAATTTAAATAACTATTTCCAAATGGGTATGACTGTATTCTTATTATTGCTCCATTCTTCCTACACCTCAACAAGTCCTACCTCATGTAGTAAATTATTCAGTAAAAGATATTTTCTTATTATTTATGAATTGTTGCCTATCAGCTTCTAAACAACTGGCCTTCTTCACCGATTTAGTACCTCAGACAATTCCTTTTTTCCAAATTCTAAATTGAAGTAAAACTTGGATATCAATGCAAATAAAATAAAAATGATATATTAAAATATTTAGGATAATTTCTATCTTCCAATACATTTTTCCTAAATATCATTATATTTGAAATATTGCTGTTCAGAAAACTTGTATTTGTCAGACTTTAAACGTACAGGAAATTAGAAAACACATTAGTTCTAAAATTTTTTGGAGACTCAAAGATTCAGTACTGACAGGTTCTTGAAGTGAATGGATCTCTTAACATTTATACATCTATTTTTAAACAAACCTAGGCAATTTAGTTATCTTTTTATGAGAGCAAGATACTGCTTTTTAATTTGTCCTGTGATCATTCAAATGAATCACGATAGCACGAAAAAACCATGCCAATAGTATTGTCAGCACAGCATGCTGACATCCATATATTAATGGATGTCATATATGTCAAATATCCATAATATTCCAGTCATCCATACCCAGAAAAAAGAAAAAAGAAAAAAAGCCTGTAGAAATAATACTGTTACTGGCAGCTGCCGCTACAAATCCAAGCTAATATTTCTAAGTCACACTAATAATGTATAAGGTAAAATTTATGGTTAAGATATTTTGTTCCCAAGTCACAGATGTGGTCAGGCATATATTCAAGATCCAAAAATTAGTATTTCTGCTGTAAGAATGGTGCTATTAGTAAAGACAGTTGGTTTGGGGTACAACTGACCAAATATTGACAACCATAATACAAATATCATAGTGAGAATTAGTCGTCTGGGTTCAGTAATAGGCAGAAGAGAGAAATAAGCATTCTATGGCACAACTAAGCTCATTCTAAAATGGATAAGACAAAACACATCCCTTTAGTGCTCTCCACTGTCTGTGAGGGGACAGAGGTAGCTCAGGTAAAGCCAAGCTGTCATGTCACTGTCTACAGAGCTGGGAGACATCTCCAGTCAGCTCCCACATGTACTGTGTGCAATTGAAGCCAGATGTGACTACACACTACTCCTCATGTCTAATACATGCTTCTATTTTGTTGCTAAGAATAAAATTTAATTAGATTTTCGTTTTGTATTTTATTATATCTCTTTGACCTATTGGACTTCTAGCCCAATAAAAAACCTCAAGAGCAACTCTTTATGAACTAGTTAGAATCCTTTCTTAAATTTGAATTACAAGTACTATTATAACTCTCATTCTGTGTTCCTGCTAGGTTATGAAGTTCAGGATCATTCTGGTTAGCCAATATAAATTTTGGAAATGTATAGTTCTGCATTAAAGCATCTAACTGTGTGGTGGAAGAGTGTTGCTCCAGAAATTTATGATCAGTGACGAAAAATAGGTAATTTAGGTAAAGCTGATTATGATGAATGCAACTACAGTCAGGCAATTTTCCCCTTATATATTTGGGTTGACTTTAGTCCTTATTTATTTAAGGTTTATTAAAAGGCATATTTATTTTTGAGAAAGTTGAAGATCTTCAGCTTTGTGATGAAATAAATTCCATTGAACAGAGGTGACTGCATTTCTTATTCCTTCATAAGCCATTCTTGGGAGCAATTTACTCAGAGGCATTGAAAATGAGTGCACAGTGAACAAAAACAAGACCTCAGAGCTTCCCATGGGAAATGTCTTCCTTGCTAGGTCACACAATCAGGCTGTCACTTGTGGATTAAATATTTGCATCTTTTCAGCACAGATATGCATTTACCCAAGAGGGGAAGGAGACTGGTCCCTTTATAGCCCACTCACAGCTTATCAGTTGTGGGGATGTGTTGTTTCCTGGAAAGGTGCTCTTATCAGAAGATGATTGCACAAAGATAGGTAGTTCCTACCATTTGTGACTGGTTTTGTCTTTTTTCAAGCCAAACCCTCTAATCCAGAGACCTGGCTACCTTTGTCTTCAGCTTTGGGTTTGAACAATGTCCTGCAGCAGCAAAGCTCTGCATAATGACTCTTACTCCTTGCATCCTCTTCTTGAGCAGCAGTCAGTTGTGTTCAGCCATAAATTCACTGTGTGAGAGAGTAGTGCAATGTCTCATGCAGGCATATGCCTACTCCATTTCAGCTATAGATTAGTCTAGACCACTTCATATTTGCATGTTAGATTTTACTGTGTCTTTTCAACTTCCAAGTTTTTAAATATGTTTAAATAGTACATAAACAAATATGGAATGATTGAAAAGCATGAGGTTTTCCACTTCTTCTGATCATTTTCATGAAAAGCAGACAAGAACCTCCCCATCAATTTCATTTGAAATTAGGAAGTAATCAGGTGGTAAAAGTGAGCAGTGACCTCACAAATATGTGAAAATTCAGAGGCTCAGTCACAGTGTCTGTTCTTCCTTTTTAATTCTAGCACTGTTTTTCCATTTTGATAAGGACGTAAATAAATAACCTACTTTCCCTATCCAGACCTTTCACCATTCTGCCTTCTATATGCACAGCAGACAGAGAAAAAGACCATGAGAGGTAATTTGTCATTATCAAGTACAATTATCAAATTGTGTCCAGGGTTAACTAGGAATATTCTGTTCTGCAGAGTAGAAAAAACCCCAACAAGTCATCGCTTGCTGCAGGGTTTATTCCATAGTGTATCACAAGGCTCAGGAACACTAGAGAGGGTGTCCTTGCACTTGTTGAGAAGGCTGAAAACCTGGAGAGCCCAAGTTTGGCTGTTTATGAGGTACTCAGTCCTATTGCTGGACTATCTTTATTTCTGTAGACGGGCTCCTCCTTCCTTGCCTGAAGAACTGTGTTCATTTCCTTAAAAATAGGGTTAGAGGAAAAGAAGGGCTCATAGATCCTTTCATTAGGAAATGAAGTAAGAACTTTCTTGGCATCTGGAGTGGGAATTGGTTTGATATTATGTAACACTTCCTCTGGTGATGTTTTGATAGAGTCAAAATTCATTAATTGAAACTGACTGCAATTTTATAGAACAAATTGCAAGAATTATGAAAAAAAAAAAGGTAATGACTTGATTTCAATTCCAAAAGCAAACATAAATCAAAACTAAAAAGGCACCCCTTAGGAGCATTTCCAGAGCACACTAGGTGGTGCTGTAATTCCAACAGCAATTGCTGAGTGTGCTTTATTCCTTCTGCTTTCCTCTAAAGGTATAACTTGCTGCAGTGATCTTTTTATAGAGTTCTAATAATTTTGAAATGATAAATGTTTGCAGTACTTTCAAGATGCTCTAACTGATCTTTTATTTGGTAGGAACAACACTGAAACCTCTATTTTTCATATTTTGATTTTTGGTATGGTGAAATAAAGTCCAAAGATTTTTGATCCTTGTTGTACTTAGGACTGAGGTTACAGACATGGGTTTTCCTTCCACTGGATATTTTTGGGAAAATTCAGGATGTCATGCTCAAAAAGCTCTACTGGAGACTGTTATAATCTGTGCCTGCAGTGGTGCCACCACTTTGCCATCATCTGTAGAAGTGAATCACACTGCACATGGTCTGTCAGAAGTGCAGGAGAACACGCCGGATTTAGATCGTCACTACTATACACTTTACAGTTATGTAGCCTTGTGGCCCCATAGATTGGAGCTGCTGTTGCTTAAAAAATGCCACTGGTCTTTCTATTAAGCTGACAGCAGATCTTCAGGTTTATCTGGCTCTTCCTGGACCTTGTCTTGATCTTCCTGGAAGTTTGTTTTAGCTTGTTTAGCTGCTACAGCAATTGGCTGATGAGAAGATAACCATGAACGGCTCGTTCTATCTTTTGCTTAGCTTTGTGCAATTTTGTGGTATTGCTCTTCTTGTTACATAAAGTGCCTAATAATAGGCAATAATATCATAAAGCTATTCTATATAGAATGTACTATGTTTGACCCTGAAATAAAATGTAGGGTAGAGGGGACAGGGAATGACAGTAAAGTCTTTTAAATTACACTAGAGGCCCCGTTGCTATAAACCACTCTGTGTGGTCAGTCACTGGTCACCACAGAAATGCTGCCTTGGGACTGGTCAAAACCAGTGCTAGGGATTGCAAGGGGAACTGGGGAGATGCATCCAATATTTTAAAATATGCTGTGTATGGGGAATTTGGTTGTACTGTGGAATTGTAAACCAGTGGTACGAGCAATGTGTAGATCATGTTAGAAAGTGCATTAAAATAGTGCTGTAGAGACCTTAGAGGGGAGGAAGAAAACCAACATCACACTTCTCCTTAAGAAGACAAGAAAGCAGTCATCAAGTTAGACTCTTAACCAAAGGAAGGGTGTGATAACACCAAAAATAGTGTCAACAGCAGTAACTGGGTGGACTAAATTTTAACTACGACTCTCCTATAACAATATTTTTTTCTTTGATAATTTTTTTTTTTTCCTCCCCATAATAAGGAGTTCTGGGCTAATAATATTTCCTTGATTTGACCGTTATTATTTGGGATTTACAAAAATGAGTTTTTAACCCTTAAGGTTTTTTTGTGGTTTTTTTTCCCATGCAAACTGTCCAAGCTGTAGCTCAACAACCTGATGGGCAGCTTAGATTGTGATCTGGAAGCAACATGTCCAGCATTTTGGCAGCACTGTGTTTTACTTCCCCCTCTTGGAGATCATTGCATGAGCCAGGGAAAGAAAGTAAAGAAAATAATTTTAGGTGGCAGGATGAGTGGTTGAGACTTCATACTTGCTATGTATGTTTACAGATGATTAGTAACTCTTCCACAGCACTTCCTCACCCTTCTGTACTCCAAGTGTGTGTATTTAAGCAAATACTAATAAGGTATTATTGGCATAATTATGATAATTATTAAAAATAATAATGAATAATTTCATTGTTAGTAAGAAGAATGGAAATTGAGTACAATTTTCAAAGTGAAAAAAAAGTCACTGCAGAGCTGGATGAAATTACCTTGGAAATATTACCCATACTTCTTTTGATACATATGGCTTTAAAAAATTATATGCATTCACAGCGGTCCTATTAACATATCAGTAACAGCTGGAAATACTCTCCAGCCTTGATGTGAATTAGGAATCATGTGGGAAGATGTGAGAGCATTCCAGTTCAACATTTAGATTAACAATTTTAGACAGTTTGAACCCATACCCCAGGAACAAATCAAAAGACATATATAATTTTTAGTTCTACACAAGTCATATATTACTTTACTGTATCAGAGTTTGTTCAGGTTATTTAAATAGAGCCCTTCTCTTGTCAAGTGTCCTGTATTAAACTGTAGTTACATGTTGACATTCATTAAGAAGGAAAGATTTCATCAGATGTTTCCTATCACATCAGAAGGACTTTGCTTTGGGTAGACAAATATTGCAGAAAATATCTTGGCTTAATTAAATCTAAAAATAGTGAGGATTTAGGAGAATACTTTTTAAAATACTTTGCATGCTGTCAGCACTGATTACTTTTGACTTTTCTAAATTGTTTAAAACACAAAAATGCCAACTTCCATATTAGGAAACTCTTCCTTCTTTTGCCTTTTGGTTTTCTGTCCAAAAATTTCTTTTTTATCCAGTGTTTTACCTATTAACCTTATTTATTAAGGGGCATTTCAATTCACTTTTCTAATGGCACTTTCAGCTTGTAAATTATTTAATTTCTGGAGAAAAAAGTAGTTTATTATGTTTGAAATGCAAAATTATACGCAGTTAATTTAAATAAATATCTACTTTCAAAATTGGACTAAAAATGGAGCAATGTATTCCATTTTATTATTGTTTTCCATCCTAATCAGAAAGTAATCATGCAGCAGCATCTCTTCTATTATCTCAAATGCCACATTAAAAAAAAATAAAATTTCCAGACAAGCATTCTTTTTCTGAAAAAAATTGAATCAGTTGTCTTTAACTAATTCTGAAAGATAAATAGAAGCCTCGAGGCTATTAAGTTCATACAGATTCATGAAAATTAACCTGAAGCTTGGCTATGGGTGATGTTTCCTGAGTAAAATGCTGTGGTGTAAGGTTAGGGAGACCCATGAGTAGATTCATCTGTGGGAAAAAACTCAACTCAGTAGACATGTGAACATCTAACCATGACACCCTTAGCCATAAGAACCTAAGTATACTGAGTTTTACGATTTTTTAAGGGTTTCAGCAATGTGTAAAGGCCTATTATTTTCTCCTTCTACAGAGGAAAGAAGAAGATATATACATATATATATATTAATGAATCAATAGGAAGCAAATTTTTTTCCCAGCATGTACTTTCCTACCTGCAAAGCTGCTCCTGCTTGAAACTAAAACCTTTATGGCAGTACCTCTGAAACAAAATGTTTACTTTCAATATACCACAAAAACTTAACATTATTCTTTTTGCATCAGTCTAAAATCTGGTTCCTTAAAGCATTGTGGTGCTCCATGAGAGTTGAGCTCATGTATCTCTTGCTTCTGCTGTCTGTCTGCCAGGTTCCTCCTCTAGGCTATGTGAGCTCTGTGGCTCACTAAGTAGTACCCAGTAATTATCAAAGTTTATTTTTTTTTTAAATCACATTTTCAGGCTAATTTCAGTAGATGAGGAGAATTAGTTAGCTTGTAATAAGTAGAATGAGATGGATTGTTACATCATGAAATATAGCATGCCAAGGTAAGGAAATGCCATTTTCCCATAGGAAGTTAAAACAATGAACACCTATTTTGAGATGAGAAAGATGATATCAGCTTATGTGGACAAAAACTCATCATATCTCATAATTTTATGATTTCACAATAAATATCATTAAAGATAAGTAGATAGTGCTTTTTACTGGTACTCTTCAACAGCTTAATGAAGCAACATTTAAAAACCTCGGCAAGCACTTTGGAAAAGTTCATATTGCATCCTTCCTTGTTCCATAACTGTTCCTGCAAATTTTTGCCAAAACCTTTTTAGCTTTAGTTTCACATCCTCTATGTTGTTTTCACTCCTTTGACACAAGGTTCTTTCCCTTGGTTTAAAAAGTAAAACACGTCCATAGTTATGCTCCTTTTAAATACAGACAAGAGTTCAGCCATTATAGGGTTTTTCTCTTACATTTTGTCTTTAATGCAAAGGCTGGACACAGACTGTCATGTGCAGAGATCAGGTCAAAGGGTCCATCAGACTTCATTCTCTTCTGTGCATCTCCCTTTGCTATCTCTCATGATACTGATATCCTGCTAGAAAAAAAATTAATGCTAATACACTAAGGTTTGGGAATACCTAATGTTTAGAGCAAATTTATGGAATTCTTTGTGTGAAAGATGATGATATTCAGTCATTGCCAACCTTCAGTAAAAACCACCATGTGTGCTTTTGTTTATTTCCTTTAGCGTAAGCCAAGGAAACCTAAGGGTGCAAGGAAGCAAAACCAGAGAAATTTGGTGCAGCCTGTTTTTCACCTCCTCTGTCTGCCTCCAGGATTATATAAGGAAAAAACAAAGATGACTTTTGTGATTCTAAGACACTAAATGTTTTGAAAATAGTCAGGTAGGAGAAGTTTGGATTAGTTATGTTCTTTTAATGCTGCCTTTTAAAACAAATAAAAATATTAGAATATTATTATTTATAACTCATAACTTAGCAAAAACTTAACCTTAAAAAATCATCAGGGTCTTGGAATCATCAGCTGTATGAACCTTAAGACACACAAGTGCCTAATTCTGCACATGGTGTGACTCTTGGGAATGTCCTGTTCCGAGCCAGGAGCTGGGGCTTCAATGACATTTGAGGTCCTTTCCAACCCAACTTATTCTGTGATTCTGTAACAAAGCAGTTATTAGCTTGACTAGTAGCAATCCAGATATGCAAACAATATTATTTCCATTCGAGAATAATTTTTAATTACCTAATCTGATCAGGGATTTTTGTCAAGTTGCCTGGTGACATTACCTCTTCTCAATTTAGACCTATTATAAGATAACAGTAAGACTGGAAAAAAAGCAGACAACTCTGAGAACAAATCTGCAGCTTTATAGAAATCTGCCAAATTTAGGGCTAGGAAACTGTGTTCAGAATCAATGACATAACAAAATTCCTAACATATTTTGCATGCTAATTGCAGATATAAAGGTGCCCTAAATACATTAGTCAGGCTTATCCTCTAGCTTATAGGTATTTGAAAGTATTAGTTTCCTCCTTTTAGGTCCTTACTTTATTGAAGTTACTTAGACATTTGGATTAGTAATGCAGGATTGTGGTAATTTTTTATATATATTGTTAAAAGTTTTTTGTTTTCCAGTTCTCAAGTTTTGAAAAACTAGAACCACTTGGAACTCTTAAAAAAAATAAGAATTTGGGTGATTATTTAAACTCAGCATTGGGCTAGGTTATATGCACTATCAAAAATAGTCATCATTACTACAAAATAACAATGGATAATCAGGCTATGTAATCTTTATTACTCTTACATCTGTTGAGACTAAAAATGAACATTCAAAAGCCCCTAAAGTAGAAGCCCTACAATGCCACTTTTCATTTATGTCACTGAGACAGAGAACAGGCCATAGAGAATTTATTTCTGCAGAAAACATACAATGTACAGGAAATATGCAAATACATTAATTCTGTTAACAATTTTCATTTGCCTTTCAACCTAGAAGAGCTTGGAAGTTTTAAAACTTTCACAAAACAATTTGTAAGAGCAACTTAGATCTGAGTTGTGGTCAATTTGCCAGATCTTCGTTGTTGTGACACTTTGAGTGTTTTACAGTAATTTAGTTTATTTTAAGGTGCAATAAAAGAGACAGGATGAAAAGACTGAAGCTGTTAAACCAAATTTTATCTCTGTGAGAGTGATGGTTATGCATTCACTTTATAAAGAAAACTAAGAAGCATCACTAAAACTAAGAAGAGAATTTATTTGAATGAAGCACACAATATTGCTTTGAATAAATACAAATTTTAAATATTTCAAGCTCTGAAGATCAGGAAATAACTCACATGATCAGTTTAATTCCTTCTCAAAATAGGTAAATTGGTGGGTAAGCATAAAGTAGAAAGAAGCAAACAAGGGTGGAATAAATACTTGTATATATGTCTGTTGTACTGGGTTGAAACCTGTAAACTCAAGGTGAAATAAAACTTTTCTTCTTATTCATGAAGATTAAGAATGGACCTTGCATAAACTTGCCTGCCATATTTTAGGAGATCTATTGATTTTCTCTTTGATTTATTTCCTAACAGTATCACCAAAGCAGAACAGGCTGTGGCCCACTTTTTGAAGAGCTTTCTGGTTTGTGCACTCAAACTGCAGTGATAATAGCTGTGACTATTAGCTGGTTTGAAATGTAACCCTGTTAAACATCAACCAAAGCCTTCCACAGAAGGCTGCTGTCTTCTGCTGGTGCGTGACTTGGCTGTTTACAGAAAACTGACTGGATGTTTCTGGCTGTTTACAAAGTGCCTCTGAAGGTTTACTTAGCAGTGGTCTGCTTTCGACAGTTGTGTGCACCATTTCCTACTGCATTCGTTTTTTGGGGTTTTTTCCTTTATTTTGGACTTCCATGAAAAGGGGAAAGAGTTTAACTTTATTTAGGACTCTGTTTCACTTGGTTTTAGAGCTTAGTTTGGAAGAAAGCATGTGCCTTTCTAGAGGAATTATCTTCTGGGCATTTACAAAGGTTTTAGATTTGTTGCCACCTGCCTCAATTTTGGATCCCAAAGATGGCCTGAATGTTCCACGTTTACTTTTTATATTTTACTACTTGCATTTAGTGGGATCTAGTACTGCTAGAAAGTCCTCAATAAACAAGAAGGTGACACCCCAGCACACACTTTTTGAGCACTTTCACCCCACAATCCATAAGAATCAATTGTAGTCATTTATCTTTTTCTTAGATTGTTCTGAAACATAATCCTGCACATCTAATGATACATTTTACTTCTTAAAAATAGTTCTTGACTTGACTGTATTTTTTTTTCTCTTAAGTTTATTCATCAGTTCACAACTCTGTAGCATGATACAAGAGCTGACTTCTCCTGATATGTCATCTCATACATTCCTCCAGCAAAATTGTCTCTCCCAGAGATAAATTTAGGATAAAAAAGTCTTCTTCTTTCAGAGATTTGACCATAAAAAGCCAAAACAAAGTCTGTATTTTCTCCTGCAGGATCAAGTAGAAAGGGCTTAGATTGTGAGGAAAAATACCTCCTTCTGTAAAAAAATCTGTTCAATTACTGCATTGCACTGTAGGAAATACTTAATTCTTATATCCTCAGTAATATGATATTTTTTTCCTTGTTGTCATTGAACTGAAAGTTAGTCTTTATATTAATTAAGGAAATGATAAAGTGAAAAAGTACACATGCATTACTTGTTTGTTATTCCACCTCTGACGGAATCTGCTGAGGAAGTCTGCTCTTTGAGGTGGAGAGGACAGGCTGGAGGCCATAAGAATTTTATTTTAAGGAACCTAGCTTGTTGTATTAGATCAGAACTGTAAAATAAAGGTAGATAATTTTATGTGTTGAGAGAAAAGTATTTAAGATTATTCCAGTACTTTAATGTTCTGTACTAAAATTTTAAAATTTCTGAATTAAGAGATTTGGAGCATGTCTGTTATTGGATAGCTATTTTGAGATACAATTAACTGTGTGACAAAATGTGATAAATGCATAATCTCATTTAAAATTTTTGGTCTTTATTATCCTTTTATTATTACCTTGGATCTGAGCAATGAAGGCAAATTACTTTTAAAAGATACAATATAATTATCACAGAATGTCATGAGTTAAAAATGACCCATAAGGATCATAGCCAATCTTTCAGTGTGTTTGCTGTTATAGGCTGTGTATCTGTGGAGGTTCTTCAAATTTCCATAGCCTCTTCTTCTTACAGGACACAGAATATAAATATGAATCTTAAAATATAAAGGAGGACAAAAATAAAGGATAATGGCAGACATACACAATTTTAGCATTTTCTTTTCAGAATTGTGGTAGATTGCCTAAGATTTACTACTTGTAATCACTCAGAATCATGAGTATTGTATCAAAAATATGAGGTCAGGAGGAGAAAAAAATGTTAATAATAAAATCAATGTTTGCATTTCCCAGCATTATGAGAGGAAATAGATTACTGCTACAATGACAATTTATTAAATAGTATTTCTGAATAATCTAACTTAAAACTGGTACTACTTGATATTAATTAATATCTTGAATAACAGAATAAAAAGAATATGTAGCATATTTTCAGATAACAATGACCTAGAAAGAAACCATAAAGCATAGAGGGAGAGAGATTATAATGATTTTTAAAAACACATAAAAGTACTTCAGAAACATGTGACAGAAGGAAAATGTTAGTAAAAGCATTGAAGATGAAATACATTTACTTAATTAGAAACTATGGTGAAATAATCCAAATTTCCCAAGATGCTAGTCTAACTCAGTACAAATATTGAAGAGATGAAGTATTTGTTGTGGAAAATACATATGCATGGAGCTGGGAAAAAAATGATCTGAACTCACTAAAGTGTTGTTGTCCCTTGGAAAACAGGTGTTCTTCAGCACTGGCTTATGATTTGTACCCATGGAGCAGAGCACTCCATAAAACCTGTTTCAAAGTCATACAAGTGTTGAAATCCCAGTCCTGAGAGTTATGTCTTTGAATAGTTTGGAAGTTAAATGTCATTGAAAATGGAAAATAACGCTGAAATTTAGGCACATATAAAAATCATGCTGTCAACCCAGTCCATGGAGAACAATGGACAGTTGACATAGCTTTCAAAAGACAATGGAAGGAAATGCCTTTAAGGGGACTGTTAAAGAAAAGTTTTTAAAATAGCCTTTAAGTCTTTTTTGACTCTGCTTTCAGTTCTGCCATAAGTTGACAGTATCTCAGGACATGGCTGTAATGGTGGTGTTGAGGAGCTTTGCGTGTGAATGTTGAATAAGGCTATGGTGTAACTTTAAAGTGCAAAGGAGCATGAGCTATTTCTCCATGAAGTCACAGACATGAAGAGGGAAATTCTAGTCCATCTTCCTATGGGTCCCAATAGGTGAAATAAAATCAAATATTTGCCTTAAGTCTTGGTTTCTAAGGAAGTCAGCTATGGGATAAGGAGTTTACCTAGACAGAGCAACACATATAGGAGGCATCTACTCCTGTTAACCCCATAACAGCTGTTGGCACCAGTCTGTGTCACCTGCAGGTAACTTCTTCACACTGCTGTCTGGTGACACTATCTTGATGTCATCACAATGTGTCAGTATGTAACCGAAAACATAACTTAGCTCATAGGCAGGCATAATGATAATTTACGTAAATTTTGAAAAGTATCTTCAATTAAACAAAAAAACAAACAAAAAAAGCAGCTTTTATCAAAACTCAATAGCATTTCTCATCAGACTGTGTGCAATCAGTATTGCCACCTACAACCTTTTGACCATAATTTTTGTAATTTCTTCCTCCTCTCTACTGGGAAGCTTTAAATACAACTGCACTTACTATCTTTACTCAGTAGAATTTGTACAAGCAAAGATTTGGGACATTTATTGTATTTAATTTCTCCTCTCTGAGTTGATTTTTGAGTCCTTCTTTGTTTCTCAAAAAACAGATTGCTACAAGCCAAAGAAGGGAACTTGATGTATTTCTTACAGTTTAGAAAGCATACGAAGTTTCACGTACTACAAATAAATATGTGTGGTTGGTTGACCCTAGCTGGATGCCAGGCGCCCACCAAAGCCACCTTATCACTCCCTCTCTCAAGTGTACAGGAGAGAGAAAATACAACAAAAATCTTGTGGGTTAAGGGCTGGCAGAGATCTTTCATCAGGTACCCTCAGGAGCAAAACAGACTTGGTTTGGGGAAATTAGCTGAATTTGTTACCAATCAAATCAGAATGGGATAATGAGAAATAAAACGTGTAGGACTGGTTGTAAGTAGGATTGTTAATTTCTGTGAAACCAGCCTGTTGGTTTGGTTCACATGTGAATATCAGGATTTTGAATAGGATTTTTCCATGAGGTGAAAATGGGAGAGGAGGTAAGATCTCTGACAGCATATGAAATGCCTTTAGATTCTGACATTTAAAACTCTCTTCTAGACTTGCTTTTGGATAATAATTGAAAAGAATCCTTTATCTGCAAGAAATGAATGCAGTGTAGAGCTTAGCTTGTGATAGTAGTTCAGGCGCTTAATTTCATTAGCCATATTTTGAACCACTTTCTCTACTTGCTGCTTTATCTGAAAGGATGGTGGATCCTCTGGAAGGATGAACATCTTCTGTTCCTCCTTTGAAATGCATATCACAAATCTCCTTGGCTAAATATACTGCTTCTTTTCTTGCAGTGGCAGCATCCTTTGATGTAAATCTTCCTGCTCTTCTCATTTTACTCACCTTCAAAACAAAAGGTCTACTAGTGAGCTTTTGTTTTCTTTTGGGGGTTTTTCCAACATCTCTCACACAGTATGTATGAGACGTATGAAAAGCTAAGACAATATACATTCTGGAGAAGCAGCAGCATAAACATGGCTCCTATTTCCATTAAAAATATATTTATATTAACTTTAATTATGAATTGAATTTCAAGGGTAACAGATTTTCTCAAAAAAGATTTGCGTAAATACTTACATTAATGACTTAATTCTGTAATTGTCTTCAGAAGTTTAATTAAACAAATGCTTATCCTTAGTTTAAGAACTGTCAGAATACGTACTTTTAAAGGTCAGGGCTTAGGTAGTTTCCTTCTTAATGCTGTGGGGAGGGAAAAAGAGGAACAAAGATCACTGCCTGGGTACTTTGCCTTGCTTTGAATGGAAAGAAAAACCCAAACAAACCATAAAGTCTTAACAATCATTTTGCTTTCATCACGTTTTAAAAGGCTTGCGCAAAGCCTTTCTCCTTTGCAAAGCCAAGCAGGATTTGTCCCTTTATGATGATTGCCTTAGAAAATTTAAAATGCAGGGAAACGAGTTTAGCAGCTGTCAAAATTAGTGCAACTCCTGGGACTAATAAAAAGAAAAACTGTAATGTTGACACATCAAATAACATCCTCGGGATGTGGGACAACACCTAATGTGCGTTTTGTCTGACCTACAAGATGTGTGAGTGGCAGCCCTTGTGCACAGTCATTAACTTCAAGGGGGACATTATGCTCAAGTCTCAAATTGTATATAGCACTTAAAGGAGAATAAACATTATACTGTAAATATGAGGGAGCAAAACAAACCCTGAATTTGTGGAGAGCTGCATTGCAATACTGACATGTGCTTAAATGCCCTTTATAGCATGTGTGCATGTTATTTCTTCAGTGTCTAGATGTGGATATGTCTAATCATGTCTTCAGTGTCCAGATGTGGATATGTCTAATCATGCTCATCTTTATAAAATATTTATTTGCTCTGGATACATATCTATTCAATATATAGTGAAAAACTATAAGAATTACTAAGCGTGTTTTTAAAAAAAGTTTTTAAAAAAATACTTCCAGATGCTAAAACAGACAAAAATATCAGTAGAAAATATAAGTATGAAAAAAACAAAATGAAATTTTAAGAGAAATTTATTTCCAGTATACTGATTTAATTATCTTGAACTAAATTGGTCAAGGACTCAAATGCAGAAAATGAATGCAAATCAAAATGTAAAACACCCCAAACCCATGACCCTTCAAAGTAAGGTTTCCAGGCTTATCTGGATGAATCCTGACCTGAGAAAGAACCTCTTCACTCCTGCCCTAAAGACAGCATGAAAGAGAGCTTTATCTTGTAGGTCAGAGAAAGTAGGAAGAGGTTAGGATTGCCAGAAGTCAATCTGAAGCGACCTTTGCAAGGAAATTAAAACAAATAAACAAAAAGATTCTTTAGATAAAAAAGAGAACAAGCTCTGTTCGCATGAGGTAACCTGTATTGGCCCCAAATAAGAGTAGTATTTTGAATCACTTTTAAATAATGATGCTAAAAATCTGCACAATGACAGCTAATGCTTATGGACATGTGGCAATGGAAAGCACCCCCTAATGATGGTACAATAAGCTCAGTATGTAACATATGCTACATGGATTATGGGTGGGAATAGGATAGGTGCTCTCAAGAGTTTTGCCATTTCAGTCTGGTAGCAGCTGTTTAGGAAATTGGGATGAAAAGTAAAGGGGGAAAAAAAGTAGAATAAAGTATAATTTGTGGTTTTCAATTATGTATCTTCCTAAAGTAATATAAGCTTAGATACCCGATCACATTACCAGGAATAGAAGTTATTTTTTTAATATCCCTAACTCAGTTCAAACATAAGTCACATCCCTTCTGTTCCAGCTGTGGAGTTTGTGTTTTGTATTAAACACTCTAAACATGCTGTGGAGCAATGGAGTGTTTTATGCCTTGTTTTGTGATGAGAGTCAAAACTTTCATTCCATGGACTCAAAAACTTCTTTTTGCTGGCTTGATTTGATTCTGGGAAGGAAATCTTGTACACAGTGCTGCTTAAACTCCTCTGTTTTCTTCCAACCAAAAGACATGTTCTGTGTATGTTCACGGTCTCTTCTCCGAGGGTGCTTTTGTCCCAGGTAACAACCAATAGCACAAGAGGAAATGACCTCATATTGTGCCAGGGGAGGTTTAGGTACTGGATATTAGGAAAACTTTCTTTACTGAAAAGATAGTCAAGCACTGGAACAGGATGCTCAGGGATGGGGGAGAATCCCTGTCCTTGGAAGTGTTCACAAACTTGTGCACTTGGTGCAGGAGATGTGGTGTGGTAGTGGATGTGGCAGTGTCGTGTTAATGGTTGGACTCAATGGCCTCAGAATTGTGTTCCAACCTAAATGATTCTGTGTACAAATACACAAACAGCTATCCTTGCCTTTGCTGCTGTGACCCAGTATTTCCTGAATGTCCTTCTTGGACAGCTCATGGATACAATATAATAGTAAATGGCTTCTTGCTCACAAGAACCAAGCAATGATGCCTGGGAGGGATTTAAAGGCTGGGTTATAACTCATTTGGCACACTGGTTATTAGTAGAAGTTACTGCTCTGACTTTAGTGAGAAACTATGTTTCTCCAAAGAGCTTGGAGAAAATCTGCTTTCCAAAGGCAGAATTTAAGACACTGTGGAAAAGAGCCAACAGCTCTAAACTACTACTGCCTTTTCACAAGCAACTGGAGACAAATTTTATTAGACTTTTATTTTTTCAAGAGGTATTAGCTACTGTTTTCAGAGAAAGGAGAGGATAGACACCTTGACAACAAAAGCTTTCATGACTTTTTCACCAAGGGGTGGGGTGCTTGCAAATTTTTATTTTATTTGTGACAGCTATTATCTGCCTGTCAGCATGCAAGTGCCACACAAGGGAGAGAAAGAGATCACCTCCTGCATGTGATTAGCAGCCAACATGTTCCCTAACATCCCCTAGACTTACAATTCTTGCCATGGTGGAGAAATATACTTCATCCTCCTAGAATGACTTTACAGTTTATGCATGTTTTGGCGGGATTGACCCTCCTCCTTGCCAGTGATTGATATATGTCCAAAACCTTAGAACTCCTATGTGTACTACTATGTGTCCTACTGTATACCCTGTCACAGCATTTTAGCACTAGGAAAAGATACTCTGCCTTATCTAAATCTCTGTGGTCTGCTGCTTAAGACATCCCTTTTTTCCCAGATTCTGCAAGAGCCATTTCAGAAGACTGATTGTGGGTGGCAGTGGATGCAGGAGAAGTGTGCCTGGTATGCCATTGCAGGTGTGACTCTGCAAAGCTCACTACCTGCAGTGGAGAGAAAAAATGACTCCCATGACTTGTTTAGGACTACTTGCTGCATGTCCTTCCTATTCCCTTTTGTAGAGGAAGCTGAGCATAGATTAGAAGTAGTTCAACACAGCTCTGTCTAGACAAACATTAAACACTGATTCATGGGGCAGGTGAAGCAGTGAAGAACTGTTGGTAGTCTTCAAGGAGGGTCTGCAAAGATTTGAAAATTTGTAAAGCTGCTTTACAGTGTCCTGAATTCTAGCCATTTTCTACACATGCACATTAGTTGCATATTGGGTGAAAAGAGCATTATTTTTTCTCTCTGAAGTGAAACATTCCAGAATTATCCCAAATTTTATTAAACAACATGTTTATTAAACAACATTCACTGTATAACCTAAAGCTTGGCATACTCAGAGCCAGTGCTAGTAGAGTGCTGCAGGTGGTCTGTGGAGGGATGTGTGCTGTAAGCATGATGAACCTTTACCTTTGAGAATATTTTATCACAGTCTTTGTCACTTTTATTCATCTATTGATTTATCTGGAAAATAGAACTTGCAGGTTTTTAACTGTGGTGTTTAATTGCTGAGATATCTATATAATATTCAGCTTCTGAGGACTTATGTTCCAGACTGTCTTCTATTAAGCAGAAACTAGGGCTTAAATGCAAGTTTGACTTGGAGGTAAAGCCTCTTGGCATGGTAGTTTTGGTCTCTACTGTGCTCACACTTGGATTAATTATTTTTGTGGTCTTGTAAATAAGAATTATCCTCTTCTTTCTTTTTCTTTTTTTTTTTTTTTCTGGTGAATACCTGTTTGCCATTGACAGATTCTTGAAAGGTGGTTAGTTTAAAGGCTATTTTTGCTTTAAGAATGTTTTAATTTGGGTAATTTGGATTATATCTCTGGAGAAAAACAAAAAACATAACAGAAAAGAATAGCATTTTGTTAAGTATTTTAGTTCCAAATACAATCTTCATTTCAGAAGAGAAATTGTCTGAAACTTTTGCAAAAAAAAAAAAATTACTGATACGTGGAACATTTTCTGCGTAAATACACTCCTTGCATGTTTAAGGAAATGAAATTTCATTAATGTTTGGCATATTATATGCATAATCCCATAGAGTTCAAAGTCTTGTTTTACACTTCAGCATAGGGAATCAGGATTTCCCAACACAATGCGGTCAGAAAAAATGAATTAGCAGTGACGCAGAGCTCATGACCTCCTTGGCGCCAAGGGGCTACATTTAGCCAGTTTCCTGCAAGGATATAGTTCAAGGAAAGTTTCTCACTGATGCCTAATGTAATTTATATGATCCCATTTACCTTTTCATTTTAACTTTTCCAGGAGTGACTTTATAAAAAAAGAACCAATTTTTTAATAGTTTCTTGAATACGTTCCCTTGTTGAAAATAAGATTTAATTTCACTGCCTTTGTATATGCCCTGTTTGATGGTTAAGTCCAACGTTTTGTTATTTCAACAGACTTCAAACATGTCATAAATAAATTTCCACTGGGTTGGCACTTCCTTTTTGCTTCCTGATGTAGGGATTGATTGTTCTTTGCAAGTCTCTCGGGATTTTATGAGCTTTCTCAGAATGACTGACTTTACCACAAATTCAACCATCATAATTTTCAGAAACTGTTCACACAGAAAAGCCAATAGAGGCAATTTTTAGAACAATAGCAAGTGCTACATATTGTATGAGATCAAATGCCTTCTCAGGTGTAACAAGAGGCACAGACAATGATGGAATATATTCGAAATGTTTTTAGTGGGATTAGAGGCAGTAGCAGAGAAGGTTGCTAATATGAAATTTGTATGAGATAATATTCCTAAAATAAGTGTTTCTCACAAGGGGTGTCTTTGAATATGCATAAAAATACTGACATGGTTAAATAGACTACTCGGCATTTGGGAAATTTATCAATTATTGTGGAGATGAAACAATATTAAAACTATGTACTGAATCCACTTAGGATAAGAACATAATAAAATTTTAATAATATCTAAATTAGTTAAGTAATATAATGGAATAATTAAGTATGTCAGACAGAAACAACAACAAAAAAAATAATGTAATAAAAAATTTATTGAGAAAGTAAAAGTTCAATGTTCAAAGTAAAAGTTCAATGTTCAATCCAAATGCTTAGGGAGAGAGACGTCCAGTGGCATCTTAAATATCTAAGTGAATCCTGGTCTTCTCTAGGCCTTGCACTTACACCTGACAGTCTTGAAGTGTCAGCTATGCTTGGTGTCTGAAACAAGACTCTTGCTGTGTTTAGTCTCAGAAATCACCTTTTAATATTTTACTAACTAATCAATAGTATTTGTGTACTCTGGTCAGTAGTTAATAAAACAGCATGAATAAGATCACTTCTTCTGGATAGCTCAACAAAATTGTTAAACATCTGAGATTTAATACCACCCTTCTTTCTTAAGCACTTTTGGCCACAGCTGAGTGTAATTTCTCTTCTGCGCCAAAATCTTCTGTGTGCAATGTTTGGGAAGATGTCTGTGTCCAAGGAATCATAGAATCATTTAGGTTGGAAAAAACCTCTAAAATCATCAAGTCCAAACTAAACTCTGCCAAGTTCATCACTAAGCCATGTCCTTGAGCGCCACATCTACGTGTCTTAAATATCTCCAGCAATGGTGACTTAACCACTTCCCTGTGTCAGCCTGTTCCAGTGCTTGAAAACTCTTTTGGTGAAGAAATTTTTCATACTGTCCAATCTAAACCTCCTCTGGTGCAATTTGAGGCCATTTCCCCTCAGCCTATTGCTTGTTACTTGGGAGCTCTCTTCCCACATCACTGAAACCCCCTTTCAGGCAGTTGTAGAGAGCCAGATCATCTCCCCTGAGACTCCTTTCCTCCAGGTGAAACATCCCCAGCTCCTTCAGCTGCTCCCCATAAAACTTGTTCTCCAAGCCCTCCACCAGCTTTGTTGCCGTTCTCTGGACTCGCTCCAGCCCCTCAATGTCTCACTTGTACTGAGAAAACAGATCTGTTTCTGTGATGGCAACAGACACACAATGACTTCCAGCTCCTCTTGGTTGTTGTCCATGTGGCGTGCATTGGTGCAGATGTACTTCAGTCAGACTATGAATCCCATCATCTTTTATGAGTTTTTGGATATCTGATTTAGATTTCCTCTTGACTTTTGAAATGCTTTAACAAATTAGAAGGTTTCTCTGGAGCCAGCTGGGCACATATCTGGGTAGGACTGTTATTGCCCTATTAAGATCTTATAGGCAGCTTTCTTAGGAAATTAATTTTGCCAATACTTTGAGGCTGAAAATGAGATTGTTCAGTTATTTCCTATTCCAAATATTGGGTAAAACTGGATTAAATATTTAAAGACAGTAATTGCTGAAAAATACATTTTGTAATGCTGAATGACACATAATTAGCATTCCTAAACTTACTATTTGAAATATTTCTGGAAAGCATTCTAAGTGCCACAGAACTAAGTGTTAAATATGCGTTTAATTTATGTCCAAAAAATGCTGCTGGCACAGTCATCCACTTAGGAACAAGTGGTTACTTGACTACTGAGAAAACGTGATACTAATGAATGGAGTATAACATCACATAATTTTCCTATGCTCTTACCATAGAAAAAATGTGGAGGGCTTTGATCCAAAGTAATCATTTTTCCTGTTTTCAGGTTGTACAGTTTCACCATGCTGTGTGGAAAGGCAGCTGGAATTATATACCCACTGTAAGCAACTACTATACAACTTTGTATTCAGAAAGCAAATGAGCTCGAAAATATTTGTGCATGTGCTTAAAAAAACTAAAACTACTTACTAATTTGTCAGTGTATCTATGCCCTATGTAATCATGAGAAACATGCCATTTTAATCAGAATTTATGCCCAGTGGCATAACTTCTTGTTTTCAGTCATATTTAGTGTGCAGCTAGCATGTAAACTGGAATTTGAAAGGCAAAACTGCATTCAGAAGAGCACTTTTTATTATCCACCTTCACAAATCTAGAAATTTGCTACAGAGACTAGAATTGAGAGTTTGATCTCCATTGCTCAATAACTAATTCAAAGTGGGAGAAGCTGTATGTAGAATTGTGGGAAGACTGATATTTTCATTACCACAACAAAGAGAAGGTGAGTCTCATTAGAGGAGATGCTGAATGTCCTGCAATGTAAATATCTGAAGTTTAAAATCACTGTGCTCAATTTTGGGTTTGAGCTGCTTTCCTAGGAGAAAAACTATGTGATGCCACATTCAGTCCTTTCTTATGACAGCCTGCTATCACTATAGGCAGAAAAAAATATCAAAGAGGCTGGATGCTCCAACACTGACTGTGGTGTGATCCAGGGGCAAACAGCATCTGGCCTCAGTTTTGGAAGTGGGGAGATGAATAGGTTATCAACTAACAACTACAGAAACAATACTGGGAGAGAAATCCCTATAGAGTGATTGCATAAGAAATGAAGTAGTGAAGCTAAAAGGTGACAGAAACTCAGCAAGAGTTGATGTACCATTTTACATAAAATTAATTTCAAGTTCTACTACTAAAATATAATTTCTTACAAAAAGCTAAATATATGTTCTCTTTCTCATTGTATAATAATAGGTAAAAACCTCCCATTTTCTCTAAGTCAGTCATAATATTTACTGAAGAGATCATGTATCATGGGACACACTTGAATAAGTCTGAAAACTGCTGCAGTATCTGAGATTATCTGCTCTAAGACCTAGCAGAAGGATAATTTCTTCACTCAGGTTAAAATTCTCATCTCTACTTGTAAGAAAATTATGGTAGCTGGAAAGAGATTTTTTTTATTCTTGGCAATTTTATTTTTGTATGTATCTGTAATGGCATTTAATCTAGCAAAATAGGAATGAGTTCAAAACAACAGTTTTACCTCAGATTTCCCTTCAAAATCAAATCTCTGATTTTTATTTTTTTATTCTGGTTACCTTTATATATATTTCATATTCATTTATTTATTTATGCATATATTTATTTCTGTAGAGACATAAAAGTTTTATTGGTTATCTAAATATATCTGTAGGAATTTAGAAAATGCTGGTAATATTTATAAAAAACAGCTATATTCTATATTTTGAAGAGAATGTTAAATTTTTATTATTTTTTTAAAAAAATAAATAAGAATGTAGTTATTCTCTTGATTTGTCATTAAAAAAAAGGACATAATTGTGAGAGGTCACCAAGAGCTAGGCATCTTTTTGCTTGACTTGGATGTGGGTATATAAATTCTGTCTGGGAAGCACATTCCAATTGAAGCATGTTAGAATTCAAGACCTATTTCTCCACACAAATTGACTGAAATAATTAATTTCAATAGAAAGCAATGGGAAGAAAAGAAATAGCTCTACTGAGCTACAATTCTGGCACCCTTGAGGGAATGGGAAAAGATGGTTTTACTACAGATCCAGGACTGTTATTCATTATTTTCTCTCAGTGTCTCTCGTCTTGTCTTTCAAAGACAACAACTCCCATTTTCTGGACCACAACACAGATTTTTTTGGATGCTTCTTAGCAGGATGTGTACAGATGTGGGGTTATGAGATTCCATACAGAAGATTGCATGAACCCAGCTGAGCCAGAAGGGAGATTGTTGCTCTGCTCTTGAGAAGATCCTGGTGTTTCTCACAGAAACAGTAGCTGCAGAAAAATGTTAGAAATGGATCAGAAAATCTGGCTAAGTGGCTATATTGTAAACATTAATAGGGGATCAGACTATATATAAACTGTAAATTATATATGAATTAGACACTATATAGTGAGATAGCCTATCTCACTAGTGCTGGATACCAGATTTTAGTACCTTTTTAGAATTTTCATTCTCATCAAAGTTTGCAGTGAAAGAGAGGATATGTCTTGTTTGCATCTTGTCATGGGAATTAGTCTGCTGTTTATGGACTGTTTAGAAAACAGCCTAATTCTAGTCTGAAATGGCTTATGCAAGAGAAAGCTATTTCTATTTTGTTTATTTTTCAATTAAACATATTTTTTCATCTATTGAAAAATGTAGGAAATATATGAATAGTACTGGAATTATGTTTTTATGGAGTTATATGAAAATCTTGCAGTGCTCTCTGTTTTATTTGTAGTTAAGTATCTCTAAAGAGTACATTTAACATTTTTTTCTGTATTTTGGCATGAGAGGGAGACCAGATCTGTTAGAAATGCATTCTGTTTGGTGTAATCTGGAAGTAAAACAGAATGTATCAGAATTCTAACTAAAGAAAGAAATTAGCTTTCATAACATTATTTTTCAGTGCATTGAAGGCATATTGTATTGATACTTTTCTCATCTCAGCAGATGGAATGATCCAGTTGAGCAACCTTCTCTGCTTATAGTTTTCCACTCAGCAGATGACAGGTTAGGTCAATGATTGTTTTATTTGGTGTAAAGACAAAAGAAAATGTAGACAATGCAAATAATAAGGATAAATCAATGTTATCAAAGGGGAAAAACAAACATTCAATGCTTTAGAGGTAGACCAGATCACCTCTCATCAATTCCTGAATGTTGTTTTTGTCTTTGAAAGGCTATTACTTTTGTTTTTTCATTTCTGCT
The DNA here is from genome assembly GCF_001522545.3 of Parus major. Taxonomy (NCBI): domain Eukaryota; kingdom Metazoa; phylum Chordata; class Aves; order Passeriformes; family Paridae; genus Parus; species Parus major. Next base: position 34,369,599 of record NC_031771.1, read on the forward strand.
AAGATAAATTTGGACATGTGCGCATTAAGCATCAATTTACACATTTGGGTCTTGAAGACAGGCAAGAAGAACATTATCTAATTGCTTCAGTGACATCTAAATGCTGCAATTTTTACTGCAGGAAAATGTAAAGTTAAGTTTTCTCATTTAGTAGACAGCTTCATCAGAAACAATGTAAATAAGATGTAAAATAGTTTCATGGTTGACGCATAGATCTTTATCTCACATAAATTCAGATTAAGTATTTTGAAAAACTGAAAAATTATTAAATTCACTAAGAGAATTGCTAGATTTGTAAATCCAGTCTTTTCCTTAGAGTCTTGTATTTTCAAAGTGGGTGATGGGAAGTAAAAAGATGTATTTTCCACCTTTTTTTCTCACATCTGTAAAACAATTTAAACATTCCTCACCTACAATCATCCCACCAGACTGTCATGTGTCAATGACTTCATATTGCTGCTAATCACTGTGAATATACAAGTGTATTTCATTCTTTCATACCAAGCACTACATTAAAATGTGCTCTTGGTTTGCATGAGCATCCATAAATCCTTACAGAAGTTATTTGAAGAAAGCATCTTTTGTACCTTGAGTGGAAGATGCAGAGCTCACCGCGTGAATTGGCCAAAATGCCCAGAACACGGCAGCTGCAGCCCTGAGCTCTGCAGCACTCACAGGGAGGGTGTCACACTCAGCCAAAGGGGAGTTTGTGCTCCTCTACTCACATCAAATTGGAACTTGCCCTGACTTTAGCCCCAAGCTGTTGCCATGAGATTACTGATAATCTCAGGGATGACTGCTTGACATATATTCATATATATTCATGTATATAAATCATGTATTATTTTACCTTTCAGATCTTTGATTTTCCTGAATGGTTTGAAGGAAAAAAAAAATCAAGCTTTTATTACTAACATAAGTGGAGTTGCTACTGTCTTATTTAACTCTTTAATAGATTTTAAACCATTGAAGTTCAAGTAAAAAGGCTTTTTTATTCAAAATGGTTTCCTTTTTTGAATTATTTTAGTGGTTGTACCTTACTGCACATGAAGATGACAGTTCAGGGAATGGAAATGTAGTGCTTTCATCAAGGTATATATAAAGTATTAAATAATCATGAAATGTGTATTGTAAACCAGGAAATTCTCCAAAATAATCAAGGGCATACCTGGCAAGGCAGCTGAAAATTTAAGTATAAACAAGTTCTAACTGTGTCAATTTACCCTACAAATTAATGAAATCACAGCAGAAATATGAAAAGATGTGGAGTTTTTTTGCACATTGAAGAACCATAGGATCTCACTTACTCTAAGAGAGCAAAGTGTGTCATATCCTACAGAAGAGAAGCATGACAAAAGTGAGAGATTAGTCACATGAACTAGATGAAAAGGATTTATTCCCATACTTGTAAGAGTTCCAGAACTGCTGGCTTAAAGCAGTTACCTGGTGGTAACGTCCAGGACAGTTCAGTCCCTTCTCTTACATCTGGTGCTCTGCTACAAGAACATGATGGCCAGATAAATAGTTCTGGAATCCTGGTCAAGTCAACCACATATTTAGAATATTATGGTCTCCATTTATGACTTGAATCTTACTTACTTATTTCATATGAAGTATAAAAATTTAAACAGAACTAAGTGAGCCTTTCATGTGAGTTTTGGGCATACAGCTGTTAGAACTTTATGAATATCTACTGTATTTTATTTCACAGATTAAATAGAGAAGTCATCAGTTTACATGCCTTGATTGAGTTTAGGTCTATATCCTGCATTCTAAGCATTTGCCAAAGTGAATTTTCAGGTTTCGGAAAATTACCTCAGAAATTGCCTTGTATGAATGGGAGCTAAGAAAGAGGAATTATTTTGGTCTTAGTTTAGAATTTAGGTATTGCTCAGTGATTATAAAATCGGTTGTGAATCTAATTAATTGTGCATTTTTCCCTTATGTATCCTTTTATCTTACTCTTTACAGATTCTTCAGTGAGAAGGAAATTTTAGGCACAGACTGGTGAGTATGCTTAAGGCTTAGCTATGTTTTGGTGTGGCATTTCACTGTGTTGCAAACTCTCATGGCAGGAACAACCACAAGTTGGTTTAAGCTGTTTATTTCACAACTTCCCAAACCTCATATGAATGGTTTTGCTGTCAGTGGAAGTTGTTTCAAATGCTCTTAATTAGCACTTCATAAATGGTGAGATTTTCAGTTTTCTCTCTCTTATTTTCTCAGTCCTTTTTCCATGAGACATGCTTTGAGCTTCACAGTGTTTCTGTCACTCTCTGTGAGAGCTAACAAGAAATCCCAGTAGATATCTCCTGCTTCATTCTGCATGAAAACAGGAACAAATCTTATGGGTGATGTCATCTCATGCTAGGTTGTAACAGCTATGGTTATTAATCTGTGAAACCTGGTGTTTTCAGGTAAAATGCTCCTGAGTAAATGTAGCTCTTCCCTTCTTCAGTAATCAATGATGTTAGAACAACCTGTAAAGAAACAAGAGTGCTTGACAACATTTACCAGGCCTTGCTGCTCTGAAGACTGATCACAGTCTTACAATGGTGCCATTGAAATGAGTAATACCATTCACATGAGAAGGAGGAATTGGTGATGTCAGCAACAAGCCTCCTCCTGCAGATGTATGGTACCGACTTGCCTTTAGCTAGCCTCTTGATATTATTCTTCTCAGTGGCCAAGATTATTATTTATTTATTTAGTAATTAATTTATTTTTACTTTTTTGAGTATTGGTCTTTCTTCCTGGGAGTTTGAGGATCTCCCTAACACAGATGATCTTCATTCCAATCTGGCCCTAGAAGCTGCCAGATGGGTAAGTCACGGTAGAAGCCAGAATCTGTCAGCACTGGTGGCTGCAGCTGCATTCCCAATTTGAAACCACTCAGAGAGAGGATGCTGGTTTAGGAATCCATGTGCACAGTTCTGCAGGACCCTGACTGGAGATAGAGTGAATAACTGAACTGAGACTGTAGCCTGAGAAAAGTGAAGTTTTGTTCACCCACTGGTTGTTTATCATTGCTAGAGTTATTAAAATAAAAATAGTTATTTTAGTAACTGCTTCTCAAAGTTACAGTTAAGTTACAGATATTTCTTACATATTTCAAGGAACAATGACATAATAAAAGGAAATGTTAACTTGTAGATCTTTGAAACACAAAAACTTGTGATTATGAAAGCTGAATGTTTTTTAAGTTAATGCAATAATGTGCTGAATGAACAGAGAAACTTCTACCACTTGGACTCTCTAAAGCATAACCCACTATTATCAATCTTTCAAAAGAATACTTAACTTTTATATATAATATCTATATATTTTACTTGGAGCAATATCAAGACATCTCCTTGCTGCACAGCCTGTTCTTTCAAATAAATACACGAGAGCGCTGTCACACAGCCTTCTAGTTTCCTGACAGATTACACCAATATGTATTTGAAAACTCACTCTCATATTTTTGGAAATTACATTTGATAAAAGATTAATCTCTACATAAAGCATATATTTGTATTTTGTCCATAGTTTGGAAGTTAAGTTAGATCTTAGTATTAGCTCTACCTCTAGTGGATGTAACTTACTTGATTTAATATCAGAAGTATATTTCAGTGTTTGTTTTTTTAACAGTTTCCTGAATTTTGCTTGAGTTTATTTTAAACTAAGCCTCCAGGCAGTGTGTCTCTCATATGATTAGTTTTTTTGTTAGTTTGTTTTTGTTGTTGTTGGTTCTGTGTTTTTGTTTTTGTTGTTTTTCTGAAAGCATTACAAGTCCAAGGTGTTTTTGTGCTTTAGTTAGAAGCTATTTGCTGTACTTTAAAGTAAGTCTCTCTTAAATAATTTACAAAAACTGATTGGATAAGCTGAAACCAATGGTGTCTACCCTGATGGTAACCCACGGACTGTATTGACCCAAAAGTATTCTGCATCCAAATTACTGGACAGGGTGTAGGCCAGTGAAAAGTACATCCATAAGATGTAAGATTTGAGCTTACAAATAGTATTTATCCTTAGAAATGGCATTATCCTTCTGGGAAAAATTCCATAACCCCATTTCACCTGTCTTCACTTCTCCCTGTTACATCATCTACAGTGCTGTAAAGCAGGTGGTGGGTGCATCTGTCCTAAGGCAGAGAACAGACCTCAGGGTTTTTGTGGTATATATGAGAAGTCTCCTTACCTGCCCTTGAACCCAAGTTTTTATTCCCCTCACAGCATGAATGAGATGTGAACATTAAATCAATAACAAGGCTGAATTTAGTTTCAAATGCTGGGCTGGACATTGAGGACTGGGTGAGTGCACTGTAAAACTGCAGGGGTAGTATGCAGAATCCAGCAGAACTAAAGCTAGATTTTTTTTATTTTTTTTTTTTTACTGGGAGAGTGATATTATAAACTGTTTTTTTTTTTTTTTATTTATAGATTGCCCTTTCTGTTTCAAGTGGTATCTGCTAGGGTGACCAATGCATCAGTTGTCTTTTTTTTGCTGTTTTGCTTTGGACCTTTCAACTGTAATTATTTTGATTGTTATTACTTGCTTGGACAGACTGGATTTGCAAACTTGGAATGTGTAGTTTCTGACTCTTGCTTTCACATATGTGTAGTGAAGAGTAACTCTAGGTTTCTAAAACGAGATTAATCCCACTGTTGGCATGATTATTTGAGGAAGAGAGAAGAAAGCGGTGTTAATGATAATAGAGAAGAAAGTAATGCTGTTTTTAATGAGAGATTGGGTATTAGAGAGAAATAGAAGGGTTAGAGTTAACAGTGATATGTGAAAAAGGCTGATGGGGAAATACAGATATTCTTATGGGGAGACTGAGATATGGTCCAGAAATCTAAGAGAAGTAATTTAAGTCGAGAAAGTCAGCAAAGGGGAAGAGTTCATTGACCACATAGGTCATTATAAATGTAGAAAAGAGATGAAGAGCTTGCTGAAACATAGTTGAAAAGTCAGTGACTGTCATGAATAGATACAATAGCCTTACCCAGGAAAAGGAAAAATACCTGAATCTACAGGATGGTATTTTCATGATAAGGTTTTGCTGAGAAGAAAAGGAAATAAATGGCAATACACAATTATTAGAGGTTTCTGTAGGTCAGAAGTAGAAATGCTTATACACAAGATCAAAGAACTGTGTTTTAAGATTTTTATTATTTTTTCTGGAATGTGCTACTTGTAATTAAGAACATTCTCAAGCTGAAATAAGGTCCCCTGATTCACAGATCCAGACTACAGAAAAAAAAATAAATATTAATGATAAATTACTGAAATTTTAGAACTTGTAAACGTAAAATTGGTGACCTCCTAATGCTTCTACTATCCACATTCCATTACAACATTTGGACAAGAAAGTATAGATAAAATAAGTCCAGACATGTGTTCTATAAAAAGATTTTCATCTCTCCAGAGTTTTTGAGACCTCTAGTGTATTGTGGAGTCTTACACTCATATTTATGTGGCCTAATTTCATTAGTTCTTATTAACCATTAGTATTAATTAAATTTAAAAAAATTAAATACCTGGTCCATTTTATCTTATTATTTCATCGTTCAGTTAGAAGGTTGTCCTGTGTTCTTTCCCACAGTTTTATCTGCAATGCAAGAGGAAAAGAGAAAGAGAACAAAAAGAAGCTATTAAATAAATTATCAACTATTATTTTTATTTGCTCGAGGAAACAAAAAACCTATAAAGAATTCCTAAATTTTCTAAATTAAAACATTCTGAAAATTCAGAATTGGCCACGTTTAAACTTTTCTACCTGACAGCAACCATTTGTACCTCCAAATGATGCAAAATTAAATATAATTATATCACTATTTTTTTAGAATATATCCTTAAATTAAATATCAAAATAAATAATATTTAAAAGAACACATTCTATTCTTCAGACTAATCTGTTGACAAGCTTAGTGACTGCATAAATTATTCCATTCCTGTCTTTTGGCATAGATGTGATAGCTGGTTATGCCTCAAAAAAATGGGATATGCTAAAATTCAAGGGCAGCTGGAATTGTAACTGAGATCTAAAGACTGAAAATGAGAATACTGAAAGCAATCCTATCACTAAGCCTTTCAAGATGATACAGTACATGTGCAAGATTTCATGCTGGTCTTTCAAATAGAGCTGAGAGACCTGATTTACTATCAACTTGTTCAGCATGAATTAAACAAACATGTCAGCTGACTAACAGCACTCTCACTGTAAATAGCATGTCCTTCTGGTAGTGCAGGTAAAAAGGGCTTACCCTGCTTAATTTATGGTCTCCCTAGAGTTCAGTATTGAAAGACTACAGAAACTGCTGTAAATTCCTGATGAAATGCAAGCGTAAGTCTGTTTACTATTAAATGTGATTTACCGCACCCTCCCTCTCCCAGCCACCTTGTAATTTTTGTACAAGGTACAGGGATTTTAGATAAATAACAATAAAAACTTTTTATTTGGAGTTAGTGCAGAATAACTTGCATATAGAATTATCATCTATCTTTTAGAATCTCCTTGTAAGTATAACCCGTTTTTATATATTTTTAAAACTATCAAGGTTTGAAATGAAGATGAAAATTTCAAAGAGATCATAATCACGTATCGCTTCAAAACTGAAAATGGTGTAGACCCATAAGCTACTTTATGTAATAAATGCAAGGAAGATCTGTTCTACAGATTATTTAATGACAGTATGTAGATAAATGGGATAATATTTATCACATGGAATCTGCAGAGTCTATCCAATAGTAATGATAATAATTCTGGTGTTTGTATTACATATAATGCATTTTTATAACACTATGCTCATGGAAAGTAGAACTGGAGATTTTGATTATCAGAAAATGCTACCAACTGCTTGTATGTATTATTCTGTGCATCTGCATAATTTTGAGAATGGTTAACTAGTCATTTTGCTCAGATGTAAACCTGATTTTATGGTAACCTTTATAATTCAGGAATTTGCTCTCTATAAATCTTATTTTACTTAGACTGGCCTAATTTACCCCCAAAAGTCTCAATACTTGGAAATTTAAGAACCAGAAAAAACATGCATTCAAGAAAGTAATTCTTTTGTTGGTGTTTGTGATAAAGTTGAAGTTTCTTGTTCATTGGTCTCATTTTTGAACTTCCCATCTTCCCTTCCCTACTCAGATGGGTTTTACCATTTTGGAGTATGGTATGCTCACTCAGTAGAAATGCAAGTACCTGCTTAGCCACAATGGTTTATTAGCTGTTTTCATGAAGCCTTTAAAAAATTGGAGTCACAGCAGTAATTTAATTTATTTAATTATTTTTAAGGTATTTTAGGCTTCCTTCAAGCAGGTAACCTACAGAAGTGGATGCTTGGATTTTTTTTGAATACTGAATTAAGTTTGATCGTTAACCTCTAGCTATTATGTCAACATTGTCATTTTAGACACTGATGATTTGCGTGACTACTAATCCTACTGATGGGAAGTGTGAGTTGTTATAACAGCTAAAGTTGTACATCAGTGTTAAATTGTCATCCACATTTCTACCTGCATTTGTTTACTGAAACAATATAGCAATAAAGACGTTATTTCATATTTGCATGCCTAAATTTCACCCTATTATCCTGTTTGGATAATAAATAGCTGGCCTCTTAGGAAGAATACTGAGCATAGCAGGCAGACAGTGGAAAGTGTGAAGTCTCAAAGTATCTCTCATCCTCTGCCTCAACCCACGATGGGGACTGAGTAACTAACAGGAACTTCCACTCAGTTTTAAGAGCTATGAAATACAAAGAATCTAGAAAAGCAACCCCTCCTGGCCAACGCTCTAGGATGTAATACTACTTCATTAATAACTCTTTTAAGAACAGCTGCTTAGATCCAGCACAATTTTTTTTACAGATCTGGCCATTCCTGTCACAAAACTCCTGCTTTGCAGCTTTGCTTGATCCACTCTGCACCCAACAAAGTTTCTGTAAGTAAAGAACTTCCTTCCAACGTCTATTTTAATTCTGAATAGATTGGCCTTCCCATGCAAGTTAAAAATCTTACCTTGTTTTAAAATTGTAGATGTCTGATTTCACATTTTCTGAAAGAGACTTTTTTAATATAGAGACTGTGTCAATCCACAGCAGACTGGTATCAATCCTTTCATGTCCCCATTGGAGTATATTTTTTCCCCTTCAAAATATATTTGCCTCTGTTTACATTGATCAAGAGATCTGATTGACTACATAAGGGTTAAGCTCATCAAAGCATTTTGAAAGATTTAGCTGTAAAATTTATAACGTAGCCTGTAATACTAAATAAAAAGCCGTGTTGGTATTTGCACTTTCATACCAATAACCTTGAACAGACATAATTTTATACTTTTTCTTGGGAATGGAACCAAGATATAAAATAGGAGATGAATATATTGGAATGTGAGTAGTTGCTGCTGTGCTTTAAACATAGTTCTTATACTTAGGCAATGTACAGAATCTCCAATGTTCTCCTTTTATTAACTGTACTTTCTTTGCTACTTTCATTCTAGAGACAGAAATACCACTGGCTCACAAAACCCTCAGTATAACTCTACTCCAAATGGCAAGCCCAACAGGTACAAGAAACTGTCTGCAGCCTTCCTTCATAAAAGTGCTTTTTCCTTATTGCTTCTTCCCCTGTTAAGAATCCAGAAAATAGAGCTGAATCTGAGTTCCTTTTTTGGCTGATGATTAAACATTCTCACCATTATATAATATGATTTCCATTTTATTTTAAACATACTTTGCATGATATAAAAATATTGATCACAGTGAGCTTTAACAATTGTTACTGCTATAAACAGAAATGCTGCACGATGGTTTTAGTGGAAATAAATTATATAGTCATTATCTCTTAAAAAAAAAAAATCACAAGAAGGAGAACCTAGGCTGTTTGGTCATTGACAGAAAATAAGTCCTTATTGAGTTCTTTACAAAACGTGAACCTCAGTTGTCTTCTGCATTTGCTTTCCACGTCTTGAGAAAAGCACGAGTCTGTCTCTGAAAGCCCCACAGGGTCTCTGGTGAACATTTAATTCCAAATATTAGCAAAGTTTCCGCTGTTCTTTTGATCTAATGGAAAAATGTACACCAACATGGCAAGTAGTGCTCTCTTTGCTAGTTCATAAGTGGTCTTTTCCAATATGTGGGTACACAGCGGCACACTTCTTCACTGAAGTAAAATCCAGCCTCGCAGCGTTTCGTCCGCACTGTACACGGAGGTCTGTAACAACTAAAGAAAGGGGGGGAAAAAACAGGCATTAATATAACATGATCATTTATATTTAACTTGAGCAGAAATCTGTGTGCCTTCACATTGCCATTTCTCAATGGAATATTTAATTCCTACAAATTGGAATTTTAACTTTTTATGTTCTTGCAACAATTTTAGTTGAACAATTCTTCACAAAAGACAATGAAACAATAACGAATGATACTGAAGAGAAATTATTCTATTGCAACAGATACATACCGATCTTTTTTATCACACTGATGGTTGCAGTCGCATTCTAATCTTGAGTAGTATTTTTTAAAGTTTTAGTTTGAACATAGGATATATTTCTGTACTCAAATTGTTTTTTTATAACCTACTGCATGCTGCAAATTGGAGGTGGTAATCCAGAATGGTGATAACTAAATCTATCATCCTCCTACCTAGGACTGTTTCTCATCTTACTGATTACTTCAGTAGGTTTGTCTACATATGTTACACTGTGGCTCTGATATGGAAAATGAGAACACTCTTCCTTTCCGGTTGAAAATTCCCACAGTCAGCCTCTGAGCCAGTGGGAATACATCTACATTCATATTGCATCTGTGTGCATTCTGAAGAAAAAGCCTATTTATCACGTTTCTGATAAATCTTAATGGAAAAAGAACAGAATTAGTGTCTCCCTGATTAAAATAAGTTTAACAGGAATGCAGCATTGAACCACAAATCACATCTCCCTATGCAGCAGCAGAAGTTTTCCTGACCAATTCCTTGACTGAAAAATAGAACTTATACGAAGATAATATCTCTGGTTGTCCCTGAACCCTTCCTTTTCCTATTTAATTTTTCTGTTAAAACAAGAACTTGACCCAAAATAACCTTACAATAACAATGCTAAATACTTTCTGGTGTATAATGGAGACAAAGTACAAGTCTGTGATTTTTTCAGACACTGGCAATGAGTCAAAAGACAAAAGTATATGTCTTGAATTTCAGCACAGTTTTACTTAAAACTTGTACTTAAATAATGTGTGCCTGTTTGTGAAACACCGATATTATGATGTATTATGATAACTCTTACTTACATCTATAGAGCAGGCTAAATTGTGCAACATCACTCTCCTCTTCCCTGGATAATTCTTGTTTCAGGTCTGTGGCTACTCTTACTGGTGTTGCAAGTAAGTTAGTATGTTGTGTTCTTGTTTTGGATAGTAATTTACTGCCCTGCAATAATTTATGATATGAGGTGTGCCACAATAGTTAGATTAATTCACACTGTCTAGTTCGACAAGTGAATCTGGCAATGAGGAAAGCAATAAGGAATGAGGAAGACTGCAAATGGGACATTTATTAACTAGTCACATCATGCTCAGTGTTTTCAATGTCATTTCTCATAGATTAGTTCACCACTGTGGTCTCTGTAACTAAGGGAATAACATTATTTTGTGCCACTTAATAGATATTTGAAATCAGTGTAGCAGCTCATGGGAATCTCTCAAAGCCCTACTGACTTATTCCCCAAAAGGTTTGGAAATAGTGCTAAAAGGCAACAAAAAGGTTTGTGAAAGGATCTAATATTGTGAGTGAATAGGCAACCAGCAGTAGATCTGTTCTGGGAAAAATGTACTCCACAGAGATGCAATGGATGAAACACTCAACTCACCTTTTTGCTGTCTCTGCCATGAAAAGTTCAGACCATTTCATGTACTGAATGACAGTAAAATTAAATAAGATAAGAAGAAAAAGAGGCAAAGCCAAACTCTTCCACACACCTATGACTGTACACAATGAAAAGCAGTCATGCAAAGACTAAGCAGGAGCAGTTCACTTTGTATAGGATTCATGCCTCCTTGTGAACTTCAGCTTGCAGCTGGGAGTGCTGTACAGCACCTCTCCCATGTGAGTTTGTGTCTAGTGGCAGTCAAGGTCAGGTTACTTCAGTCTTATCCTTATTTGGGACATTTCAGCAGAGCAAGAAAGTCCCTCTCCTCCTCTAAAGTGCTTAGCAGATGAAGTTCCTAAGTTATCTGGCCCAGCCAAAACTGACCAAAATAAATTTTGGAGGTGGTAGCACAGGGTGAATAGCAGCAAAGTCATTGTAACTATATAAATGTAGTTTCCTTAGGAAACTGCTGAACAATAGACCAGGTCTTTCAAGAGATTGGGTCTGAATGGTGTTTACGGAGTGGTTTCATGTGACAGAGGTCTGTTTCAATGAGGATAATCTGAGCATGGTGGAGCTAAGATACATCTTGAGTCACTATTTGTAGTGCTGAGCTAAGCAGCAGCATCTTTCTCTTTATGGTCAGTAACTGTGATTTTTTGATGTGCAGAATGCCCAGATTGTCACTGTGGGCAGTCTAACAACTCCACAGAGGAAACACTACTTTGTGGGCTGATAAACAGCATAATCACCTTAAAAAGCAGTATGCTGAGAGCCTTTTTTCCCTTCCCATCCTGTGCTTTGTAGATGATGTTGTATTCCTTTCATCTAAAGCAGGGTGTAACACTAGAGGCAGAGGCATTTTAAGTACAGTGCATAAAAAGATGAGTGCTCCAAAACAAGAAGCTACAAGCACTGCTTGTAGGACAGGGAGCCATCTAGGACATGACTACAGGATTTTGCTCATGTCTAGGGCTCACACGTCTAGCACAGTGCTAAACAGAGTGGTACTTCTATTTATTTTTAATAAATTTGTATAATTAATATATTTCATAGTTTTATTATATTAATTAAGTAGTATAATTGATGCTGTTTTAAATGAGCAAGGGATCTTTCAGAGATAAAAAGGATGTTGCAGGATTTTTATTCTTTTTAGAGACAGTTTGCGCTGGACAGAGCCAAAATGTGAGAAATTTATGCTAACTCTTTTCTTAAAGAGGAGAGATTGTCGCCTCCATTTTCCTTGACATCTACAGGACTATTGATTCTAGAGGTATAGGGTAACAACATATACAAACCTTTCCTTCTGCACTCAAAGAGAAAAGAAAAACATCTTAGAAAATGGGTAAAAGCATCCTGTACCATACTGTCCTTGGAAGTGAGAAAGTGATTCAAACTCTTTATCATATTTGACCACAACACAACAGAGAAAGGCTGAACTTAATTTCCTCCCTCAAATACTAAGTCTTTAAATCAACAGAGATATTGAAATCAACGTCAGATATTTAATATGACATTTCTTATCTTCTTAAGTGCCTGATTTCTCCAGTTCTGAATGTTTTTTAAATGTTCCAATTTGCTATTTTCCATTTGCAGTGCCTGAATTATTTGTCATCCATATAATAGAAATACTTCCCCTATATTAGAAATAAGTGATCTTTCTTCTCCAAATGGCATTTTGTGTAGGAAATGTAAAAAAAAAAATTAAATAATTAACTAAGAAATTTGTTCAAGGAATTTACAAGAGAACTTTAAAGGAAAACTTTCATCACGTAATATACAAAGCAAAAATAATACTGTTTGATTCTCATAAACCAAAGTCATTCACATTTTATAAACTGCTAATGGGTGTAGCAGTCATGGAAGGAAAAGGTCTTGGGGTATATAAAGAAATTGCAGAATTTTCTTCCTGACTAAATTTTATTTTAAATGGTGAATGAAGGCAGTCTGTTTTATAGTTATATATGTCTCCTTTTCACAAAAATCACCCAGAGTTAGGTGATTCCAAAATCTAGGAGGTGGAAACGAAAGATGTTTTCTCTGGAACTAAGCACTGAAATCTAATTAGGAATATTTGAGTTATCTGAATATTTGAGGTACTTGAATTGCAATATTCAGTTCTTGGAAAAAAATGGAGTGTGATTTTAAATACAATCGGACATAGCAAGCTTGAACATACAGTTCAATTTCATCAGGAAAAAAAAGGAAAAGGAAGAAAAGTTCCAGGAAGCAGTCATAAGAGTACTAGAAACTAAACATGCTTTAGAATACTTATTACACCTAGTAGCTTTCTCCTAGAGATTACAGAAATCATAGAAGATGAAACTGAACTGATGCCAGTCTTACTGTTTACTTGACTACGAAGAAAATCAACAAAACAGCTGATGTCACAACCCAAAATTTTAGGCCTTGAACACAATGAAAGAAATAAAAACTGAGGTTTTACCTGCATGTCTGGTGATGGAACCTTTTTCCTTTCAAGAAACATTTATTGGGAGATTCTATACATTCACAGACGCATTTTGCAGGATTTAGCGGCTGATGTCTAGGACAGGTCTTTTTACATACACACTGGCACTTTTCTTCATCAAATTCCTTGTTGGGCCCGCAGGAAGCAGGGATAAGTTTGTTTTTGCACATGCACTGACACGATGATCTGTCTAACTCTTTGTGAGGTCCACAGCTCGAGGGCCGTACGCCTCCTTTGCAGACACATTGACAGGTTTCTTCATCCAGCTCCTTGTTTGGTCCACAAATATGGAATCCCTCAGATGTGTCTAGAAAAGCAGCAGAGAAGTTACACTAGTTCCAGAATTTTGTGTCTACTCTGTCACCTATTTTTATGTGAAGAAATGAGCAAATCCACACCTTTTATGGTGTTTCAAAAACAAGCATATGTCAAAAGACAGGCAACAACTGGTAGTTGCACTGATACAGAAAAATTATACAAATAATTACTACAACTTCTTGTCTTTAGGATGACATTTGATGGTTTAATGGAAAGTGCTTACCAGAATCTCCAAGGTGAGAAGAGAAGCCAAAATCATGCTGTGACAAACATCTGCAAATTTGATTATTCCAAATATGATTTTTCGGACAGGTCTTGTTTGCCACATGACACCTGTCAAATTAAAAATGCTGTTGATTTACTACCATAAGAACTCAAGGAGAAAAAGAAAAATCTATTTTAGCTGTTGTTTGCTTTAGCTTCTCTCCACTGCAAATATCTTCCTAAGTGTCAGCTCATTCATAATTTTATTTTTATTCCTGTCAAATCTGTTACTAAACGTTCTCCCCACTATAGAGATTTTCAACCATTTGTTGAAGAAACATTCTCACATTTTAAGTTTTAGCTCCACCTTCTAGAAGCTGATATTTGTACTTTGCTGATGTTGTTTGGAAACAGACCTAACCCTAGAACATAAGCCTAATATAGAAGAGTATAAAAATTCTTCACATGCCAGATACTGCGTAGTAACAGGCATCATTTTCCAAGTAGTTTTTTGTAGTAGAAAAATATTTTCAAATTTAAGATGTCAAAAGACAGCAGATAATAGTTTCTGAATTAATGCTGTAGGCAAAACTTTAGAAAATAAAATCACTTTATCAGAATCCACTTAATGTCTTTATGTGAAAATTATGTGCCATTCGCTGAGATTTTCTCATCAGTTACTCGTTCTGGCCAGCCTTCTTGAACATAAAGGTTTGTCTTCAGCAGTGATGCCTCTTCACTTTAAAAAGAAAGCCAATAACCAAATTAACACTTCAGTCCTCTTTTCCTGTTGCAGTTCGCAGCCAAGGTAGTGGTACCAAAGAAAGCAAAAAAATCCAAACAGCAGCTGCTGCCTTTTAAAAAAAGAATGAGTGAACTGAGCTATCTGGTGAATCAGAGATAGAATATTTATGTGTATTATCTCATCTTCCTTGCTTGCAATTTCTGTATCACCACAGCTGACATTACAACTTTGAACAAGTCAAGCCTAACTTCATCCATCCAGGCTGTGTCATTTATTCATCATTTCTGTAGTATTTCTATAATCTTACTAATCTTTCAAGACAATACCTATATTATATATTTGATGCACTTTTCATTCCCCCGAGCACCATTGCTCACACATTCAAAAGTGCAGGTGCTGGGACATTCTTCCATAATCATCATTCAAGCAGACCACTCCCCTTCAACACACTAAATTACTCCACTTGTAAAGACTGCTGTGGTTTAATATCACCCTGCTTCGCATCACATTTTATCAAACTGGTGTTTCCTGATTTCATTACACTAATGATCTCACTCTCGCTGCCTCACTTGGCACACATTTCCTTCAGCCTGCCTTCCAATTCTGCCTGAGAAATAGTATGGATAATTTACAGACATGTTGAATTCTGCTTTAAAAACCAACAAAATCAAACCAAGCAATAACAAAAAAACAAACCAGCCTGCCTGTTTTGTTGCACAGAGCCATAGATTCTAAACTAAAATCCAGAAAATTACTGTAGAGAAGACCTATATATATTCTGATCTAGTACTATGTTGTATCTCCTCTGTTGAAGCGTGATTCCCTAGGCACAGGACAAACAGCTACCTGTGAGCGCTGGTCTAAGTCTGGTGTCTGTACTCTCACCTCCCTCAACTACAGGTAGCTGTTTACTGGCTAGAATTAACTCTTGCACTGATCATTACAACTGCTCTTAACATAGAAACACTGAGAAGCCGGGGAGAGCCAACATAATTTGACTTTCTTATTGACTCCTTGGTTTGTTTTTTTTCTTATAATCTGTTAAGTAATTAAACAAATTATTAATGGATTTATTTCCAAGCCACTGTTTCTGATTCATATTTTCATAAATGAATTAAATAAATTAAACCAAAATAAAATGTAATCTATGTTTAGGACTGTATCAGAACACATCCAGACTTAAACTGAATGAAACTACTGAGGAAAATGCTTAACACCTCTGAGAAATTTGTTCTACAAATTCACATTATTAAAAATGTTAATTCATTCCAGTTTGGCTTCTAGTTATTGATTCTTCCTCAAAGCAACTGTTAGTCTATTATGTATTTTTGACCTCCTAAATATTTATACAACATAAAATCATCACTCAGACCTCTAAATTAAGGAAGAAGATCTTCAAGTGTTTAAATAACTTAAAGAAAAAAAACCCTCAAAATCTTAAAATATTTCTCATGCCAGATTGTTCTGTGACATTTTTCATTCAAAATCACACACACAAAAATAATTCATATGCTACTTCTGTGGAATGCCAATAAACCCTTTATTTTCCCCTTCCATTCTATTTTACATGCACCTCTGGCATATGAAGATGTCAAAAAACATTTGTAAGTTAAAGATTCCCTAAAAAACAAGCCTTTAAAAAAAGCATTTAAAATATGAAAATACAGATTGAAAGAGAAATGTTGTCTCCTAATTATTTACAAAGATATTTTTAGCTTTTTTTAAAAAAGAAATTGATTTTTCTGATATTTTCTTTAAGTCTCAATTGGATTGTAGCTCTTTCATCAAGCAAATCCCACACACACTATTCTTCAGTTTTAAATCATCTTGCTCCAGTTTATCTACTGGGTAAAAAAGGTGATGTTAACTTAGTAAAATTCTCTTTGTGTGAAGTAATAGCAGCTCCCTTGCAGAATGCATTCTGCTACTGCTATGCATAGCTTGCCTACCTTATCTGTGACAACTCCACGGCAGTGTTTTAAATCTGAATTATATAGTCTTGCTCCTAATGTGAAAGGAAAGAGAAGCCTCATACTCACTGAGTTTGTGCTGTTGGCAGGGAACGTCTGATGATGGAGTGGACTTGTCTGTAAACATCCAGCTTGGACATGCACCGGCAGGACGTGTGATTGGCAAAACTGACGGTGACGGGCTTGGGGCCGTGCGACAGAGGCACTGTGATCTCAAACAGCTACAAACGGCAAAGCAAAACACTCCTTATATAGATCCAGCTAAAACCAATGTAAGGACATGCAAAAAACCTACCACAAATTTAAGTTCAGGTCTTTTTGTTGTCTTCCAGCATTCAATTATACTGCTAAATAATTACTGTGTGCAAAATGAATACAACAGCTATGGTACGACAACTGACATTTTTAGTGTTAAACCCTGTTACAAGCCGGTTTGCTTACTACAACATTTAATATACAAGAGAAGAGTGTTCAAAGAACTCGTTTTTCTAGAGGTGTTGACTTCAAATTGGCGGCATTTTAAAAAAATACAAAATGAAACATTTGGAAGGTGCTTTGGAAAGCAGAAGAATAATATAAGACAGTAAGTTACCACCTAATACATCAGTTGCACAATTACAAAAGCTTATGTGAAACAGCGGTATGGTGGACTTTGATCAAACCAGCTCTGGATGAATAACATTTGAACTATAGCACACTGCATTTTTCAAATTTTTATTATTTGTAACTGTGCAAGTTATATGCCTATCCTGATGGAATATATCTTGAACTATTATTTTTTTTCCCCAAAGTATTAAGAAATACCCACTATTGATAAAATAATCTGTATGTGAATTAACAAAACCTTAATTTTAGAGGGAATTATAGTTCAACTTGTGAAAGAGGACAACTTCAGTGATACCTTGTAGTAAAATTGAAGAGTGATAACAGGAAAACAGAGAGACTAATTTCAATTTTCAGTTCAGGACATCTACTTTATCAAATTAAGTAAGTTTTGCTGTAAAACTCAAGTCTCAATAATCTCCTGAAAAGTTACAACAAAAACACTAGGTCAAAGTCTTAAAGGCTGTTTTTTGATAGTGTTTAAGAAAAGCAACAGTCTACTGTTGTCTTTTAGGTGTTCAGTCACTCTTCCAAATACATTTAAGAATATTTCTGCATCCTGTGGGGACTTTAATACCTTTAAAAATGGTCATTCATTTTTATTTCTGTTCCAGACAGTAAGATTGTATAAAAATACTAATTTTTAGGTGAGATGTGTTTGCAATGCTCTTTAAAAATCTGTAACCTTAGAGTATGTCATATAGGCAGCATGCAAATGTAATCAGAACTGGTAATTTTAAATGCTTCAAAATATAAAATACAGCATTATGGGATGTGTTTACCTGCTTAGAAAGCTGACTCTTAGAAGATATGTATTAATTGATGGACAGAAAAAAAGATTATGAACTTAACTACAATAATGCACATGTAAGGAGAATCTTGTTTTTTCTGCTCTCTCATGACAGTTATGAACTTGCTTTTCTGAAGCTGAAATAAAAACCTGCTACAGAGAGAGCTGCTAAATCTTAGAAAATGAAATACGCGTGAGTCTGAAAGGACCTAACTGCAGCTGGAAAGCAAGTGCATGTTCTTCCTGTATTCTTGCAGTAGATCAATTTGTCATGGTGCAAAGCATAGCAGACTCCAGACCACTGGGGATGGCAGCATAGGACAGCTGCTACATTTCCACAGAACCTAAAAGAGGTAGGTCCCTGCCCAACTGTCCTATTCAGCTTCAGGAGATCGCTGATAGAAATTTCACACAAACAGCTGAGATGTATCAATCATGGTAATGGAAATGATGGTGAACGTGAATTAATTAACATTTATCCTTCCATTAAAGTTGTGAATGGTATCAGTTTGGAGATGAACATTGCTAACAACTATTCCCATCAACACTTCAGTGGTGCAGTGAGAAAAAGGTATAGTTAAACAATATAAAGGTAGACTAGCCTTCCTTGACCTCCACAAATTACCTCCAGCTTGTTCAAATAAATTCTCTTAATAGTAATGTATTTTATATCACCCAAGAGTTGCTACTGTTTATTCAATGAAACTATTTAAGTGAATAAACTCTCAACATGCATAAGTTATGTTTGAATCCTCATCTAAGTAAAACATTTCAGGCTATGTAAAACTGACCATAAGCAATACTTCATGCTTTTGATAACATATACAATTTAATTTTTGCTCACCTTCCTCATCCACCAGAACAATAAGCTCAACATCTGCTGTCACTACAGGGCATGTCTGGCAACATTTAACAGTCAAATATCAATACCTAGAAAGGATATTTCTATGAAAAATACCTCATAACATCTATGTATGAGGCTGGTTTTCAATTATTTTTCTGGCACCATTGTTTGCTGTGGCTACTATTGCTGGCACCCACATGGCCCAAATGGTAATTCTTCTTGGAGACCAAATAACTTATATTTCTGTTTGAACTCTCATTCTCTAAAAGATTGGATTTACTGCATTCTTAGAAGCCCAAATCTTCTCTTCCTTTCCAACTTTAAATTATAATAAAAACCAGATTAACTCACTCTAAAGGGAAAAGCTATTTCCTTTAGGTACCAATGCCTAAAGACAGCTATTCAGTACCAAAGACTACAACAAATGAGCTTCAGTCCCCAGAGGAACGTAAGATCTGATAGCAGTAGGGATTAGAGAAGTCTTCAAAAAGTGGAGAGTTTCTATTGCTCTGAAAAATGTTAGTAGTTATAATAAATAAAACAGCAATTTAGAAGTATTTCTCCAGTCAGAGGCAAATATAAGAAAAAATAGGCTCAACTTATCCATGCTGTCCTTTATCTTTTTGCCACCAACACTGCATTATCATGAAACCAGTGGAAAGCAACAACAGAAGCAATAAGTGATTGTATAACTAAAAAGTAATAAATATTACAACAAAAAACCAACCAATCAAAAAAACCCAAAAAAACCCACACCCACATAATCAAAAAGCTCTGTCCTCCTCCAGAGAAGCTGCTAATTGTAAACATAAATCAGTAATACATTGTTAACCTCAGATTACAGCACATATTAACAGAAGCTTTGTGTAACTGAAGAACAATTGAGAGCCATAAATAATTAACGCACTTCATATGAATTCAACACCTGCCATTCAGCCAGTCTAAGGCTGTTTTATCACAGAGAGCCAGATGGCAGGTCTTCCAGTCTTTTGCATCATTTCTAGGGTTTCTCTTCCAAGTGCTGTCCAGAATCTAGAACTTAATATGATTTTGAACTTAGGAAAAAAAAAAAAACCTAGAAAAAAAGAAAAAATCTAACAGGAGATGGAAATCTCTGAATGTGTTGACAAAAAGTGTTATCAGAACTCCTGAAAAAAAACAATTTTCCATTAATTCCTTCTCTCTGATCCTTAGAATCACAGAATGGTTTGGTTTGGAAAGGACCTTAGAGATCAACTAATTAGAGCCCTTCTGCCATGGGCAGACACCTTTCCTTAGAGCAGGTTACTAAAAGCCCCAAAATTTTGATCCATGGCTTTGAAGGCTTCTTCTTTACACTAGATTTCATGGCATACTTACCAGAAAAACTGAGGCTTTTTATACAAAGTATTTCTTTGCTTCAGTGGCTAAATTAATTTATTCAGCACTGTCATCGTATGTGCCAATAACCATTGTATCAGTGCACATAAAATTATTATTATGCTTACTGCCTTCTGAAATATATCAAAATTGTTATTATGTGGGAAGGCCACCATTCTAGACACTTTTCAAATACAGGATTTATGTATGTTTTTTCCCCAAAAATTTACATTAATTACCCCGTATTCTTCTTATGGCTTGTGGTTTATTTTGGCAAGTTTCTCTTAAACTGATTGAGCCTAAGTTTCCATCACTTGTGATTTTTGTACTTTCCAAAGTGTCAGTAAGGCCAGCCAAATATAACCAGTGTAACACAGTACAATGTGTCTAAAGAGTTTTTTAAACTAAGGACATAAGACTGATTTCAAAACTAAACATCTCTATATTGAAAAGAATAAAAATAAACTATTTGAGAAATGGCACGTTATCATTATGTTACTGTTGAACTTTCTTGTAAAACTATTTCAAGGTTTATGTGGGATGAAACAATAGGTACGTAATACAATAAATCCATATTTATTTAATATGCTTGGGTTCCTTATTCTATCTTTTTCTATTTTATCTTTATTCTTTCTTTTCCCAGAAATATTAACGAAAAACATTTGGAACTTATATATCTCCCACTATTAAAAGTATGTACTATATCACTGTAATTAACAGAAAAGTGCACGGGAAAAAGTAGAAATGGTAATGTTGAAAATGGTGGAATATTCTTGTGGTGTATCTCTGAATTGTGAAAAAGATCACCACATAGATCCCAAAATGGGCAAAAAATTTCAAGCTATTAACTTGTTTCCTGTGAGAAAATCTCCTCTAAATCTAATTTTGATCTGCTTGGATAGATGTTTTCCCTTGAGGGACTATAACTGTAACCGTGAAACAAGATGATTTAGGACCTTTACACAAAGTGATCATAAAGAAGCCAAAAAAATGTCCCTCCTGACAGCCAAGAAGGAGAATGGGATGAAACAGCTCTTTGACATCTGCCCTCTGCTTCCCTTCAGCCTATTAGCAAGTGCCTATAGGTGGGGCATAAAATAGTGCTGCTGAAGGACAGGCTGTAGCTGCAACACGTAGCTCCACAATCTTTGTTAGCACTGTTGAATTATTTGTGCCCTGGAAACAGAGAACAGCTGCTTGATAACAAATTAGAGAAAAAACCCAAACAACCACACCAAAGAATGAAAACCCAACCAGTCACATTTCCCACATATCCTTACTAGAAAAGCCACCACTTACAAACTGGGCTACTGCAGTCAGGAGAGGATCTACTGCAGTTTGTGAATTAGCCTAGAGAGTCTTCAAATACTGTCATAGATCTTGTAGTGTATCTTAAGAAGTTGTCTCATATCTAAATTCTGGTTGTATAAACACCCCTTAGCAACTACAAAAAAGGGTTTGGGGAAAAACTGTATTAAAAACAACGCAGAATACTTTTGTACTTTTCTCCCAATAAAGTAGATAGAAAGGAGGAACGTGGCCTGAACTAGAAAACAATTGACCCTGCTCTGGACCACCACTATGTTCCACAAGGCAATCTGGGAACATCTGACCTGGTCCATTCTCCTGGAAATCAATTATTTGCCCTCTATAAAAATAATTTCTGTGCTTAGTTCTTTTATTTTTAATTAATTTTGATGAAAGCTGATATAATCTTGCTTTATATTTTAATGTCTGGAACCAATGTTAGAGCTTGCCCTCACAGTAAGAACTCCAGCTGAAAAATTAATTTCCCATTAAGCACTTTTTCTGCAGGGCGAACAGTATGAAGTTATCTTATGGAGTTTATGCATAAAAAATAAAGCTAAAAATTGTTGAATTATGAGAAAACTCTTTGTTATCATTTTTCAGGAAGTAAGAGAAACTGTGGTGAAAATAGATGTGTATGGTACCTTAATTCCACAGAAGGCCTTGAATCCAATATTTTTCTCTTCCTAACTCTCATGTAAACTCTCAGAGTAAACTCTGGTCACATCATTTTAAAAAATCTGAGATGGTGACACATATAGCTATAGGTCTGTTCCTTTATTAAGGGCTTTTTAAAAACTGCATTCTGTCAAGGACCAGATAAAACTGGAAATCAGATGCAAGACAAAAAACTCATAGATACAATTGCTTGCTTTTACAGAATAAGAAAACAAAACATTGTTATTGCCTATTCTTTCTAATAAGACCTTTAAGATCTTCCTTTTCAGAGGCTCTCAAATCTTTAACTACTCCTGCCATATCATCACCAATAACATCAAGAATTTCAAAAGGAAACTCATTGCTAAACTTGTTCTACTGGGTAAAAAAGTTACCTCACTTGATAGATGTGAACAGTAAGATGAAGAGAAAGACATGATTTAGTCCAAACTGACATAGTGCTCAAAAACTAGGAAATCTGTGTTATGTGGAACAGCTCTCTCTGTGATGAGAATTATTTGTTTTGGCAAACTAAACTTTACAGATATGTGGAAAAAAAAAATAGTCCCATTTCTTGGGTTTTAAAATTAAAAATATATTTGCACCTTTCAAGCAAGTGGAATTGAGACAATGGTTTCTCCTAATAATGAGAAAAACAGTAAGGCTTGAACAAAGTCAAAGTAGTAGTTGGCCTCATCTAAGCTATTTGAGTTACATTATTCCTGTGCTGCATGGTTGTCTCCCAGTAAGCTAAATTTAGGATTGAAAATTCTTCAATGGATGTACCATTTCAGACAGACAGATTTGGTGAGAATAATGGCAGAAAATGCACTCTACAAAATTAACAGGTTTTTGCTGTTTTCTTTACATTCCCTTTTCTTAATTCACCCTGAAAATCTTAGAGCATATCATACCACTAAGAAGTTTTATGGTAAGGGAGTGACATTTCTAAGGGCTTCAGTTTCATAACTGGCTATACAGTTTTTGGTCTTCATTATAAATACATACTGCATCTTCAGCTACATGAACCCTCTTGAAAAAGAAACTAAGATTTACACTAAAAAGTGAAAAAGCCCACAACCAACAAAAACCAGCTACTATAATAACAGGAAAATACCCTAGGAATGGTTTTAAGTATGACTATTTTTACATGATTTTTGAGGGAAATATTGAAAGATAATTGTGATAATTCCTGTATCTACTTAGAATAATGTGGTATGTGCTGCTTTAAAGTCAGCTCACAGTCTCAGTGCATGATCTCTGCATATTCCTACCTGATCACTAACCCTGAACTTAAGAACACAACCTGCACATACACCTGGAAGAAGATGCATTACAACAAAACAAATAGGTGCATAATGCTAATATGTCTTAATATGGTATAACACCCTTCCCTAAAAGGCTTTATTTGAAAAATGTATCCTGTCTGTACATGTCCTGTAGCAGTCTACACTAATAAAATTACAGGCTAGTTCTCTACTGAGTGCATGCCCCATTACAGCCATAAGGCAGAAGGAAAAAAATAAGAAAAAAAAGAGAGAGAGAGAGAATTAAGTTTCATGGATAATCTCAAAATTAAGAATGGAAGAATGGGACATCAAAATTTATTTTGTCCCCTGAAAAATAAAAATATTTTGGGGAAAAGAGCGTTAAACACATTTTTTCCAGGCAGTAGTGTCTTCAGCTGTTTTTTCTGTACATTTTGGAATCAACTATTTCCTTTGTTATAGTAGAAATGAGAAGGTTTAAAATATGCATGACCATAAATGCATTTGCAAGGAGTACATGAACGGTAATAAAAGAGTGAGAACTTACTGTCTTGCTGATGTAATTTGTGCTGATATTCATACACTGAAGTCCTTCACTATTGCAGCAACCTCCACATCTGTAGATGGATACACATGGGGGTTTAAAGAAGGTGTTTGTAGTTGCTCCAAACTCTTTTCCCACATCCACACACACTTCACGTGGCATGCACTGAGTTTTTCTCCATTCAGTATCAATACCTGCCAAGTTACAGGGAATTTCATATGTTATAAATAACTGTTTAAAGTCAAAACTATCCTGCAGTAAATTAGGATTCCTTTTTAAACTTCAAAACCAGAATATGAATTTCTAGAGTCACACCCTTCAGTCAGTGAAACACACATCTCTCTATGTTACCTTCTTGCTGATTTTTCTTCTTCACAGGGACATGATATATCATCATGGAGCAGATGAAAAGTCAAAGTGGAGCTTAAAGGGAACCTAACAGGCAGGGGAGACCTTAAAGCACAGAATCATAGCCTGGCTTGTGTTGGGAAGGACCTTTAAAGTTCACCTAGTCCAACCCCCTTGTAATGGACAAGGACATCTTCAAGCAGATCAGGTTACTCAGAGCCCCATCCAAACTTGAATGACCTTGAATGCTTCAAGGGATGCATCACCTCACTGGGCAACCTGTCACAGTAAATCACCAGCCTTACTATAAAGTTTCTCCCCTTTATCAAGTATAAATCTACTTTCTTTAGTTTAAAATTATTACCCTTGTCCTAAAACAACAGGACCTGCTAAAACATCTCTCCTCATCTTTCTTACAGACCTTCTTTAGGTTCTGGAAGGCTGCTATAAGAACTCCTGGGACTCTTCTCCAGGCTGAGCAGGCCCAGCTCTCTCAGCCCATCTTCACAGAAGAAGTGCTCCAGCCCTCAGAACATCCTCACAGCTCTCTCCTGAAACTGCTCCAACAATTCCACATCCTTCTGGTGTTGGGGGCCCCTGAGCTGGACACTGTGGACACAGTACTGCAGATGGGGTCTCACTAGAGCAAAGGGAGGGATGCAGTCACCTCCCTCAAAC
Source organism: Parus major (assembly GCF_001522545.3). Lineage (NCBI taxonomy): Eukaryota > Metazoa > Chordata > Aves > Passeriformes > Paridae > Parus > Parus major. The sequence goes on from NC_031771.1 coordinate 34,394,561, forward strand.
TGTTGGCCAGCAGCTAAAGCTCTACATGTCCTTTCTTCACCTGGGTCAAGCCTCATCTTCAGTAAAGTCTGAACTTCAGTACTACACACTTCTGCAAAGTAATTTTAACCAGCCCCACACAGCATTTCGTTTGGATATATTAGAATATTAAATTTTATACATTTAATGTATATACTTTAAATTAATTTAAATACATGTTTAGTTTGTTAACTAGAAGGGTATAATTTAAAGCAAAAGCTTACTCTTTAACAATTATGTGCAGCATGTGATTTAATCTGATGGATGATTTTTGTGCCCAATTATCCACACAAATTTGGGCAAAGACTCGTGTTATACAGAATTTTTCTAAATATAATCTTACACTAAACAGCCCTGAGACTTGCAGCTGTACATGTCCCTTTATTCCTTTTTGGCACTAGATTTTGGTAAGCTATTCAACAAAAATGGAAATTTTGCGTTATGTGTATTTTAAACTCTCCATTAAGGTATATGATTTCCAATATTATGTCAAAAAATATACCTGCTATAAATCCTGCATTTCTCTGCCTACAAGCACTTGCTTAAACTGCAAGTTAATATATTTTCATCCAAGCTATCTGAAACACTGAAAGGTATTCAAACACATTGGTTTGAAAACTGCTTTGCTTGTTTTAGCACAACATCATTACAACTATCCTCTGTGACAGGAAAATGTTTCAGGTGGATTATTTGGCGCTCCACAGCCATAATGCCAAAGAGAAGAAAGCATTATCAGCCGTGATGCAATTGCAGAAAATGAGAAGAAATAGTTCAATTAATCCAACTATTAGCATCCTCTTTGCTTTCTACAAAATTGTTACAGCCTCTACAAAGCAGGATTCCTTATACTTGAAGGCAAGCACTTCACTTTCTCTACTGAGCTGAGAAAGCACTTTCTTACAATGGACATACCTAAAATACGTCTGTAGAGTGATTTGATTCATTATGAAAGGCTGACTATCAAACACTTTATATTATAGACAACATGTCCTCTCAAACTGCCGAGGTTGGTTTACTGACAATGCTTAGCTTTTAAATATTTTTGACACAACTGAAAAACCTTCAGATTTTCATTTATTGTGTGTTGGAACACAGATTGTGTCCTGTACTTACTTTTCAGGATCTCTGCATTATAGTGCGCTGCGGCAAATTTAATGGAATCATCTGATCTCGTGTCAAAGCTGGAGTGTTCCCTGTTGTGCTGCCAACCTCCTCTCCTCAACTGACATTTGAACATTTTCCAGTATTCTGGGTAAAGTACTGTCATGAGTTCATCCACACTGGACACAGACCGCAACTGCTCTTCCAGGTCTTTGCTTCCATGAGCCTGTCAAAGTAACGTGCAAGATTAATTACTTTCTCTAGTACACAAGGTATGCTGGAAACTAGCCTGAAAAACAACTCATACGTTTTAAAATAAAGGGATCCTCATTATAAAAACTGCATCTGTCAGTCATTGCCAACATTACTATATTGACAAATAATAAAATGTTTTGCTTCCTCCAGCACTTCTTTATCACCCTTGTAGTTAAAAATATCTGTGTAAGAAAAGAGCTATAGAATTAAGCCCATACAAACACAGTTTGAAGATTATAAACCATGCATTTTTATCCTGGAAAGATAAGTTTTTGCGATAAAATTTTGAATGCTTAAACCCCAAAATATTTAAATAATATGCATGTTATTTAATATCATATACTCCTAAAGTAACACCCAGTTTTTCCCATTTTCCCTTAGTCCCAGAAAATCTAAACACACCCAGAAATGCAAAACCAGTTAAAAAAAACCCAACCAAACAAAACACCAAACCAAGAAACTAATTCATGTTATTTAGTACATTTCTAGGGAAAAACTTAATAAGCAAATTCTATTATAAAACATTAATCTTTAAATCAGTAGGAAATGAGGACTTTGGTACCTTGAAGTAACTAAACCTCACACTCCCTTTCTGTTTCAGGAGTAGACTTAAATCCTGTAATCTCGCTTTCTTATTCTCTGGCCCTTACACAAACTCTTTGCAATTACAATTTTCTAAATGACTGAGATTTACATTCCAGTTTATCACTTATCAGGAAGAATCTTGTTTCTCTTAGATGAAACATACTGCATCAAAAGACTGGTGTTTATTCCCTGCCCACCTTTCTCATTGATGAATTGCTGAATTCCCAAAGGGAAGGGCAGAATGGAGAAGGAAGAGTATTGAAGAACCTTTAGCCACCTTCTCAGCCTAGATGGCCCTTAGATGGCAGTATGAGACACGAAATATAGAGGTACACTTTGTACAAAATGCATCAACTGGCTGGAGACTCTGAAGTTTCCTACAAAACTGTTGCTCTACTCAAAAAACTACCAGGCTGTAAGGGTGTAAAACACGTCCCAATGCAGAAATACAAAACTATATGAACTGAAATTTATAATTTCTTATCCAACTCCGCTACTAACAAAAAATAAACTCTTTCAGTTCAATGATTTTGAACATTACGTGAGTAAAACAGGTAGTTTAGAATGATCCCACCTGAATCAAAACAGCTCCATGTCTCACAAACAACTATGAGGGTATAAAATGGCATGTTTGGTTGCATCCTTATCTGGTGTCAAATACAGCAGAAACACCTCAGGACAGGGCAAATTCACAGAACTCATTTCTGTACATACAATCATATACAGAACTACAGAGGGAACTGAAGGGGATGAGGCATGGGAATAGGTCACTCAGAGAAGCTGTGGATGTCTGATCCCTGGAATTGTTCAAGGGCAGGCTGGATGTAGCTCTAAGCAACCTGGTGTAATGAAAGATGTACCTGTACATGGCAGGGGACCTGGAGCTAGATGATCTTTAAGGGCCCTTACAAATCAGGCCACTCAGTGATTCTATTATTCTAATATAAATTTAAGATTAATTTTATTTGACAAGGCATTATGAAGTTAAAAAAATGTTTTCACTGAAACCTTGCTAACCACAGTGTCCTTGCAGATGACTTTGTCCTGGGAGGTTCCACCAACCAAGCTATTGTCTCAGAAATGTGCCCATGCAGATGTTCATCTCGCTCCTCGCCACCACTGGAAGGGCTATCCCTGACCCAAGCCATGCATCAAGAAGTTTCCAAGAGCTTTGCCTTCAAATTTAATGCTAACACAGAATTTCACTCCTCACTTCTGCTCTCCTTGCAGCATGCCACTCAGGGTCTCAGTCAGTGGGTCACAGACAAAAATCCCAGCTTAACAAAAATTAATTTGGGTACTCACTGCTTACACCTCTTGAGAGGTGAGAGCACAGAGTTTGAGCACCCTCACTCCTGCCAAACTGTTTTCTGAGGGTGCTGCAGCGCATGGCCCTTGAGTAATGGGAAGCAATTTGCTGCACCAGCACAATGCCAGCGTTGCGGATGCATGTCTGCCACGTGATGGGGATATGCATGGCACAGAGTGTTTATCCTGTCACAAGGCTGGAAGCCAGTCTGTTATATAAAAGGCACAGGAAGAAAACCTGTGCCATCCAGTGCCATCAGCCATCCAGCAGCTGATCCTAGAAAGTCCTAGCAGATCATGGGGTAACATGGAAGGAGAATTCAACCAAAGCTTTGCCACCTTTGATGAATCCTTGAAAGCCTGTACAGCCCACAGTAGACAAAACATTGGCTATTGCTGTTGCAGATATTCAAAGTACAGGCTTAGAGCATCAGGAAAATAAGTAATGAAACTCAATATTATTTTGTTGGTAAAAAGTCAGGCACGAAGCAGGAAAGAGAAATTGTTGAAAATAATGCATGCTGATTAATTCCACTTTGTTCACACAATCAAATCATGTCTTTTCAACTGGACACAAAAAATTTTATACATATATTAAATATGCATGAACAAAATGCAAAATATGAAGAAATTAACGGCTTAAATTAAGCATTGTATCAAACATAATAAAGTATTGCTTTACCCTAGATATTCCATGGGTATAGCACCATATGCCTACAACCTGAGACAAGGCAGCCTTCATTGTGTGTGTAGATTAAGGAAGGAGAGGCTTGAGAGCAGCAGTGTAGAAAAGGACCTGTGGGTCCTGGTTGATGGCAAGTTGAACATGAATCAGCAGTGCCCTGGCTGCCAGGGGAATCACCCATGTCTGGGGTACATCAGGCACAGCATTGCCAGCTGGGAAAGAGAGGGGATTGTCCCTCTCTGCTCTGAGGGGCAGCCCCACCTTGAGTGCTGGGGGCAGTTTTGGGTGCCCCCAATTAAAAAGAAAAAAAGAATCAAGCTATTAAAGAGCATCCAAAGGAGGGCCACAAGGTTGGTGAAGGGTCTGAAGTGACTGAGAACACTTGGTGAGGGGAGACTTCATTGTGGTCTTCAACATCCTCATGAGGAGACGCAGAAGGGCAGACATTGATCTTATCACAAGATCAGGCCATTTCCTCAAATCCTGTCACTGAAGCTGAGTTGGGGGAGGTTTAATTTGGATCCCAGTAAAAGGTTCTTCACCCAGAGGGTGGGTTGGGCACTGGAACAGGCTCCCCGGGGAAGTGGTCACAGCACCAAGGCTGTCTGAGTTCAAGGAGTGTTGGACAATGCTCTCAGGACATTGTGTGACTCTCGAGGCGGTTCTGCACAGAGCCAGGAGTCGGACTTGACTGATCGTGATGGATCCCTTCCAATTCAGTTTATTCTATGATTCTCTGAATACTCAATATAAACAAAGGGAAAACAATTTCTGGAGCAGACATATAAAGTTACTTTAAAAAAAAAAATCATCATTATTGCATCTGAAGTATTTTCTGCTTAGCTTAATAAAGCCATTTGCTTGTAAAGATGGCTTCAATTCAAATTTACACCATGGAAAAAAATTTGATCACTAGAGACTTTTGTTCTCTCCCCTCTTCCAATTTACAAAGAAAAGGAGAAGGAAATTAATATATCTGTACTAAATACACTACACCTAGATACACTTCCCCAGAGTTAGAGAACAAAAAAAAATAGAAAATATATGTTGACTTTTCAATATGCTTACAGTGTTACCTTGAGATACAGATCAACAATTTCTTCCTGTACATCTATGTATTTTTTAACTGCAGCAAATGACTGTCATCTCTGAAAAAAACTGTTTATAAGAACATTTACTTAAGGAACTTGTGATTTAATTTTGTAGAATAGCCAAATGTCTTGTTGACACAAACATCAAATGAAATCTTAAGTTTTGGACGATTATAAGAGTGTGTCCTGCATACAGGATAACCATCAGTTCATTAAGAATTGTCAGAAAGAGTTTCCTATTTTTTAAGAGAAGAATGTATCTGCTTCTGTAAATATAATAGTAGTCTGGCAACATTTTTGCTGCTGTGCGAATTTTGGTAATTTCACAAAAATAGACAGTCTTGGTCCATATCTTTTATTCTTTGCTCTTTCTTAAGTATGCATTGGCTTGTAGTTTAGGACACTGGATTTCCAATGCAAAACAAATTTGAGATTTAAGCACATGTTTAGAATATATGACAACACAAAGAAAGTAACATCGACAAAAATGCACGAGAGATCAGAGGGGTTCTCATTTTTCATTCCTCTTTTGCAAGTGCAGATTACTGAAGTTCAGAAAAAAATATGGCTTGTAGCTGCAATTACTGTCACCAAGCTAGTTATTCCCAAATGTTAAGTTCAAAGGGAGGAAGGAAAAAAAAAAAGTAATAGAACATTAGCACAGGTTGTAATAAGAGCAATTCCATGATTTTTAGGACTCAAGAAAGTCTTTTGATAAATTTAAACAGACTGTTGATTTTCATATAATTACAGAGTGCTCTTGATGAAATTGTGGACTAACTGCTTAATGTTTTACTGGTAATGCATTCTGGGATCTATGTTTAACATTTAGAAGGAAGCAGGAAATAGTGCCAAGAGTGATTGCACAGGAAGGAGTTTTCTCTCTCCCATGGCTTTCTATATTCTTGGCATTTTCAAGTCAATTAAGGGACTGAGATTTGAACTTCTTTGTAATCATCACCACTCCCTTCATAAGTGTTCATCTACATCCTCTGGGTGACCATTCTACAATTTTTTGGTCATTTTTATCTATTATCAATGTTGTCCTGCATGAACACCTGAAAATGCTAGAAGGTATATTCTAGAGAAAAACACTGATTAAACCTTTGACTAACCAAACTGTACAAGATAATAGGTGATATTATGCAAAATGACAACCTAAAAATACAAGTATGAGTGGAGAATACAATAAAGATGCAATTGTCCATTTCATTAATTTCATATTTTTCATGAGGAACAGGGGAAATGTCAAATACATATAAATAAAGGTGTAAAGCTTGATGACAAATGCTCTCTTGCTATTATTTATTTAACTTCAGAATATTTTGTTCTATCAAAGTATGTTTTCCACAATGTGGTTTTCCATTACATGGTATGTCCAGTTTTTCATAAAATTATGGCTTGCAAGGGAAAGGGCATGATACCACATAGGCTCTATATCCATTAACAAAGTCAAAAGTATAATAGATTTTCCATGCATTACATTACTTATCTTTCACATGTCCCTAGTGTTTGCCCCTATTATTAATAACAAAGGTCAGAACACTTAATATTTGGCAGCATGCTTGACACATAATTGATGGTGCAATATGCTGTAATGGTACCTTATGTATCTGTTCTGACTACAGTTGTCAGCTCATTTTCAAGGATTTTGTGGACAATTCTTAATAGGAAAATGCTATCTATAAACCCCTCCATTTTAAGATGCTTATATTATGTATTTATTCATTGACTGAAATGGATTAAAATCATGTATTTAAATCTGAATGTTGAAATTACTTGCAAGCAAATGGAAATATTGCATGAGAAAAGTATTTATAAACACTTCACTTGCATAATAATTTATTGCAATTTTCATGTATTTCAATGCTAGGTTTTTTAGAAGTTGATGCCAGTAAAAAGAAAATGTTCTAATTAAAAATTGTAGTTACAGTTAAGGATTAAATTCAACTTTTATGCCCACTTCTATGACCTTGCTAGAAAAGCCCTGATTTCAATCTCCCATGCACTTATTTGTCACCAGCAAACTTAGATGACTGTAGTTGCAAACTTTTAAGTTACCATTCAATACAGTAACAAAACAGTGCCTTACAGAAGCCAAAGAGTAACAGTGAACATAAATTTTATTTCAAATCACTCCAAGTAAGTAGAAAGACCACTGCAATTAATATGAACTAAATCAAAACATCATGACAACAGAAGAGAGATTAGAATCAGTCTCTGCTCCAGAGTTTACAAAGCACATCAGACTAACATAAGTAAGAATCAAAGTACAAAATAAATAAATAAAATAGTCTGAACTATATTATGTTTTAAGTGACTTCTATTCACTATGGCATTTTAAATACTGAGAATAACATCAGGGAAAGAAAACAAATGGGAGGAGTGAGGGGAGAGAATGTACAAAGTTGATAGGCAAGGAAAAACAAAGTAATTTGGGAAGACATTCAAAAGAGAATTTGCTAAGAAAGAAAAAGACATTGGCTATAAGGATAAACTTAGGACTACAGAAGTTTCACTTCTATACTATAAATCATGTCTTTTTTTTCTCTTGTTTTGACCATTTTTCTAAAGGAAGATGCATAAACTGCTAGAAAATCATCCTAGGCTTATACTATTTAACTCCTCCTGTTTATGAGTATAAGTATTTAAGGCGGGGTAGTAGGCAATGCAAAATTTCCATGTTAAGGGAAATTCAATTTTATGCATGTCAGCATTTTTAGGGAATATTTTATTTAGATATTCTTAGAAAATGCTGCAATATATATCAAAGTTTATAGATTTGCACAAAGGTACTTACGTTAAGTCCTTTAGTCAAACATTTAGCTGCTGCTGAGGTTCTGAAAAATGCTTCTTGGCTGGTACTTACTCTTCAAGTACCTGCATTCCTCAGTGGTTCTCAACCCTCACTAAAAAAATGCCAGGACTTTGATATATTCAATGGGAATTACTTATGAAAGTACCCTTTTTTTAATCTGAGTTTGAGTTCCCTGGGAAGAGGAGAGAAAAGAAAAAAAATTCTAGTTGCTTTCTGGAGCATCTCCATAGGCTGTTGACTGATTGCTTTAGAAACTCATTTTGGACAGCCAGTTCTCACAGGTCTCTACAAACTTGGGCAATTAATACCATTCCTAACTAACAGAGAGCAGTTTTCAGAACAGGATTTGTGGCACCTTAGCTAGACTCTTTTTTGGAAGCAATTTCGCAACTAGATGATAGTATCAGGAAAGGTTTTGTTCTCACACACTTCAGCCTGATCTTTAAAATCTGCATTGTTCCAAAGCAGCAGTCTTCAGTGTTCCTAAATCTCTGCAGACTATTTCTAGGAGGATAGCAAATTGTAATTGAAAAATAAAATACAAAAATCAAACCCATTATCAATAGACTTAATTCACTATTCAGGAGCTTTCACTAGATAAGCCTACAAAAAGGTCAAAGGCTGCAGATATGTGGGATAACCATTTGCTGTCTAAGTGAAGCTGCATCTGGATTGTTTAATTCATTCAAGGGCTTGTACTGAAGCTTCCAGCTAGAATTACAGATAGATTTGGAATCAATAAGGATTTGGATTATTGCTGCTGAAAGGCTTACATCTGATTAAATCTTGGAGACATCAGGCAACACAATCTGTACAAGATGAGATTTGTCTGTTTTCTTGGTCATCGGCTGCTCCAGTGGCGACAAACGTGTGGAGAGCCATGCATGACCAGATGCATGACTAGAAGAAAGGGGAAGCCCTTTGTAAGTAAAAAACACTTGGAAAGTGAAAATAAAGGACAGCACTCTGATGATTGCTGGGATATGAATGTGATCAACAGACACAGAGCCCTGCCAGAAAGGAGACAACTAACACAATGAGAATGCCAGTGCCCTCTGCAGCCCAGCCACTGCAGCCAGCAAGGTTCTGGTGCTGACTCTGTGTGCTCTGTCTACATGACTTCTGGGATGCTGTCACATGGCAGTTCTGAATGGCAGTAGAATTTGACACATTATAAAACTATTGTTCATTTTGAAGTTGCTTTTAAGCAACTTTTAACATTTTAACATTTAACATCTAACATTGACAAAAACAAAGCACACAAATCTGAAAAGAAAAACTCATACTACTACTAGAAATCCTCCTTATTATAAGATCCTTCTCAGAGAAAGATAAAATGCCAGTTAAAATAAAATGCCAGTAAAATACCTTGCAACCTCTTGTTTTCCTTTCAGCATCCACGTGTATCCCATCAAAATATGTACAAAAGAATAAATTATCATGCCTTTCAAAGAAGGTTGCTTATTCTGTCTTTGCTTAGCTTCCACTAAAAAAAAAATTTCCACACAAAGCTTTCCACTTTGCATTGCTTTTATTAACAACTACCATTAGCTTTCTCAAAAAATATCAAATGTAGCATCCTTTTTTGAAGAAAATTATTATCATGGTAGCACTGCAATGAGCTGCCATTATTGAGCAAGTCTAACACCAGCAGTGAGAATTAAAAACTTCCTCAGTATCAAGTTCCTAAGTGGGGAGGTAAGGGGCAGCCCCTTCATTTTAATTTCAATGCCAGCACAATGAGACACTGCTTGATCCAGTACCTGTGCTACATGAATACATCCCAGGTCTTAATTAGTCAGTGAGTAGGAGTTCTGGCTATGTATCAAGGGACTGGCTTCAAGAAAACAGTAGGTAGTTTTTAAATCATGTTTTCTATTCTACAGATCAATCATTCATAAAAGAAGGTTTCACTAAGGGCAAGAATAACAAATTGCATATCTATAAGAATTTTTCTGAGTTATGCTGAACACATAGGTCCTCACTGTGATGAGACTAGTTTTTAAATCAACACCTTTATTATTCTTGAATTTTTGAAAATGTAGTCACTTATAGGAGGGAAAAATTGCATGAATACATCATGTCTTATCATTGTTGAATAATTTCTCTCACTATTAACTAACTTACCTTTTTACTAAGTTTTTTAAATCACTATTTGAAACACTGAGAAAACATAATTAATCCATGGTCTAAATATTTAGCAACAGGTCGCAGAAATTTCTTGAATTAGTTATACTTTCAAAAGGGTTCATAAAACAAATAATTTCATAAGCTATGAAACTAGATCATTGAATTTCAAAGACAAACTTGAACTTTATTCCTAAACAAATGTCTTAATCTAAAAGGACGTGATTTGTTTTGTTAAACAAATCTTGCACAGTTTACAGATCTGTACAAAATTATTAATTACAAGACCACCTACTTTGTCACTATTTAAAAATATATTCCAGCCATAAACACAACACACTACTTAAAATTCAACAAAGAGCTAAAGAAAAATGAGTAAGCTATAACACAGTAATTCTATTTTTTAAAAAAGAAATCTTAGTTTTAAATTATTGCAAACAGGTTTTGTATACATGAAAGAGGAAAGAGAAAGTGCCTCAGAAACCTGTGCATTTTATTATATTTTAGGGTTTCTAAGTATATGCCATTAAATTATTATTGGTTTATGCTATTGAGCATCATGTTTTTTCAGTTAATTTGACACAAGTCTATTTAATAAACCAAAGTAACACACCAGATTAACATATCAGACAGGTTTGGAAACTAAGGTATTAAACTGTGAGATTTCATTAATAAAAAAAGTAGCAGAAGAAGATTTTATTTTTGTTATCAAGCTATTACTGTAATATTTTATGTAAAGGATCTTTGCTAATCCAGGCAAAAGGAAGAGTTCATCTGAATTTTTTTAGCCTGAGTAGGTATACAATTCAGAGGACCTGCTACCCACAACCCGCTTGTGCCTAACCTGGTAATTTGTGTGGGAAATTTGTTCTACTCTGAATTCTGAATGAAACACCCTTTGGACCACAATGTTACAGATAAGTTACGCAGAGACAAACCCATTAGTTTAGGCATTCAGACTGTAATACTTCTTTTCCCTGACTGGCTAACTTCATTCCAAACTACAGTATAAAAGTCAGTAGTTCTGTGGAGCTGTCACATCTGTTCTGAACGATGGGGAGGAAAAAATTTATAAAAAACCAAAACCCAGGGTCTTTGATCACAAAAAGAGAAATCACGCTTGTGTATCACTAAATGAGAAAGCTTATTGCACCATGTAAAAACTGACAGGTATTAAGAGATTTGCCAGCAAGCCATGAGAGATAGAGTAAGGCAAATGAAACCTTGAGAATGGCAAATCCAAGAACTAAATTGAGACTTGGTGACAATTCCCTTTCATGCAACTAAATCAGGAGAATGTATGTTGCCCATTATTTTTGGCTTAAATTATTCTGAATAGCGTATTGTACAGCAATGTTACTTAAAAAGGATCAGGGAACATCAGCAGTATTAAAATAGATCCTAATTTACACTGACAGGACAGAGTAATCCAGTGCTGAACACAGTATGCTATCAGAAGAGTTTTTGAATGAGGCTTGATCTCCGAATGAAGTTATTGCAAGTATGCCCTGCGCTATCGACTTCCATTGAATGGCAGGAAGACATATATTCCCTGATGGAAGATACAACATTGCATCTTGAAATCCATGATAATTGACATTAGTTGAAATAAGTTGAAACTTATCCTCTACCACCTTGCTGAGCTGCCTCAATTCTTATCCAGACCCAGAAACTATGAAAAATAAAACAGACTTATGGGTTATATATATTAAAAAGAGGCATACAGAGAGCAGGAGAAAGGGGCTCTGGTTATTCCAAGTCTGTACAAAAACATAACAAAAATATTTAAAATTAAGCTAAGCATAGGCATAAACCTTAATGTTATATTGAAATATTTAGTCAAGTTAAGCTTTTTATCTACTAGTAGAAGCAAACAAATTTTTTAACTAAAAAAATGGATTTGTATCATTGCATTTTGTAGCCACTTGGTCACAGAGCCTTGAACAGAAGAACTTTGGGTAAAGAAACCAGTCAGATTTGTGACATGAAAACAGGAATGGGAGAAGAAGAAAGAGAGTAAAAGTGGGTTAGTACTATGACTGTGCAACACCCTGAGATTTTATTCTTCAGCAGTAAAGGTGCACATCTTGAGATGACAGATTCTGATACAAAAATTGGGAAAAAAAAATCCAACTAAAGGCTCTTAACATTGTGAAAAAATAGATCCTATCATTTTCATCAACTTCAAAATCAAAGGTTCTAGAGGTTTTCTTGGATTTTAGCAGGAGAAAGTGTCAAAGCAGGAGAATTTATGAAGATAGAAATTTAAAATTCTTCAGCACTACTGGAAACCCTTCAGGTAGTACTTTTCTAAGCATATGAAACTACTTCCTAAAGACAATCTGAAGAGATTATGTATAATGGTTTTCATATAAAACCATGGTAGAATTATGTGCACATAAAAATAACGCAGTAGAAGGATTCTTTTGAATTTTTTCTCCAGTAGCTTATTGCACGTACCACAAAGTGCACACATGTATTTACAGGATTGCAGTCCTGGACACTGGAATTTTGGACACACACTTAGTAATACCAAGAGCCCATTGTAGTCACTGAGGTCACCATTTACAGGACCAGACCATGAAACAACTTCTGTTTGTTCTTGCATGTTTCTAACATTTCTTTTACTGAGAACTGCAATTTCCTCAATGCTTTAACAGCAGCTCTTTTCAAACAAAGTAGATTCAGACACAAGGAACACATGTCTCATTAGAGTAACTGGCAGTGAGAATGACATTTCTGGTATGCTGAATTAAAGTTTGCTTCAAAAGAAAGTGTTTTGTTTATTTTCAAATTTATTTGAACTAGTATTGCAAAAGATGGAAAAACGTAAATGGATTAATTTTAAGGACATTTTGTTTCATACTGAAATAGTTCTAAAACAATTTGGAGAGCAATTATTAATTTAGCTTTATCAACATGTATGGCAGATGCTATTAGATATTTTTATTAATTTAACTAGAGGCTATTTCTGACACTTCACACAATAATCTCCCATGGTCTCTTACATTTAAGAAAAGTCAAATAGCTGCCACTCTCAATTATAAGTGGCGAAACTTGAGCAGTATCTATTAAATTCCTGTTTTTCCTGAGAAGGAAAGGACAAAGAACACAGAATTTGCTGTTTCAAAAGGCTAAGATTATAGAAGTGTTGCATTAATACGTCTCTTTACAGTTGCATTTGTCATTTGGATCCATTAGAACTTAAAGTATGGCATAATTGTATTTCTGTTTTGAGCTGTCATTAAAATTGACTGTGCCTTTAAACAAATGTGCCCAGATGCTCTGGGTACAGCTAATCACAGGCACAAAGGCCCACTCAAGGTCAGGCTGCAACTTTGTCTCTAATTGCCTGGTTATACATTCCTTGTTCACGCAAATCTTCTACCGACTTCAATGGGATTTTTGTTTAGTGAGGATTACAGGATTCAGCCTCCTAGCTTAACTACTGCATCTATACATCACTTTGTGTAATGTGCTTCAGTCCCTACGGTTACTGTATCTGTAGTTTTACTAGCCCTAAATATCAAGTTGAACTTTCTAAGACTTTTACTATTCCAAAGCCCTAAAATGCAGTTTCTGGTTTTCATCCTCTCTTTTTTTGGCTCTTCCATGGTCAACACTATTGGACTTTAAAAAATAGTTACCTGGAAACTCATCTTTGTCTTACTGCTGGTATAATTTTTATTTCAAACATTCCAATTTGCTTTCTAAACCTTTACTGACCTAACTACTATATCAGCCATTCTGTTAAAACCCAAAGACAGTTTCCTACTCCAAAGTCTCTTAAATTCTTGGTTACATTTTGGGTCCTTATCAAAGCAATATGGTGATTTTTACATGATCTTACCAATGCCCATAATAACTTTTGTTAACTTCTCTAAACATTTTTGCTTGCCACGGCATGTTTTGTATGATTAATTCTCGATTCTATTTTTTTTAACATGTTTACATCAGGTTGCCTGCAGTCTTCCTAGCTTACCCCACACAACGTATGTTCATGAAACATTTTTTCATCACTATGCAAACACTACAATCTAGACAAAGTGAATGCCATAATTTTTTATCAGACTAGCTGTACAACTGAAAGACAAGGGTGTTTCTATGTTGTCAGTTCAGCCCTGTTGGTCTCTTCCTCATTCAAACTGAACACATGAGGAAATCCAGACACAGTTGACAAGACAGTTCACTCAAGTGCCTGATTCTAATAGCACAAAACAAAACACCACGAGCTTGTCTCCAGCACATTCCAGCTACTCGAGCAAGAAAAAACCCTTTTGTCACCTCCCAGGATATGCAACCTGCAGTACAACACTACACAAAAACCTTTCCAAGGGGCTGAAGCACATACCTTGACAATTCAAAATCCAAACTATACTCATAGTCCCCAACCAAACCAAGTTTCTCTGAATTGACAGACCCTCCAAATCAACAAAAACAGTAATTATGCCTCAGAGACATTAAACAGGAGCTGAGGGTACTGAAAAAATGCTCTGACAAGTGTGTGTGCTCATCCTGCTCTCAGCAGCATTTGACATTAGGTAGACCAATGAGGCTTGAGGGCTCGAGTTTGCTCTCTATTACAATCCACAAAGCCCACCTAAATGGAGCCTTTCCTTCCTTAAGAGACGCCATGAATATGAGATGCATTTGGTGCAACCCTTGTCAAAATCTTGATTAACTCCTAACACCTCCCAAAGTAAAGCTTGGCTTTAATTGGACTCCCTGACTTCCTCATGCAAGTCCTATCACAAGGAAGGCAAGCAGCTTCAGGGACCTAGTTTTGTCTAATCAACTTTATAAATACATGATAAATCCCTGTTGCATTTGTATATTAATCAGATACATTTTTAGGAAATGGGCTTTTCTCCATAGTCCCTCCCCATGCAAGGTCTTTGTGGAAATGTAGCTACCTCAGTTTCTCTGACCCCTGTATTCTAAATGGTCTGCTGAATTAAAGAAAAAAACATTAACGCTGCAAGACTTTTTACATCACAAACTTAGCCTCTATCACTGCAAACATTTCAAGCAAAATACAAAAACAACACAAGCAAAGCTGTCTAGGTAGAAAGCCAAGCACGTACTGGTCTTATCACAGGAAACCATTACATGACTGTCTCACACCCTCCGAACTCCCTCAGACTTGTAATCCTACCTTAGGTCATCCTATCTACACTCCTGTTATCAGTGATATCATCTCCATCTTTGTAGCACAATACTTTTAATAGAGATATGGAAAAATAAAATCTTATGTTGAAGAAATACATGCCTCCTTAATACATTGTCAAGAAAAAGGTATTTTTTTTCTATTGATTAGAAAGATGTGTTAGTGAGCACTCAATATTATTATTATGTTAAACATTTAGATTTTTAAATCTATAGATTTTGTTTCTACGCAGGCCCACAGTCCTTAGCTCAGACGGGTCTTTGGGTAACTTCAAATGTTTCTGTTAGCCTCAATTATAAATATTAGTTTCTGACTTGTGAGCAAGATGTCAACTGTAAGCCGCAGACTGAGAAACTGAGTTCACTGACTGATTTTTGTCTTACGAGAGGCCAATACTCCAACATGCTTTTAATAGCATTTTACTGTAATTTGAACAAAATTTCTTGAGCAGCAGACAAAAAATGAAGAATTGCTTACATGAGGATCAGAAGCATAAAGCAACACACTGGGTAAAGCTTAAACACACAGAGCATTTAGTTAAAAAGTCTCTAGTGAGTTGCAAGTAGCAGCAAATGTATAATTGCTGCTCAAGGTTTGCAGTTTCTGTGACATCACTATGTGAGTGATAAGAGCACTATTTAATGGGGTCCACTTTCAAGGTTACCTTATGTTCCAACAGAGTTTGAAACAGTCACTGCCAAATGACATACAAACTGGTATTTTTCATGCTTGAAAGGCACATGCTAGTCAGAAGATTTTATCAGCTATTTACTTTAAATGCAAAAGAGCACTTAACTCCCACTGACAAAAAGGGATGCAAACTCGGTAAGTTTGGGACACTGCTACAGTCAGCAGGTGCTAGACTCATATGCAGAAACAGTGGTTAACTTCTGGGGCTCAAGCACCACCTTGACCACTCTTTTCACCCTGGCACATACAGTTGCAGTAAAGAGCACAGCTAATTGCTGGATGAGGTACAGATCAGTACAGACCAGCTTGTGGGCTTTGCAGAACAACAACTTCGTTTTCTTCAGTATCATGGGACAAAATGCCACAATATATAATAAGGGATACCCAATGTAGTATAATTGTTATACAATATAATATACAATAAGGGAGGCTGGATAACCCAGCAGAGTGATGCAGTTCAAAGTCTAGACTGCTGTAACTTAAATGAAAGAGGTGTTACCCCACTAGCCTCACTGCAAGCAACATGAAGCACACACATGGAGAATATGAATGAAAACTGGACAATCCAAATTTTAGAAGGTAACAAAGTGCATGACACCCAGGTAGTAAATGCATGCAATACTGCATGTTTTTAAACTGAACTCCAAATAATGTGTTCTCTGTGAATTGAAATTCTTGTGTGTCTTATCTTGGCCTTCTTTCAGTGAAGCCTGCACTAAGTCATGGTGCTTTGCAGCCTGCACTCAGAACAGAAAATAATTCTCTGACATGTCCAGATACATTCTGTTCTCAGCCTTTTTCAGATTTTCAACAAAACCTCAGCATTTAAGGATGGATCCCTGTTCTCTGCATCCACATGATGCTGGCATGCTGAACTCAATGCTAACATTTCCTTAGAGCATTCCTTAATGAGTTGCCTAAGACTTCTCACCACTATCTTTAAAACCAAATGACACACGTATTAAAGTCTCCCAGCTCCGACTGCCAAAGCTATTTGTGCTTACTGATTCTGCCCACAGGTAGACTTCAGTGCTGCCAGACTCAGCACCCTTCTTAGGGTAAGGCAAAGTCATCTTTCTTAGGGCTTAACACATTTGAAGGTTGTTTTGAAGAGCATATGGACATTCCTTATATGAACAGCAACATTTCATGATACTCTCCCTGTATAAAATTAGTACAAAAATCACACAGTAATCACATTAGTAGAAAATCACACAGAAACTGCAGGGAACACATGGAAAAGGGAGCAATAAGTCTTCAGCTCCTAGAGCTCTGCCCAGTGCCAGTACACACTAAAGCCCCATATGAATTCATTGAGACAGCCATGTTACGCAAACATCACTAGCGGGCAGAATTATACTTGTTTAGCAGTACCTCCAAATTTAAAGCCACAAAACTTTAACCCTTTCTGGGAAATACAAACAGGAAGTGGTCTTTAACTGACTATACCAATATTCCTGACAAAAGACCTGGATCTGCTGATTAATACCAAGTGTAGAAGTTACACTTGGTATCATATCCTGAATCAGAAGGTATAATATATCAAAAATATGTTGATTTGTCATTATATTTGAAGTGATGGCCTCTAGATTTATATTTAACCTGGTTTTCAGAAAGCATGAACTATTCTAGATAAAAACAGATGTCAGAAAATTCATTGTTAGACAGAAAATATGGCACATTATTCTAAAAAAAACCTGTTTATTATTTTTTCCAAAGAAAAATTAAAATGACAAAGAAAAATTAAAAATGCAAAGGTATAAATGGCATAAATGAATATATAGTTATATATGTGTTCTTTCATTATTTCAGATTTATCACAGGTATATTAGTGACTCCCATTTTAATGATTTCAATATATTACTGGGTCACATGGTAGTATTTTTGGTAAGTAAGGGAAGAATTGAAAACTTGGAAATATAATTTCCACTTAAAAATCTCCCGAGTGAAGATTTATGAGACTGGTTGGGAGGGAAAAATGTGTGTGGGTTTGGTTTTCTTTGTTTTTTCAGAGGGGGTATCTTTGTTTGTTTGTTTGTTTGCTTGCCTATGGCCAACTAGTACTGGTTACCTTCTAATCCTCATAGAGTAACAGATTGGAAAGGTCCTCAACAGCCGTCTAGTCCAACATCTCAAATTTTCCAAGGACAAAAAAATTCACAGTCTCTCTACAAAACTAGTTCTATTGCTTAATCATCCCCATAGAAAATATATTTTCCCCCTTATATCCTTTGGAAGCCTCTCCGATTTCAACATATGATCATTGCCTCTTGTTCTAAGCCTATGCACCTCAGTGAAAAGCCTGGTTCCATATCTGAAGTAACCTCTAAGTGGAAGACCACTATTTGGTCCAGTTCTCTCAGATCCTTCTCACTGGGCAGATGTTTCAGCCCATCTTGGTGGCCCACTGCTAGGCTCAGTCAAGTTTATCAATATCTTTCCTGTTTTGCTGTTTGTTTTTTTTTTTTTCCTGAAAACCAAGCACAGTATTCCCCATGTGGTTTAACGGTCAAATAGAGGCAACCACTTTGCTCAATTTACTGGCCACACTCCTTTTGGATGAGCCCAGGACACTGTCAGTCTGCATGGCTGGCAGACCATAACACCGGCTCATGTTCAGCACCAGGAACCCTAAGTCCTTTCCCACAGAATTTCTTTCAATCACTGAACCTCAGCCTCCATCACTGCAAGGAGCTCTTCCATCCCAGGTTAAGGATTTGCATTTGTCTTTATTGAATCTCATCAGATTCCAGTCAGTCCACTTTTCCAGTGTTCCTGAGCCCTTCTCAATGGCAAACCTGTCAGTTTCACTGCCTCCACACCTCCAGTTTGTTGCTATACAAAAACCATATGGGGGTGTGCTCTGGTTCACCATCATGTACCCTCTTCTTCTGTAACTTTCAAAGATACAGAAAGGTGGTTAGAGCACAGTAACACCAAGGTTGTGGGTTTGATCCCTGTATGGGTCATTCACTTATGAATTGGACTCAACAATCCTTGTGGGTCCATTCCAACTCAGAATAACATGTGGATCTGTGACTGTAGTAAAACACGACAAATCCCAGGAGAGGGCTGTCATCCACAAACCTAGTAATTTCATCAGAGACTGTGATCAGATTAGTCAAGCATGATTTACCCTTAGCATTCACAGTCTGACTCCAAAAATATCCCATTTACCAGTTCTCTAATTAAACCCAAAGTTGGTTCTTTTCATGGGAAGGATGATACCCTGTAACTCAAATTCCTCACATGAGCTTCAGTAATTCCTGGTTGCTACAAGCTAAGGCTGTCTTTGATTATTGCCTTCTTGGTCAGCTCTTTGTGAGGACTCTCACTCAGATATATTGCACCCTCATTAGCATCCTTTTGACAGTCTCCAGAAACATCCTGGGCTGCCTTTATGCACTGTCCCTCCAGCAGGCAGGAGGGAGGCTAAAGTCCATCCCAAGAACAAGGGTCTCGGAGCTGTTTAAATATGATATTTTCTTACTCTCGTACTAAGCAAGTGATCCCTACGCTCACCATTATGTCACCCAAACCTGCCCCTCCTCTGATCCTAATGAAGAAACCCACCCACTCAAACTGCTTCTGCTTGCAAAGGAAAACCCCCACTCCTTTCTTCCCTGCCAGTCTTCCTACATCCATCCATCACAGCTGTTCCAACAATGCCTTATTGATAGGTCTGCATGCAGAGGTCTGTCTCTTGCTGATTGATTCCTAGGCTGCGTGCATCTCTCTGCAGGCAATTCTTCCCTGACAGTCTATAAACCAGAAAATTTATGTTTTGCTTTGGAGTTGTTCTTCCTCAGATTTGACCATCTGCTGATAGTACTTTTCTGTCTGTCATCCAAATTTTGATTGTTTTCTTCCAACAAACTCTTTTTCTTCTCTAAAATCTGTGTCCATCCCTCTCAACTCCAGTCACAAAACATTAATTAAAAAGTGTGTACAGACAATCTCACAAAGTTTGTCTGCCAGCTGTCACACTTTCAAATTAGCACTGCTATTCTGGGAGAAGCTGTACTGCTGTAAGTTAACATTATGAAAAGCTTGTAGAAGTCTATGCAATAACATGTCCAACACATTTGTAGGCAATGGGAAGAAATGTTTTATCCTAGCCAAACAAGGATAAAAATCTCAGCTATCTAACACTTTGGGTTTAAAATCCAGAACTGAATACTAAAAATATTATCTGAAATTGATCAAACAGCCACATAAGTACAGCTATCCTGCACTGGTACTCCAACCACCTCTGTTAAAAGTTACCCTAGGAATATCTACGGCTTGCAGTTCTCAGACTGCCTAACTCCATCTCATTTGGCACAGGATACACACTGGATCAGAATACAGGCACCCTAGCTGGGAGGTGCAGTTGACTCTCCTGATAGACAAGAGGTCTTGACAGAAAACATTTCCTGAGACAAAAAAATCAGCAGGGCTTCAGTTCTGCTGGGGATACTGACCAGCAAGACACTGAAACATTAATCAACAGTGAGGATCACCGGCCTTGCATCTTGACCTACAATTCCACTTCCTTGGCTAAGCCTGCAGAAGAGCTTTAGAGAACATATAAGAAGTGTATGCAGCTTCTCTTCCAGCAAGTCAACTGACTGAGGGTAACTTAATATTTGTTTAGCAAATGGAGGTCACTTAAAAAAAACAAGATGTTATTGACCCCTACAGTTAGTTCAAAAAACCTCTGAGAGGAGGAATAGGGACACAATACAATGTGCTGGGAAAAAAAGTGTTTATGTTGACAACTGAATGAAAACTCTATCAAACAACTCCCATTGATAGGTTATTGCTATAATATTGTAAAAAAATGTAGATCACTTGCAGTTCCTCCCAAACCAAATACTCACAATTCAGCTTTCCATGAGAGAATCTTCTTTCACCCAGACTTAATTCTGACCCATCTTTTTTTAATTAAACCAAGGAGATAATCCCAAGGTGAAAATAAAGTGACATCTGTAGGACTGGAGTACAGATTAGCCTTTATTTTAAATTTATTTTTGAAAAAAGCTTTATATTACTAGGTGACTATTCCTATATTTATACAGACTCTTAAGCAACACCATGGAACTGTTAAGTATAACTTCCTATATATTGCTTGTTTAGAGAAACTTTTTTTAGATGCTAGATCATAGAGCAGAGAATGGCACAGAAAAACCAAAGATGCAGGACATAAAGAGGTTGTGTTCATCACCATTCCATGAAGGCTTTTTTTCAAAATGCAGAAAAAAGAAGGTTGTATAAATTATAAAATTACTAGACTAAAATGAAATTTTTTTCTATAGCTAAATTCTGCTAATTTTTAAACCTGGAATGAAAAGGCAGTCCAATCCCTTTGCTAGAAGTGCCTGCAAATCCAAAAACATAACTGAAGGAGTCATTCTGTCTTTCTGGCTGTTGTGACCAGAGCTACACTGATTTTAGTGGAGTTGAGACTATTAACAGCAGCTGAAGATCTGGTCTTCCAATTTAAATTCTGTCTTGACTTTGAGTAATTCTGTTGAGGTCACTAGAACAGGGTTACTCGGGACATAAATTTGCCCCAAGGGCTTTTGTTGCCTGAGATATATTTATATTACATTAATGTATAAACAGAAAATGCCTAGCTAGTTCCAGTAAAGCAATTAATGTAATTAGTTTGGAACTTGCGCTTAAGACTCTCAAGGGTTACTGAGGGTCAAATTAGGGAAACATATTTCTCAAAAGCACAGGTCCTAAAATAACAAAGCTTCAGCTTACATCTCTAAGTGGTAGCACCTCTGTATTTTGACTTCTAATAATCTTTTTTAAGAGTAAACAGATACGAATGACAGAATAAAATACATCCAAAATATGTATGTTTAAAAACAAAACATATACATATTACATATACATATTGAAAAGCAAATGACAATTTTGTGTGTTTCCAGAAATAAAAATGCGTTAATTTCTATTTAAACTTCAGAACATTATAAAGACACAAATAACTACAAAAGTAATAATTTTTTTTCATATATTCTAAAGCAGAAGAACTCAGGTGCAAACCAAAAGTAAGTATTGTCTTCTTTTTACAATCTGTAACCTCTCCTTATCTGGAGTTTAAGGTTCAGTAAAACTTGCACACACTAGTTAGCAGGATTGGGCCTAAACATTAAGCATCAGTGGACCACAGCAAGCTGTTTAAAGAAAGTGATGCCACTTGTCATACATAAACTGAGCAGCAGTGTCTTTTACAAGCAGCAGCATGATCTCATTTAAAAAGGCAAAAGTTGTGTAACTTGAAGGCTGAGAACCACTGTAAGACACTCATTATCTATAAGAATGTCAGCAAGACTATTTTTTTTTTATTAACTAAACCTGTCTGAGAACCCTAAACAGCCACTAAAATATAATTAAAATAAACTATCAAAGGTCACCATGGACCATTTGTTCATTCAGACAACAACACAGGCAGATACCAGCCGTTGATAACTCTCATTTATTGAATTTATTAACAAGCTGCAGGAATGTGCTTGTTGTATTACATGACTATGCATATTGAACAATTGTTTTATTTCAACTTTACTTTCTTCCATTTTACACAGTTACACTATGCAAACACAACATTTTATTTTTAGGACCTGTTATACCACACATGCCATTTCTCAAGATGTCAGTTAGTTACAGAAAACTGAAAAGAAAGACTATGAAAATTCAGTTTCCTTAAGGGCTAAAGAGACCAGATAAATCATGAGTTTATGACAACTACTTGTAGCGTGTAGTTCACTACATTTATCTGACAGTACATCAAACTCTGATTTTTTTCATGCCAAATATGTAAATCTGTTATTTAACAGTTGCTAACAAAGAATGAACTTTCAAAGTGGAGATAAAAAGGAACAGAATAGTTAAGTCTGTTTGAATTCCATTAACAAAAACACTATGCTTCCATATACAGCTAGAGTACCAAGTGATGTGAGCAGCCAAAACCACATCAGCTTTAATGGAGAAAGTACTTATTTCTAAAGCATGGGCAGAAATGGAAAAATGCTTTTGATCTAGCTCATGAAGGATAACAAACCATGACAATACACATTTGGGATGCTGCTCTCAGGTTCCATCATAGTATTATAGTGCAATGTTTCTAATTTGTTTGTGTAGACATATTTCTAATTTGTAACTGCAAATATAAAGTCCTTTGAATTAAAAAGGAATTCAAGCAAGTCAGATAGTTCACACTGAAATAAAAGGAAATATTATTGTTTCTGATTTTCAGAGGAGTAACAGCTGGCACTTATTATGGCTATGTACTACATCAATCACCAAAAACACAAACTCTAATAAATCTACCTTATGTCCTTGTAAATATAAAGCTGTTTTTCCTTTCCTAGACCAGATTGCTAGCTTATGTAAAGTGGTACAGCTCTAAATCCAGCCCTCTAGCTTCTAATCAGTTCAAATTATATACCAGACACAAATTTATCTAGTTTAGCTTTTACAGATGGGGGTGGATTTTGGTCTTTTTGTTGTTGTTGTCGTTTTATGGGGTTTTTGTTAATTTCTTTTTTTTTTTAAACAAGTGATTGACTTGCACAGAGAACATGAGACCTGGTAAATCAGAGTATCACCAAGTGATCATCAAAAACACTGATGGGTGTTTTTTTTAAAACTCTATCTGCAATAGATGCCAATTTGTGCATCATTATCTCTACTACAGCATGTGTTGTTTTTAAACACACAATCCACTGCAACTGGATAGTAACCAGAATAAAAAGAATAAAGGCAGTGGAAAGAACGTTAACCACAGAAAGATGAGTAGGACTTGGCCTCTCACGATCCGACCACCCAATGTATGGGACATGAGTACCGAGAAACAAACGTGCTTTAACTCTCTCATCTGATGAAGAAAGAATGAAGCAGAACAGATTGTCCAGCAAGCTTCTGTTAAGTGCTTATCACAATTTTCAGTACAGAGGATAGAGCAAATCACTAGAGAGCAACTATTGCTAAAGCCTACTCAAACTACATGGGAGGACTTAATCCAGAGTGTGAAGAAGGAAACAGTTTTCTATTAAATAGAGCATTAACCTTCAAAGTAAAGTTGATCTTTTACCTAGTCAGGAGAAGAGCAACTTATAGACAGATGGTGATGAGAAGACATATTTATGTATTTCAGTCTTCATATTTGGGTTTAAAAAAGGTCAGTTGTAACCAGGCAGCTGACATGGGTAACAGTAACAAAGGGCTTCAACTGAAATAGGGAAAGCATTCTCCTATGCATTAATCTGGATGCTTTAAAAATCAAATTACTTTGTCTAGTTTTCTATAAGATATTTTCAATTTTTTCAGAAGGAACAACAGGCTATTACTTGCCATCTTTGAGAACAACCAACCTGGGGGACTGGTGGTTTCAGGAGACTAGAAAAAAAAAACCAGAGTTCCTACCCCAGGCTTAATTCCAACTGCACAAACACTAGAGCAGACAATAAACAAACAAGTTATTTGCAAGTTCTTTGGGAGGAAAATGAAGAGTTGTCCTTATCCCTTATCCCCCAAGAGATTTTAAACATCTGTTACAGTTATGTGTAACACACCAATCACATCAAATTAGTATCAGTATCTTTTCCTGTTATGGCAGGGAAATGGTTTCCTGATCAGGACAGAGCAATATGGATTAGATGAGTTAGGAGAAACCTTCTACATGGCAATAAGCAGCACTGTCACATTGTCACATGAGGAATACTCTCCCTCTGCTTGCCTGCAACTCAGCCTTGCACCCTGTCTGCATGTATATGCAGCTACAAGTCAGATCCAGACAGCCTCTGCTGCAAGACAGGTCATGCATAATTTTAAACTCACTATTTCTGCAGCCTAAATAAAGTCAGAAACCAAAGCCTGATATGGCTGCACCTGTATAACAGCTTCCCCAACCCCTGTCCCCATGATTCTGCCCCATGAATGGTATTGAGGGGTTCTGTGGTCAAAGGAACCCACTAAAAGATTCTGATTAGCAAAATCAGCCTTTTCTCCAATGTGTTGCACTGGCTAAGGAGTACAAGAAATACAAACAGTTGTCATGGAGCTGCACTTCCCTCTTACGATTTTTCTTGAGAAAAAAAATTTGTGTAATTTTTTTCTGTCAGCTCAGTTTTCTTGGAAAGCTTGTGACCTCAGTGAGAATTACAAGCCTCATCTTGTCTACTCTGTAATTTATTTTGACTTTAGTAAGGCTTTTTCCTTGATGTTCTAAGACGCAGGAAATATGGTCTAGAGGAAGTTACTACAAAGAGGGAAGCAAAACTGCTGGAAAACTGTACCCTACATTGTTTGTCAATGTTTCACTGTCAAAGTGAACACAGCTGTGTTCACTGTCAAAGTTAACACACTTGCTGCTGTGCAGCTGAACGTACCCATTCTGGATTTGGGTAGCTGAAGAGGAGAGACGTTTACCAAAATATGTTTCTGACTGCATAGTGGTAGGCTGTAAAAAGTTTGGATGACAGGATCAGAATTCAAAAGAAACTTTGTCAATAAAAAAAAAAAAAGACAGCGAGATTTCGTTAGGACACTTCTACTCTTCAGAATCTTTTAAATTCAGTCCTTCAAGCACCAATACTCAAAAGGACAAACACAACTGAAGAAGTTCTAACTTTGTAGCAGCTCTCCAGTAAAGCCACCTATAAGTCACAAGCTGAACATGAGTTAAAAAACTAAAAACACACTGAAGAGACCGGTGTTTAGTCTAAAGAAGAGGAGATTGAGGGAAGTTAAGAGCTAAATATAAGGAAAGAGGAAATAAGTAATGTTCCATATCCATCTTATCTTGGACAAAGAGTACCAGATTTATACTTAGAGCACATGTTATTTACACTGGATATTAGGAAAAACAATTCTGCTGAATCATTTTATTTTCTAGAGATCTATATATGAAGCCATATTAAACAAATTCTCCTTTTGTCTGTTAATAGTCTCCCTTTGCTGTGTCACACGAAAACTTTTTTTGAGGCTTTTTTGTTGGCTTTGAATCTAACCAGTGTCTTGCTTTCTGCTCATCTTGTCGTAAAACAGTACAGATGAAATTGGGAAAGCAATCAACACACTTCTCTAATGAAACTAGCTGAGCATATCTCATTAGCATTTTTTGAAAATATTCCAAGCATATGCAACAAAATAAGGACATGTTGATTCAAAATTTCTTTTACTGTGAAGCTTCAACTAGATTGAGTGACCCAAGTTACTCCTGCAAAATTCATGTGGACACCTCTACATGAAAATCTGATTCCAAGAAAATCTTTCCCTCTAATACATTTAATTACATAAAAGGACAACACAGTTGGTTAAAAATGCCCAAGAAATAATCCAATAGAAGTATTTTTCCTTAAAGGTGTTGGATATAACCAGCCAACAAAATTACCTTGTGAAAATACATAAAGTACTTCTGAACTATAACTTTTTGTTGCAGTTACAAAGCAGCCTAACAAATGTTATTTGGACACCTGTTCCAAAATCAGGATTGCCACCCAGTAGTTTAAGAGGATGTGGGAGAGGAAAGGAGTAAAAGGGATACAGATTTTTTTCTGACTAATGGATCAATTCCAAACACTTTGAAATGGAGGAGGTATCTTTTTTCTTTTGTTTCCTTAATAGTTGTGCAAAATTTACAATGACTTTTAGACAAAATACACCTCAATCTTGTAACGCAACATATATGTGTGCATAAAAGCAAAAATAAAAAAAGGGGAAATCTAATTAGGCTTTAAGAAGACAAAACACAAGGGCAGCCACAAGAGCAAAACGTAATCTTTCAGTGAGCAGAAACACATTGCTGGCTACCTTTCCCATTCATGAATTCAGATAAAAGCCTTCCATCCCTGCACTGGGTCCATATAAAAATGGATCTATGGTTTAGGGACAAAATGACCCTCCTTTGTAGGTCGTGTCATGCAGACATTCACCAGAAGCCAATCCTTTGTGTTAGAGACACTTGATTTACTTGACATGGTTGATTTTAAACCACAATTTTCTAATCAGCAAAACTGTTTTAAAGTTTTAAAAATTAAGAGTATGAATTAATCCCATCAAAACCTACTCAGTACCATATTATGGCTTTAATCTAAAGGAGGGCTATGGAAATCAAATCATCAGTTTATTTGAATTGCGTGACAATTTACAGTAAAAATAATTTATATCATGAAGTCATAAAAAGCTGCAACATTTGGCTTTTCAGAAAGAATTTCCCCCTATAATAAAGACATCAGCATTTCAGCTTTGATTGAGGTTACATTTATGTAACTGAGATCAAATGTGTTTCTGTTTTAAACCACATAGTTTTAGGGAGAATAAAAAAAAAAAAATTACTATTGGTCCCACTTTAAATACAATTTAATTTTAATTTAAAACAATTGGTAAAAATTTTAAACCCTCGCAAACTCTTGAAGACAATTTTAAATTATCTCTGAAACAGGTCCATATCGAATCTTAACTCTAGCTAGTTTCTAAAGAAATTAAATTATGAAATTCCAAGGACTAATCTCATTTTCTGCATGTGAAAAATTCCACTGCAAAAAGTATCAAACTCTTATTCTTTCAAGGTGCATACTCCAATACTGAGCAACAGCTATTTTCCTTTCTATTAATTCCACTCATAAAAACCCACTAGGTTTTGACTAAGCAGAAAATAAATCTTTGTTAGAAAGTAAATAAAATTAGGTCAATTAAAATGTGTGATGCATATCAGTTTTTTGTTGATGTTTACTTGGCATCTGTACTAATTTTTAAGCTAATTCCTGATACGATTGTTTTGACTTTGGAGAAGCTGGAATTTGTTACATAACTCACGATATGGTGTGATTGAGTTTGTAGTGGTAATGAGCTCTCAGAAGATTTAAGCTTATAAAGATTTTTCAAAAAAAAGTAGAGATATGACAATTTTAAAGAACATAAAATGCAGTTGGATCAGTTAGCTATCTGCAAAAAGAAATCTCAAAAGAATAGTGGTCAAAATCTCAGAAACAAATATATATGGACAAAAATCTGATTAAATACATTAACTAAAGCTGGTTTCATTAAATACTAAGGTTAAATGAATAGTTGGATTATGTATGGCATTATAAGTTCATATTGCAGCCTGGTTTACCCACTTTTCAGGATGCCATCACAGAACAGAGAAGAGTGAAGGAACATACTTTCATAGCATAATGATTTTTATATTTGACTGTTACAGCTCCACCTAAGGAAGAAGGAACTTCCATCTCAGCAGCCACCAGGAAGCAGAGAAGTCTTGGCTGCTCTCTAGAGCTTATGTAGAGGAGAAGAACTGAAGCAGAAAAGAACACGGTGAGGGGTCTCTAATAGTGCCTCAACTTATATTTTTGCATTTTTTTGGAACCCAAAGTTCTTAGAAATCTCTGTAAAGCCCCAAGCTGTTCATTGACTCATCTATCTCAGCTGAAGTGAAGAAATACCTGTGAAAGCAGAAGTTTAAACTACTGGATGCCCAGGGTGTCTCAAAATCCTGCTTTAAGAGATTAGAGGTAGACCAGGGCAAGATAAAATGCTTCTTCAACATACCTTGATTAACAGAAACCTGTGCAGACTCATCCTATGAGATCTAGGCACAGAAAACCCATGAATAGGGGACCATTAAACAAAAACTCAAAAACCTCCAAACCTCTCCAAATCCAAACAAATAAAAAATGGATCCAAGTCATGAGCCAAAAAGGTCACTATTTTTAAATCTGCCTCAATAGAAGCAATGTAGGAAATGAACTTGACCTTTATTATCAAAAAAGAGAACATTTTGTAACAAGGCAAAAAAAAAAAAAAAAAATAAAAATCCAACATTACCATACATTCCACTTCAGGCACTAGGTATTCTCAGGTTTCCCAATGCCTTCCTTAGTCCATGCAGAGAGAACTTCCAGGGGCTAATTTAGAATTTGCATGGGTTTATCCTTTGAAGCTGTTCCCTTTCCCTGATCTCCCACAACAGCTTTGGGTGACCAAGTTTCTAATACAGCACATGGCTAAATGCCCACAGATGCTGGACTGTGTTCAAAATGCAATTCAGTTCACAAGCACACTAAAGTCCTCCAATGGTAATAACTACTCCTTTGCCCACAAACTTGCAAATCCCTAATTTTCTGAAGATTACTGTTTTTTTTAGACTGTGGAAAAAAAGTTGACACCACTCACTTGAAATTATTCTATGCTGCCTTCTAAAGAAAGGATACTAAAAAGAAAACAAATAGCTTAACATGCTTTCACATATCCCTATGTAGTTGTCTAATAACAAATGCACTTCAATCTTTAATTTGATCTTATAAGTAATGGCAAAAGAACTTCTTGGCAGTATCTTTTATTTTTTATAAGATATTTAAGTACACACTTTATTCCCATTAAAATAACTATTTATGTGCACTAGGACTAAATCACAGCCTACTAAATTCCATTGTCTTTTGCTAACTTCAGAAACTGAATCAAACCCTGAACCTCATAACTATTAGAGAGCTCCTAATCTTCCAGTACAGGGACATCAGTTCAAAGGTGTTCAACCCAGAAATGTAGCCCGTAAACTCAACATGAGGTTACAGATATTAAAATTATGACTGCAAGCAGGAAAAAAACCTGATATTGCAAATTTACAGTTTGCATAGCCAACACTACATATACAGAGATAAGAAGTACACTTCCACATTTATGTTTGTTTTTTTTTTTACTAGAATTCCAAGCATATATTACAGCTGTAATTCACCACCTGAATATCAAAGTAAGTCTCCAGACCAGTAGTGACACACCTGAATTAAGAAAGCCTGTCACTGTCTTCATGGTTCCTACCATATATTTGATCACAGCACTTATTTCAAGTTCCAACAGAAAATGAAGGTAGTTTGTGATGATGCACAAGTTAACAGCAAATTAGTTACCTAGTAAAGGCACTAACAGGTGAAGCACTAATAATGAAGTGGCTGCTGCAACACAGAACTAAGCATGGATAAAATCCTTCCAAGAAACTTCATTCAGGCTCTCCCAGAGATGCACCCTGCCCCAGCCACCTGCCTAGAAATACCCAATTAGTTATCCTAAACAGGGGTTCAAGAACAGGTGTCCTCTGATAAATTCACAATACTGCTTTCTAAACTTCCCTTCCCACTGTTAACCTTAACTAAAAGGTTGTTGGAAATTACAGAAGCAAAACAAAAGGAGTTTCTTTGGGTCTCCACTTTCTGCAGCAATTATTATGGCTTTATATGTACACATTGAGCAATGCAGCAGTTTTGGGGTTTGTGGTTTTTCATTTGTTTTCCATAAATAAGAAGAGAATTACACCAGCTCTCACTACCATGTCCATGACTTCTCCAAAACTAGCTTTTTGCATATTTCAAGTCTCTGGCTGGTGCCCATGCTTCCCAAAGAGGGAATTAGTCTGACCTGGTCTGCCCTCTGTACATGACACTGCAGCTGCATTCACAGGCTGAGAAGGGGACTCAATGGCTCTAAGGAACATTTTCTAGAGCAGAAGTGTTTTGTGTTTTGTATGAAGTGCTACAGGTTTTTTTAAGTAGAGCCTCTTAGGGAATGAAAGAAGGAGGACAAATGCTCATGGAAGAACTTCCACACCAGAGCTACTCTGGCCTGAAATTTTGAAGCAGCTCTAATTCGCTCAGCAGGCTGCTGCACAGCCTGGTAGAGTGAATTAGAGGTAGAGGACCTTAAGGTTGGCCATTGCCCTCCACCCACCTACACCATCTCTGTGCTTCTCAGAAGGCAAAAACCAAAAATCCCTCCTAAAAGTTTTCTTCTGGCCAATGATAGAAAATTATGTACACCAAAGATGCACCTAACATCTTTGGTGTACATCTAACAACTTCTATAACATGCCACACAAGACAGCATTCCATCTGGCTATATTTACAGGGACAAGAAAAGAAACTGAAGTTGCAAGTTCTGTCTAACCATGCCCAATACCCGAAGGTGTTTCACCACACTTACCCACACCTGCTTCCCAGTTTGAAACAACAGCGTGTCCTAGCACCATTTGCACACGTGAAGTTCTTTGGGACTCACAAGGAGAATCTCTCACAAGGAGTTTGAGGAAACTGATCCCTTTGGCACACTCTGAAAGCTTGAGTTTTGCGCAAGGTGTAGAGGGTGCTTCTGTCTAAAAATTGCACTTAGTAGAGGGGGTCAGTGACCACTCTATGTATGGCCTGCTATCTGAATGCTTTCCTTGGAAATGGGCATCTGTTATCTCAGAGGAGTTTCTATCACAAGTTCAAAACCACCCAGTGAGTCTCAGCAGCCACCCAATCATCAGAGTGTCTTGCTTCCCACCAGGCAGCTACCCAGCATCTCGGTGCCAAGAGGCCAGCCATGAGTGCAGTCATGCTGGATCACTGGATCTGGCCCTTAGCACCTTGTTGCCCTTTTTTCCCCACTTTGTTGCCACAAAGATCAAGCCCTTGATCTTTTACCCAAAAGTATAGCCACAAGTAAAGACTTGAGACTTGTATTGTGGATGTTGGCTCCACATTTTGTTTCTTTGTATGTGTGGATCTGACATAAGTCTGCAGACTGGGACAAAAACATGGATTGCACTCTGTTTCCACATAAGTGCAAGCCCAGAGTAACTACTGACCTAATACACTTATTTGTGATATAAAACTGAGTAAATAAGAGAACATAAGCCAAAATAACTCTTAGATTTATAGATTTAACTTCTTTAGTTTATTACTTTTATAATCCTTAACAGATCAGAAAAGCCACGTATTTTTGAAATTCAAGTGTATTTCAGGTTTAGCGTGCTCAGTCGAGGAAATGTGCATTTATATTTAATTATAAAATAAATTATCTTTGTTCCTAAATACACTGCTTGAAAGCTTTTCTTTTCCTGTTAGCAATATTGCCAAATCTTATTTCCATCTTCAAACAGAACTTTTACTGTTTTATTTAAACTTTTGGAGGCACAACTCAAACTTCCACATATGTTTCTATACAAAACCCAGCAATGACAAAAAACTCTAAAAAATTACATATTTCTTCCAGAGCCAGAAAGGTCATTTGGACTGAGATGCCCAAAATTACTGACCAGATTTGGCTCACTAGAATAATTCCTTCTGCACGTAGCTACAGCTTCCTCCATCCAGTGCTCTTCTTCAGATACTTCAAGATGTAAATAAGGGCAAGCTGGGGCTGCATGAATTACTCACATGGCTTGCTCCCTGTCATAACATTTATGGAAGGATCACAGCTCCTCTCTCTCTCTTAACTAGAAACAGGCAAGCCAGGATGATACCTGCTCTGGTTTACTGATCTATGACAGATTAACATACACTTACATAAAAGCAGCATGTGTGCTTGTACAAGGACAATTAAGGACAAGAAGGACATTTAAGAGGCAGCACACACCCTCCAATCATGTGATGAGATACATGATCATTAAAATGGGGAGAGAACTGTGTTACTCACTGATTAGCATAATAGGGCTGAAATAATGTTTGGATGCATCACTTGAAAGAAACTGAATGCTATTACCAGCTGTCTCAACAAGAAATAACTACATTTTGGTCTTGTATGATCATACCTCATTAATAGCCCACTTTCTCTTCACAAATTGCACTAATCAGATCACCCGACTTCAAAATGTAAAGATGATCTGACAAGCGAACAGTAAAAGACAAGAAAAACGAGCCACAACCCCGCTGTTTCTGTATGAGAGCTGTAAAACAATAACATGAATAGCAGCACAAAAATAATTATACACTATTTATTACAAAATCAGAACTGTTTAAAATCTATAAAAGCAATAGAATAACAGAGTTAAGGGGGTGGAGAGGAAATTTCCACCTCCCTTCTAAGACTCAATTACATGATGCAATAAACTCATTTCTGTGGAGGCAACAGCTACAAGCAGCCACAACAAAGGAATTCAACAAACTTGGGAGGGTGTATGTATAACTGGATAATAAACTTGGTGGGCTACTTACCCTGGCTCAGGCCTTATCTGCTGCCTGACAGAAACCAAGGGATAAAACTGGAAAAAAATCATCTCCACTTCAGATGCCATCTTTCAGTATTATCATCAAAAGCAGATGAAATATTAACCCAGACTTCATCAGGGTATTTCCAAGGCATACTTGTCATCATACCAGAGAGGATTTTGGCATGCTATACTATACATGTTGGTACAAAGGTCTTCTGCTTGGAGAGCCAGAGACACCAAAGGAAGTTACTCCATCCTCTTGCTTGCAATAGCCATTTTCACCTACGTTATCTCAGCACTGTATCAAACATCTTGAAACATAAGGGCTCCTGTCTTAGAGCATCTAAACCTAAGGACCAGAATAGATATTAAAGTCATCATTTCCCTTGACAGTTTTTTCCCAAAGATTAGTCATTCTCACAGTTCAGAACAAAAAAAAAGCCCACACCAAAGTCTTTGACTTCAGTTTTATGCCTTCTACCATGTTACATTTTCTCCTTTCCAAAGATTTCCACGTGGTTTCCCAGTCATCTTTTGATTAGAAACTCTTTAAGCTCTTATTAGAAGTTATTTCCCTCTATTATGCATCTCTTACACCCAATCCAGTTTTTCAATACAAGTTCATCTGTAGAAATTGAAATTGGAGACAGTAGCTCGGTCCCTGCCTTACTAAGTGCCACATGCAGAAGAGGGAATGGGGCTACAACTCACTGTTGTTCCCTTTTTTATTCATAAGATTCTTATGATCCTGTCTCATTGACAACACTGGAATGTAGAAATTACTTCTTACTGGGGGTTTTAAATTAATCTTCTAGAACTATTTAATATTTAGTCTTCTATGCAACAAGTATATTCAATCTTAAATACTAGAAGTTAAATCACAGTTTTATGTCAACTATCATGATTTTAAAGTTTCATTATTTTGCTTTGCTGGAGTCATGAATTTTCACACTTGGGAGTGCAAGTTTTTACTGCAGCAGGTAAAGAAAGGTTCTGAATGTGACATAGCAGATAACAACCACACAGGAAGCTCTTCTGCAGCAGGAATGTACGTTTATTTATTGTTCTCCCTATCTTTATAGGTTGTTATTTTACAGACCACTTTACAAAACACTTAAAATTTATTAATAAGGACATTTTACACTAGCATGGTAGGACAGTTGAACCATTCTTCAAATTACAGTTTCCAGGCATTCAAGAATACATTTTCTACAATGTTTTGTTTCTGTCAATGCACATTAGCAATCATAAACATAAGACCAACAGGGTCAGGAATACCAAGTTGAATAAAATCAAGGTACTGCAATGGATCTGAGATAAGAGTTTTAATTGATTCATTTTTGGTTTCCTTTCTAATTAAATTTAACAGCCTTTTGCCATAAAAACATTAATGGGAAGTATCAGGAGCTGCATTCATTTTTTCTCATTTTTCACATTTTCTATGAAGCTATCACTTGGAGTGCTGAGGCAAGAACTGCACTTCACCTGCTAGTCAGCTGGGTTTTATTGCAATTGTGGTCTAGTGAAAGCAACTTTGTTTTCTGTTAAAAGCAGAGAGACACATTATACTACATAGTTTGGGGCAAATATGACAAAAAAAATGAAGTAATATGACAAAAAAATGAAGTAGATGAAACATTTCTGACTCGGATGCAATGAGTGTGAGAAAGGTGACTCGGGTCTCACAGCTTATTGATCTGCAATTTGAGTCTCTCCTCACCATTTAACAGAGTCAGTATCCTACTTTCACTGGGGACAGAGTTCACTTCTTAGCAGCTGGTACAGGTTGTGTTTTGGATCTGGTATGAGACTGACATGGAAAACACACTATGTTGCTGGGCAGTGCTTAGCCTAAGCCAAGGACTTTCTAGTTTCCCTTGCTCTCCCAGCAAACAGGTGCACAAGAGGCTGGGAGGGAGCACAGCCACAACAGCTGACCCAAAGTGGCCAAAAGGATATTCCATACCAGAAAACATCACAAACGGTGTAGAAACTGAGAGGAGCCAATCACTGCTCAAGGATGGGCTCGGCAGCAGGTGGGAAGTAATTTGTGCTGTGCATCACTTGTGTCTCTTTGGTTTTAGTCATCTCTTTCTTTCTCCTTTCCATTAGAATTACTGTTATTATAATTCAAGAGTTCAATTATTCAACTAATCTTGGGTTCTCAACCCATGAGTTTTACCTTTCTTTTTCCAGATTCTCCTCCCCATCCCACTAGGAGCTGGGGGCAGTGGGGAGTGAGTAGCTGTGTGGTACTTAGTTGGCAGCTGGGGTTAATCTATGACACAGTATGAAAGTTTTGGGCATCGTGTAAAAATAGGCTGCTAAGTAAATACCAGTTTTTCAGACTATTTTAATTTTAAAACTGCTTTTGGATTCTATATTTTCTAAATCGCAACTACCTATTGGAAAGAAAACCATAAAATTAGAAAAGATTAATTCATGGGAAAAGATAGAGTAATTTTAATTCAGCTACAGCAGAATTGTTAGCTGATAGTTTTAAATACACATTTAAATATGTATTCTTATTTTCAAGTTATTTAAAGAATCAATGTGTATATATAGATATAGACACATATTGTGAATGTACATGTGTGTGTTTGTGTGTCTATACATAAAAGGGTGGGAACAGCATGATTATATTCTATAGCTAGATCTAAACTAAGCAACAGCATCCGGATACAGAACAATACCTTAAAATAAAACTATATGATCTCAGGAAATTCCATACTAAAATTATCTCTCCTTTAATTCCACTGTATTAGCAGTGAATGGAATCAAGACAACAGCTGGTGCTAAGAATCAGATTCATTGATCTATACACAGATTTATTTTTTTAAAAAATTCAAACATGCTAGACTCAGCATAGAAAGTGTTATGCAGTGTTCCTATTAACCTTAGTTTCTGCATAAATGTTACTGGAGCAGTAGGAATAAACTGGATAGCAGTTCCCATCTCTCCATTGCTGCTTTACTTTATCCCTTTCACCTTCTCCTTGAGTTACTTGTTACATATAACTCAGCACCAACAAAAAACACCAAGCAAATGTTCAATACTGCAGAAACCTGAGTTTGATCTGTGGACAAAAGTTTCCAATACTTCAGAAAAATTCCTCAGCAATTTCACCAAAGAGACTATGGAAAACATTAAATGCAACTGAAAAGAGTTGCTCTAGTTACACAGGATAAATGTGCAAGTACACAGTTATATTCCCCCACAATCAGCCTGCCCATTTAATCAAGGTAACTTTTGAAAACTGAAATTTGTGAATATACTTTGAAACTGCAGTTACCAAGGCCATGCCATGTCTTCTTCATAGCTGCCAGCCTCTGTCTTGTACCTACAGCACAAGAGCAGACAGTGTGACTCAGCTGCTTAAACTTTGAGCAGCTAAGGCACAATAATCACAGATGTTTTTCAAAGAATTACTGCCTCCTTCAAGGCATTTTCTGCTCTAGGGCTATTTTTTCATGGGACTTTGCAAAGTGAAAAGAAAACAGGCCCTCACAGCTGGGTTAACAGCACCATTGTGATCTAAGTTATTGATCAACAAATGTCCCAGACTATTACAAAAAAACCCCACATTCACTCTTTCTATTCCCAACTGCTTATTCATGCCCTCCCAAAAATTCTTGTCTCCTGGGTAGACACAGGTACACGTGAAGCCAAAAAGTAAACCAGACTGAAAAAAACAAATCAGTTCAACCAAGTACTCTTTACCTCTCACCCCATCCCCCAGGCAAGCTGTGGCTCAGATAAGGTTCCCAACTCAGCTTCCCACATACTGGCACTCAGAAAGGGACAGTGCAGGTGACAAAAAGGCAAGTGAGCAATGAGAATACCATTTGGGCTATCAGCATCAAACCATGCAGGTTTTGGCAGTTAACTTCAGCTGGAACACCTCCGGTTTTTCCACCCTCAAGACCTTGCTTCTACCTGTTTATTCAAAGGTTTTGACAGACTTTAACCTGAAGCTTGATTTCCCACTGAGGAGCTGTCCTAATGTCTGTTTCTTGTCCACATTAATATAGTGCAGCCTCCCCACTGAAGATCTGAAGCACCTTAAACTGACAGGGAAGTATGATATGGAAAGATGAGAAAATAAATAAAAAATGGAGGGTGTCTCAGGGGCACACTTTTAAAATCTCCAGCAAAATTTAGCCAACAAATAAGCATCACAGCTTATGAATTTCCAGTAGACTTTGGCAGACTGCACTGCTAAAACACAAAAAGGTTTAAGGAACAATCAGTGTATATTCCCTGCTGAACAAGACCTGCTGAGCAGGTACAGCTTTGGTCTGCAGCAGGTCATGAAGCACCAGCAGCGAGAAGCATGAACTTCAGTGTAAAGAAACACAAAACAGAAAAGACTCAGTCTGTCCTGAGAATAAAATGAGAAAAAGAAAGGATACAAGGAAGAGATCTGAACTTTGCAACTGAAACCTGGATCTTAAAGAAGAGAGTGGGAGAAACAGGAAAAGAAAGCTATGATCTGAATCTAGTGAGGGAGATGGGGGAGAGACACACTCCATAAGGGACACGGGTTGGCACGAATTTGCTATGCAGAGAAAAAGTAGAAAAGGAATCAAAGAGCTGTGGCAGGCTGGTGTAACCTCATTGCCATTTATTCACATGAGAAAGGGCAATTAAAAACTGTAACGTGCACAAAGAGGAGAAGGGAGACATCAGATTATTTCATAGTTTGATGAAGATGAGAAGCAAGATGTGGAGAAAACAGTGAGAAACTAGAGACAGATTTAAAACACAGGAACTGCTCAAGAACACAGGTCAAAGAATATTAAAGGACAGAAGCCTGCTGTCCCCTCAACTACTTTACTATTTACAGTAAATAGTAAAGCAGCCTTGAATGAGCAAAAAACACCCAAAGGTCTTCAGAGACACAGGCTTCTATCTCTTCAGCTGGAACAGCTTATGTATCAAATCATAGTCCTCAAATTAGGTTCAACATGTAATTCACGGGCTGAAGTGAGGGTGTTAAGTGGAAGCACTTAGGCTGGTGCTTCTTCCCAGCCCAGTTCTTCTACAGTAGAAGGCTGTAGGCCATCCTCTAGATTTGGACAATACAGCTTCAGGCATTTTTGTTTATCTTTTCAAAGTCCCTAAACATCAGGTAACTCCAACGAGTATCAGAAGTATATCAGAAAAAACATTAAACACTACAAAAAAACATTTAACATTAGCACTGTCCAAATTCTGAATGCTTTATTTTTACTGAAGTAACAAGCTGTAGTGTTTATATTCATATACTTTATACATTTGTGACTGCAATGCCTGTCAGCACTACCAGATTTATCTTGGCTCTAGTCTAACATATTATTTATGTGGAGTGACAGCAAGGCATTGATAATAAATCTTCATATCATAGCAAGAGAAAGATTCCCAGACACCAAACTTGTGTCACTGGAAGTCCAAGTACAAAGTAAAAGACAAATAATATATATATGTCCTTCTGGTAATTTAGTTATTTCTGCAGAAATAATTCGCTCAACATAAACAACCCACCAATGGACAGTCTTGAAAATTGTCAATGTAAGTTTATCTGCTCATGAACTACATGGAATTTGTTGCAAAAATTAACCTGTTTACAATTATATCATTAGCCAGATCACTTTCTCGCTACACAGAACACAACCACAGTTACTATCCAATCACAAAGAAACCTGAGTTGGTGCTTCATAGTTCTTTCTGAGCCACGTTCTGCAGGAAGCATAGCTAACTAATTAAATTAGCAATCAGTCCAGAATTACCAGCCCTCCACTTCAATATTGCTGCATTTTATATGTATGTAAGGAGGGGAAAAAAAGAAAAAAAAAGCTAAACCAGTGAAATTAGCTTGGCTAATAAGAACCTTATTACCTACACAGATTAAATGAAGAAGACAGTTTTATTAGAATAATCTTCACATTGGTAGTCAGGGTTCATGAGGATGAGTTTGTGAAACACTGCATCCAGGTACACAACTACTCTTACTTAATTTTGCTACACAGTAAAGCAAGATCAGCCACTAGAAGAAATTTACCTGAAGTGCTCATAAATGAACTGTTGCACAGTTACTGTAAATCCAGCATAAATCCATGCTGCTACCAAAAGGAGTACTTCCCACTACAAGCTTTCCAATGCATGTAGAGAGAGGAGAAAGAACTAGGAGAACAGGGACAGGCTTCTGGCTGGAGCACCTTTTCTGCCAAAGTACTTTCCACAACTCACATGCAACACAACTCTTCAACAACTAGGGCTGGACCCAGGCAGGAATAGTCAATTACACCTTTGTGTCAGTTTTGTTTACAGAGCATAATTATACTAGAAAACTAATGTATTTTAGACAACTTGAGTAAAAACACTGCAAACTCAGTAAGAAAAAATAATTGAATAAAACAATTTGTCCTTCCAAGGTACAGCTCTGTATATTATAGTGACCTTAAAGAGGATAGTAGAAACTTGTCAAACTGTTGTGATCTTCGCTGGCTACAGTCAGAGAGGTTGTGGGGTTTTCTTCTTTGTTTTCTTTCAATCTTCTATAAGACTTTGAAGCCATTGCTGCAGCCCAGCTAAAGCACTTTCATATCAGAGTATCAGGAGGCTGGTTGCAAAACTAATTCTGATTTTATGAAAGCAGATGGGAAAATTGGTAAGCAATGGATTAGAGCAATTCTGTATGAAATTCAGTTACTTTACTTGAAACATGAATTTCAGTTACTTTAAGAATTATCAAAGTCACTAATTCCATTTTTCTTTCATTTATTAATACAGTTTTTCTTTTAAGATTGCTGCTGAGGTATCAGCGCAAGTTTTTTAAGATAAGCAATTAATTTTGCATCTTAGTAAAACTTTGCACTTTAAATTTTTCACTACTGCACTAACTCAAAGTGAAAAGGAAATTCCCATTCTGATTAAATTAATTATCTAATGAACACAATCTACTCTGGTTCAGAAAAAGCTTTTTTAATAGCTTTCTCATTAGGCAGTTTAAAGATAAAAAAATATGTATAGTGATGACGAAAATTTAAGTCTTTCCAAGAATACATGTTAAATAGTCTAAATTAGGGGCTTTATGACCCCTAATACACATACCAATGCTTTTGAGGAAGTAAAGAACAAAATCAAAACTAAATACAATTGTAATTGTTTTCACAATTGTAATAAAGTATGCAGAACAAAACCAGAAATCAGTAGGTTGGCACAAATATCAAAAAATATTTAAAATTTAAAAATGTTATTGTCCAGAAGAACTTCAATTTTAATCAACATCTCCCTTGTTAGATAATATCTCTATTATAACAAAAAGGCTTTAAAAAAATACACTTCAATGGGACCTCCGGCAAGATGCATAAATTTCTCAAATACAGCAGAACATGGTACTTTTCTAGTGAAGAAGAAGGAAAAAGTGTCCCTATATCACAAAACAGGAGGAACAACCAATACAAGGATAAAAAAAAAAAAATAAAAAAAATTCTAACCCCAGGTGACTTAATCTTCTTCAGACGAGTACCAATATTTCTAAAGGGGTAACACTTAATGTCTGCTAAAGCTCACAATATAAAATCTTTATCTGAAGGGCTTCTCTTAATTCCCTTATCTTCTCCCTCCTCCTAGAAGATGAGAACAGGGAATTAAGGGAAATTTGTGACCCAACTCCACCACCTTCCTCTAAATACCCTTTCAACTGTTCTTGCACTTTTCTATGGAGTAGGGCATCAAGAGAAAGGCTCTCCTGGATTGCCCCTGTACTCAGCACCACACTACTGTTCATCAAATGGCATTTGGAATATGCAATTTCCTACGAATAAATCCCTAATAAGGGTTTCAGGCACCATAAACACCTCAAAAGAGCAATAGATTTTAATTTTGACCTAGAGGGAAAATATTTCCCCAGGATAGCAAAAGCCACAGGCAGACAGCGACTAAAGAGATACCACACATTTAATAAAGGTCTAAAGATGAAAATAAAATCAATTTCTTAAGCAAGAGGGTGAGAGAAATCTGCCAATGCACTCAGTCATTCTGACTGGCACAAATATAAGAACGAATGAAATTTTTATTTGATTGAAATACAGAATTAAATAATTAAATGACCCATTTATGGTGGGGTTTTTTTTTTAAGTTTGGTCTTCAAAAATTTAAGGACATATAACCCAGACCCTCAAATTAAATCCTATTTTTTTTCCTCAAGTGCTGAAAATAACTTCTGTGCCTATGTAACACACAAGGTTCAAATTAAAAATCTTAGAATATTAATCAATATTAACTGTAGAATAAGTCTTTACACACATTGCAAGTCAACAAAATCAAAGACATTCCACTGCCCCCCAAACCAGCACCATCCTGGCCTGATGTAGCTCAGAATCTACTAACTGCTCACAGCATCTCCAGTATGAAAACAGACCACACTTAGCACAAGACATCCTTAAAGAGGTACTGAAGAGGCAGAGGCATGTCTTCTAATATCCTCAATCCAATAACTGTGCATGTGAGGTGAGTAGGAGGGGAGGGAAGTGCAGAAACTGATTAAGTCCAAATATTCTCCTTAAACAGAACAGCACGTGCTGCTGACATGACAAAGGGCACTTTGCCTAGGCAAACCATTGCTTTGTCCCAGTGGGGTATTTCCTATATTCTTATGCTTAAGGCTAGGCTTGACATTTATCTAAAAATTTGCAAGCATGGGCAGGTTTTAAAATTTGCTTGGTCATATGCACCTAATTAGTGCACATAACCAAGCCCTCACAAATCTTGTCTGACAGTAACATCTTGCTGTTAGCAGGCATAAACAGCCTTTGCAAGACTGCTGACATATCTCACATATCACACTGAGACCACATCTCATTTTTAATGAAAAATCATTAAGGACATTAAATATACAGCTTATGGTTTATAACTCAAAAGATAGCTAGTTCCATTAAATCTCTTACTGTGCACATGTGGCAGGCAGAAAAACACATTAAAAGCATAATGAACACAAAAGTTTAAATAATCATACATCATCTTGAAACAGGCCCCTAAGAACAGCTTTTATGTGAATTTTGAGGAAGTAGTAATAACTATGAAATGCCTTCCCCCATCCTGTTCTTCAGTATAAATATGGGTAGTTCTTTAAAGGAGGCATTTTAATCATACTCATGTCTGACATGTTACAAAATACTGGCATATCAAGACACACTTTTTAAAACAAATACACAAGTGGAATTACTAGGAAAGAGAACAAAACATCATTGTGTCCCTACACACATATGTTGTGTACCACATATGGAATCCTGTGTGCACTTCTCCCCTCTCCTTGCTCTGCAGTTTTAAAGAGATTTAAGAAGGTATGAATTCAGGTGATCAAAGGTAAAGAACAGTTTTATTTCAAAAAGCAGGTCACATAGGTAAAAGATCTTTAGTCTGAAAAAGAACAGTGAAGAGGGGGACTCAATAAAACCAAAAGTGGTATGGACAGAATTGCTCCCTGCCTTGTCCAGAGGAGGGACTCTGGAAGTTTCATATTCAATAAGCAGGTGTCAGAACCAATCTTTTCATTGTCTTGAGCCTTTGTTTGGGTTTTTTTTGAATTTACTATTATGTATAGTAAACAGAACATCCACTTAAAGGCATACTTGTTGATACAGAAAAGTGTTGATGTGAAAAGCTTCTGTGGGCCCAACGAGCACCTGGAGAAAAGTCAACTGAAAGCTATTAAAGAAAACGAAATAACACACACACA
Source organism: Parus major (assembly GCF_001522545.3). NCBI lineage: Eukaryota > Metazoa > Chordata > Aves > Passeriformes > Paridae > Parus > Parus major. The sequence continues at coordinate 34,437,078 of NC_031771.1, forward strand.
CCCCATCATTTAAGGCAAGGAAGTCCACAAGCTGCTGCCAACAGCCTGTCAGCATGTAGTGACACTTTTCCATTTCTCTGCTCAGAAGGAGGTTGTCAAGCAGATCCTGTAATTTGGCAGGGCCTTGGATGGTAAGGGCATAAATAAAAAGAAAAGAAGGCCAGCCAAAAAGTACTAAGAGGTACTGGAAGACCAGAAGAGTGCTTGTAGCCAGGTGCATGTTGCCATGGCTGCCCTTTCACAAACATGATGAGTTTGGGGATTCTACAAATGCCTGCTGCTGAGTTTTCTAACAAAAGTCCCCAGCTGGCCAAGGAGTGAGCAGCAGGTACATGCTGACACACCAGGTATTTATCCTGAGTGTGGTCTGTGGGATGCAAGGGTGAAGGAACAACCCTTGGAATAGAAATCTCCCAAAACATTTCCATGAGGTGGTTTGAGGACAAATCAGCTGGATGCTGTGCAACCAGCTCCCTACAGGTGAATCAGTCAGGGCAGCTCACATGATCGAGGATTAAAAAAAAGGAACGTTTTGGGGCAGGACTCATTGAGTGCTGTCTTCTTACAGGACTAGACATGGCTGTGGCTAAAGGGCAGCCTTCACCTGGAAGCAGCTGGGGAGAAGGGTGTGTCAGGGGGAAGATGGGACAGATCATTTCTCATGATGCACTCTGTGTGAGGTTTCCATCATCACTCCGCAATCATCCTCTGCTACATCAGTGGGGCACAGGGTTTAAGTTCAGTGTCTGTGCAGCACGGGCTCTCCAACAAGGTTGTTGAGAATGGCATATAGGGCTAATCAGGCATTTTGTCTGACCAGCTAGACATATTCTTCTACTCTTGTATGACTTCAATACTCTATATATATATATATATGGAATAAACCAACTAATCATGGAGTAAAGCAGCAACTTACAGGCTCAAAGTGAAAACAGAGATCATTCATCTGTCATATGAGATGAGGATTTGAAAATTTCATTAATTTTCTGAAACTGCTAGCTAAGATATTCAAAGAGTTTCATTACTACAAAGAGTCTTTTTATGCTGTTAATCCAGATTAGTAGTGACTGTTCAATTTAGAGTTTGCCTAAATCTTTAGTTCTACCTGATGCAATAGAACAGCCTAATTCTTCCTTCCTTTGAAGCATGGCCCTGCCCTCTGAAAATTCTTCTCTGCTCCTTCCCCTACTTCCTGTTCCAAATTCATGGTTCATTGTGCTTTTACTGCTTTACAGCCCATCCACATACATTTCAAAAAGGAAAGTACTTCAGAGCTCCTCTACAGATTTTTACTCCTTTATTTGTTTTTAGTGATTTGATCACCTGCCACAAGGACAAAAAAAAAATAAAAATATTAATCTTAAAAATCTTCATAATTTTCATAACTGATAATCAGAGAGAAATCAGCAGCTCTTCTTGGATAAAAAACATTTTATCACAAAAGACTTTACAACTTTTAGTTGTACAGGCTGCCTATCATCTGACTTGAGCACCACAATCTTGGAGAGAGCCATAATTGTAGGCAGCCCTTTATCAACCAATTTGCCACTCTAAGGTGGTCTGATCTCAGTCTGAGTCCAGCTGTTAATTTAAACTGCCTCCCTCGGCACACAAACATTGAACCCCTCTCAGGGGACATTCTCATGTGCCCAGTACTATTAACATGGCATTCCCGGCAGCTGAAACAAATTGCACTGAGGTAGCCAGGAGCTGCTCACCTGCTGGGCTCTGCTGAGCCACAAAAAACAGCCCAGACCACTCCAAAGCAAGTGTTCAAAAAAGTTCTCATCTCTCAGAGTGTGCCTGGGAACACAAGGCAGAAGGCACAAACTCAGCATCACTGACACTCCAGCAAGCAAGGAAACCCTTGGAGAATTGGATTTTGAGCCTCCTGCTTCTGTTGGCTGGCAGTTTAGACAAAGCTAAACTTTACAAAGGACACATGCCAATACCCACCGTATTGGGCCTCACGTCAGTGGGACTTTTAGCAGCTATTAATGTTCTCCTGAAAGCCGTGCCCTGTGGGTTGCACAACAAGATTTTGGTATTTTTAAATAAACCAACATTTTGCCCTTCTCTAACCACCCAGAACAACATCCAACTGGAAAGTCAAAGTAATTGTCCTTTCTGGAAAAAAAAATATTCTCTGTATTTACTAAATCTACTGTGCAGGCCTGCTTATTAACAAGATCATCTCATTTCCTCCAAATCACAAATATTTCAGTACTAATGAATTAAAGAAGGTAAAACTAAAAACATCCTTGTGGCAGAGATACTGAATGCTTAACACGAATATTTAAACATTTATAAGTCAAATGAAACAAAGTAAATTGTTGTATTTGTGCTGCAGCAGCGCTCTGCCCATTATGCAAGATGTGCTGGAGAGAGGGTGGGGTGAAGAGGAAGTCCCCAGGCTCTGTTTTAATTTGGAAACATCTGTCCCTAGGGAAGGGACCAACTCAATAAGGCATCATCTCACAAGTTTATTTTATATTTTCCTTTCACAGTTAGCTGCACTGCTGATCTAACCATAAGTAGCAATTCTATAAAAATAATACTAATATCTCCACCAAGACTCTTGATATTATTACTTTTACAGGCCAATTATGTTTCTGTCAAGTGCATCTGTGGGTAGTTAAAAATATGTAGACCTGGAATGATTTAAGTTCATTATTTCTAAGAAGAAATAGGGGTGGTATATTCTAAGTAATAGTGAGTGTGCGATTAAGCAGAGATTCTCTCCTTAGCAGCACACCAAATAAAGAATTATCCTTTTAGGAGTACAAAACACAAGCATTGTCCTTGACTTCCAGTGAAACTTATTATAGTATCACCATAGCCTCCAACTCACAGCAGTCACAAAGCTGACACATAGTGTGCAACACTTCGCAGTTGTTAGTCAAGAAGAACAACAGGTCAAGACTGGTAAATTCACAAGGCTCCAAAGGCAACATTTTAAAAGAAAATAGATTACTTAAAAAATTAATTTAAAAAAATAAATTAATTAAAAACCCACAAAATCAAACAACAACAACAACAAAAAATTACCAAAAAAACCCACCAAAACCCTTTCAGAATTACTTCCAACACCTGAGGCAAGAAATGCTCTCCTTTTTTTTTTTTTTTCTTAGGGAACAAAGAAAACCAAAGAGACTTTTCCTTACGCAGATTGGAAAGTTTACAGCTTTAACTTTCTCTCTCTCCCTCTGAAAAAAATACACCCATGAAACAAACTAACTAGCCCTCCAAACATTTCATTGTCTACACAAACATGAGTAAGTCGAGCAGATAAGGTGTAAAGCCTCACTTGGCCAGTTTTTCTCTTGGCTCTAAATACTGTAACTGATGCCACAAGTACATTCTAGACAGCTGGAGCAGTTCACCACAAATACATTTGGCCAGCTGAATTTGGCAGTTGAAGTAAGTTGAAGGACAACAACAGTAGTTTTGCTTCTTTTAAACAATCTCAAATAGAATATAATATTTCAGTTGGAAGACACCTACACCAATCATCTAGGCCAGCTGCCTGACCACTTCAGGGCTGACCAAAAGATAGAGCATGTTGTTACAGGCATTGTCCAAATGCCCCCAAAACACTGACAGGCTCAGGGCATCAACTACTTCTCTGAGAAGACTGTTCCAGTGTTTAAACACCCTCTCAGTAAAAAATGCTTCCTAATGTCCAGTTTAGACTTCCACTGGTGCAATTTTAACCACTCCCATGCATCCAACCACTGCACCTGAGGGAGAAGAGATCAGCACCTCTCTCTCAACTTCCTCTCCCCAGAAAGCTGAGAGAGCAGTGAAGTCACCCCTCAGACTCCTCTCCAAGCTAGAGAGTCCTCAGCTGCTCTCCCCATCCCTTCCAGCTCCATCACCAGCTCTATTGCCCTCTGGCTGCATCCAAGGGGATGCATTCATTCTGGGGCTCAGAACTGCACACAGAACTCAGGTGAGGCCACAACAATGCTAAATACAGCATGAGAGTGGGGCATCTACTGTTTCTAAAAATCTTAGAAATGTTAGAAGTTTCCACACATGCTTGTGTTGGGGGAGTTATTACAGGTCATCTTTGGGGAAAAATATCAGTAAATAGCCAATTGTTGCATCTGTTCTCAGAAGCTAACCCTCCTGCTTAATTCCTCTCTTCTTTCTTTCTCAACAGAACACAACTATTGAGTAAGGAAAATCAAAGTATTTAACCATAAAATGGTGTAAAGGACTTTGTTCTTCATGATTCCCTAAATTACTTATTTCTCAGTGCTGCCACAAGAAGGTAGGAGAAGTAACACAGGTGATGGCACACTTCACAGCAACAGAAATACACATGTCATTTGCTTCCCAACAAATGTTATCTTCTGGCATCTCCTTCCAAAAACTCTCATATTATTCACCAGAATTTTCCCTTGTCCAGTATAAAAAATCCTGCTCAGTTCAGTAAGGAACAAGTTATAAAATGCCTTTAACAGTCTTTAAGCTGTGTTCTCAAGGTCAATGTATCAGAACTGAGTAGGTAAAGTCATTATGTTAACAGTATGAAGTAATACAGGGTTTAGGGTGACAGCAGTGTCAGGTAACTAATGTCATTAACTTCCCCAAGGAATCATTTTTTATTGAAGTTAACTATAATCAAGACCCCAAAAGTTGGCTGCAGGTGATATATGGCCTTAGTAACTAAATGAAGAATAACATACTCATCTACACTCAGTAAAGACTAGAATATAAAGACTCAAAATACACCAAGTGCTATTATTTTTTTCCTTCTCCTAATCAGAAGTTTTCCACCATGTTTTCTCCTCCTCCCCCAAACACCATTTCTCTTGGTTACTTTGCTAAAAAGGAACTTCTTACTAGAATATCTATTCCTTCCACTGGCAACTAAATACTTACAAGGAGTTATAGGTATCTTAGACAAGTCAGGAAATGTCAAAAGAAAAAACCCAACAAACTGCTACTGAGCTAAAAGGATTAAATTATGATGATTACAATGGAAGAATAGAAGAATAAATGATTTACAGTGTAGCTATTTCCTAACTAAAATCTGAAATCTTCGAAGAGGGAGAGCAACAATTATTGTCACCAAAAGAACTTCTGGAGACAGCTAAACACAAAACAAGACAAACAAGTTGAAAAATTCAACAAACAATTGTCCACGCTCCTGTAAGTTATCAATGTTTTAAATTAAAATGCTGGTGCAATTTATGCGGCCATTAGTGTCTTTGAAGTAGATACATGTTTACATGGAGGGGAATTTGGTATTAAATTATCACTCTAAACAGAACTAAGGTGAAGTTTAAAAGGTAATAAACATTTATAATAGATTACAAAAACAATCATACCTATCCTACTCACTAAGCAAAGTTCAGTACTTTACCAAACAAAACTCCTAAGATGCAACTTAGTCTTTGAAAGAGCTTGCAGCTTTCTTGGGACAATCTTGCTCAGAATTTCTTATAACTCCTTCTACAAACAGTTGTAACATTTATTTTTTTTTTTACATTAAACAGGATATTACATTTGATAGGAAACCAGCGTGACTTTAGTTGGATTCCCTTTTTCCAGGAAATTTTTTTAGTGAATCACTGACCACATCCAAAAAAGAGAAGCTGAACACAAGGTTCTCAACAGACTTTCTATCCTGGATACAGGGTATGAATGAGAGAATATTATTACCATCAGCCTCAGCTACAACAGTCTGAAGTCAAAGTCCTGGTTTGTTTTTACTAAAATAAGTCAATACAAACCCTTGAAAAACAGGCAAGACTTTGAATACACACAACCTAAGTGAGCATAAAAATAATACTTTTGATGAGATTTATGCCTCCTGTATGCCTCTAACACTGCAGTTAAAATGACCTCCACAGTTTTTTATAACCTTCATAAATGCATGGGATTGCTGCTGACAAACAGCTGAAGTCCCTCCCAGGCACACCAGAATGCCTACACTAGACACCCAGGAATGCACTCCAAGAACTAAAAAGTGCAGTGAGCTCTTTGAGTTTAATCCTGTGCTTTACTCGCACAAAAGGCTAGACCAAAGTTTAATATCTATGTTTGCAGAAACATTGCTTAGTCTTTAAAATAATTACCACTGCCAATGTTCATCCTGTTGCATCTGCTACAAATAATGTTTCTAAAAAAGACCAGCATCTTTTTGTGTTCACGTGTCTGAAAAGAGAGTGGTTACACACATACACACAAGAAAATCTGCATCAGACTAAACAGCAGCAGCAGGAAAAAATAACTTTCTCCCTACATGCTCAATTGAGCACTGCTCAAGTACAGGGAGCAAGGTGTGCACTGGTTTTCAGAACAGACAAGGCAGCCCCATCTCTCACCTGTGCATGGGACACAGAGTAAGGCACTTGATAAACTCACTGGTGACCATAAAACTGATGGGTTTGAGATTATGCCATGAAGGTACAGTGACAGCAGGAAACCTGGGAAACTGACATTCTGCATTTCCTCACACTCCCACTAACTAACAGTATAGAACTCTCTTAGCCATCACTGAGCAGCACTGCATCATTAGGTCAGATTCCAAATAATTTTATAATAATAAAATTAAAAAGATGTATCTCAGGTAGCATCCAAGAAAAATGCAGCTCAAGTAAGCACATGTATTTACATTGCATATAACCCAAATCACACAATCTCAGCACAAACCGTCCTGTACTTTATTGCTGTCTGTGTAAAAAGGCCCCAGCAAATTTTTTAGGGATGCACTTTAGAACAGACAAATACATTTTCATTTGCTGTTCCCATTCCAATACAAAACTAAGAATCTTTGCACATAGTTTTAAACCTTTTTGAACTACATGGGACAATTGACCAATACTGCTTTTGCATAGCCACATAATTCTAAAGACTTTGCAACAAAACGATGGTGCAGCTATGGCAAATCCCACCAGCTGTGTAGTTTCATTCCAGGTATTGTTACCATAATATTCCTGCTATTGTTATCTCATTGCCATTAATGAAGTCTAGATACATGCTACTGCCACATCTTCATTTCAATAACTTTAAGTTTAATTCCCGCATAGAATGCCCACGTAGTTCCTTCAGTTCATTTTTAAACTTTCTGCAAACAAACAATAAGAAGTTGTTTATTTATTTTAAATAATACTCTCCCAGGTATACAGCGTATACTCACCCAACATCCCCTATTCAAAATTACCTAAAGAACAAAAGCCAGAGACCAAACATAAGAATTATTAAAACAGTCAAAGACAGTACAATCAGCTAAAGTTTCAAGCCACCGGTGTGGTAAAACAGCTCACCCTCCCCTTGCTGCAGCTGCTCCGAGCATCCCTGCGGGGCGGCGGGTCCCTGCCAAAGGGCGTGAAATGTGTGCCAGGAGGGCTGATTCCCCGGGCCCTCCTTGAGCAGAGAGGCATGTGAAGCACCAGCCTGCCTTCCGCAACAAGGCACCCCGTCGGAGAGAGGGGGCCGGGGCTGCGCTCCTGCCCCGCCGGCAGGGCCGGGGTGTGGCTGCCAGGGGGTCAGCTCGTCGGGACAGCCCCCTGCGCTGCAGGAAATCCGCAAGAGGTGATTTACGGGCAGGGCTCATTCCCATCCCACTGAGCTGACAGTTCAGCTGAAATGTATTAATCTGGGCCCTGAAAGCCTGTTAAATAACGAACTTTAGCCTTAGGCTAAAAAAAAAAGAGTAGGGGTGGGGGGGTAGGGGTGGAGAGGGATGAGGCAGTGTTGCACAAGCTTATCAGTGCCCACTTGCTGCAGAACGTGCCCTTGCAAGAGCTGTGTATGAAGAACTACTACTATTTATATCTGTAACACTTCCAAGTCACTGCAAATCTCTAGACAAGTTTAATACGTGACAATTACTTGCTTAAAAACACAATACCCCTATTTTCTGGACAGCTTTTCCTCCTATGCTGGAGGAGCCTCAACTTCATTCACACTTTTTAAAGTGTTTTCTAAAGCTCTTAAAATAGGAGTGGAGAGAAATAAATACATTGTATTAAGAGCTGACCCAAAGGCCTGCATGACTTGCGCTTAGGCATCAGTTTAACATGCAGCAGCATGGCATCTTGATGGGAAGTAAAAACATAACATCTATGAACTTCTTTGAAGTTAACAAAGTTCAAGCAGATGACTTTATACTGACAATACAATCATATTTTCCTTGAAACAATTACTTGCAGTTTACTTATTTAATCCTTTCATAATTACTTAAGATACTCATCTCAACATTCACAGAAACAAATATGTGCAGTACTCACTCAAACAGTTCCAACAAAAGCAACAAACTCACAGCTAAAGACTTCCAACATGACTAAGTCTGCTTGGATCCAGAGTCTTTCTCCACTTACTACTCAGCAGTAGTCAGGCACAAAAACGTTTTCCTATGAACGTAATTGCTTAACACATGCTATCCCACTGCCTGGTCTCTTGACCTTTCCTTCCTTTACTTTGCTGACAGTTCCTCTTTTTCCAGGGAGCACTTGCACTTATACACAATGTGCTACAGTGGCAACTCCCAAAGACTTCGAGGTTTCTTCGAGAAACAGAGTAACTTTCCACACCATATGTATGGGAATGCAAAGCATAGCTGAGGAGGGTACCTTCCCTATCAACTGTTCTACCTCAGCAGTCTAAGTACACAAAATATGTGCTGTGCTCCAGTTTGGATTCTTTCTACTTTTCCAGCATAAGGTATTCTGAGGCTTTACAACTCAAACACCAGTTTTACCCAGTAAATAACTGACTTACAGTCATGGGTTGGAAGGAGTTGAGGTATTTTTACCCTTCACTAAGTTTTGACTTTCTTTTTTTTTCTTTTTTCTTTTTTTTTTATTTTATTGTTTATTAATAGTCTAAGTGGTAAGAGTGGCTAGCTGAATGGATTTTGTGTTCCTACTTTTAAGTGTGAAAAACACTTTATAGACTTTTAAGCAATTCAATCACTGATAGCGTATCAGCACTAAGAATATTGCAATGTAAGCATTCAGCTGTAGTTAAAACATTTTAAGTGAGACTACAGTATAATCAATCAACTTTTCCATGCAGATTACTATTTGAAAAGTATGAAAGTCTGACTTCTGTGTACAATGTAGGGTGTACAACAGTGTGCATACCTGAAGTGCAGCTAATGTGTACTATCAAAACTTGACTTCCCACATAGTTACAGTAAAATGTCCCAAACTTTTAATCAGTAAAACAAACAGCATAGAGGGGGGGAAAAAAAATCAGAATATTAGTTTAAATTTAATCCACACAACTCCCTCCCTGACCCACAGTGAAATGAATAATGAATGAGCAAGGTCATGATTGCTTTCAATAAGTATGTCAGAAATCTTCAAAACAATGAGATGAGGGTAAGACAGACATCAAAGGTCTTCCTAACAATGCCACATGCTTATACAACCACACACTATGCATCTTTTTTACGCATCAGCATACCAGGAACTGCATAACCACAAGTACCAAAGGTACTTGAGTTTTATGTTACGAAACTTAATATGCAAACAAAAATTAACCGAGAATTTTAAGTATTTGTGTCTGGAATCCGAGAATTTAAGCCCAACCTTCGCCATGCGTCTGGGCAGAACTAAGGTTTTCAGACTGGAGTGTCACCTTACACCTCCCGTCAACTCTGTCACGCAGCAGCAGCTCACCCAAAGCGTCAGTAACTCCAAGAGGCTTTTCAACAAATGGAAAGTCTAGGGTTTTGTTGTCATCGTCCTCCCACGCCTCCCTGGCCGCTTGGCTCTTGTGCCCAGCTGCTCCCCTGAGCGTTTCTCAGCCCGCCCTCCCTCGGCGCTCCCCAGCTCCGGACCCCGCTCGGAGGCGCCCGCGCCCCAGCTGCCAGGGCCGGCAGCAGCCGCAGCCCGAGGGCCGCTGCCCCCGGCCGAGCCGGGATCGCTGCGGGCAGTCCCCGCTGCACGGCGGGAGCGCAGCCCGCGGGCTGCCGCTGCTCATCAGGTGTTTCGCGGGTCTCTGTAAACGCAGTTGTTCCTCGTGCAGCCCACCCACCCTGCAACAACCCCAAAAACTCAAGACGCTTCTAAAAAAATTCCTTCCCCCGCTTTTAAGCAATCCTCCGCTTCAAAAGGCTTCTCCCACATCTTTTCTTTGGTGGACTTCCCAAGCAGTCTGTTCAGAGGGAGTCGCAGCTACATGCCCAGAGGAGCGAGCTGGCATCTACAGCGGGGGCACGGGCTTACCTTTGCCTCCCCCGCCTCGGGCTCCTCCTCGTAGTAGCCCTGGCCGGACTCGTAGGCGGCGGCAGCGGCCGGCTGCCGGGGTCCCAGGAGCACGGCACCGGCAGCCAGGCAGCAGCTCAGGGAGAGCACCTCCAGCAAGTGCATGGTGCAGGGATGGCAGAGCGGGCGCGGAGCGGGGCAGTCGGACAAATGCTGCCGAAATTATGAGGCTCCTTTTTTTCCTCTCCCCCCTTCTTTCGCTGTCCTTTCCCCCCTCCCTCCCCTCGCAATATCCAAGGCAGTAAAATCCGTGGGATGGAGAAGATGCGGTAGCAGCAGCTCCTATGCGCCGGCAGGGGAAGTTCCCAACTTTCCCAGCCGCTTTGCAAATTCTCACCAAAGTTATCCAGAGTTTGCCAGGTAAAAAACCCACCAGGAAACCGGACATCCGAGGCTGCGCTCACTCAGGAGCAGGGGAGGTGGAAAGCGCAGAGAGGAGAGGGAGGAGGAGGGAAGGGAAGGAGGGAGAGAGCCAGGGAGCAGCAGAGCGGGACCGAGCGTCCAGCAGCACCCGGGGAGATCCCTTCGCGCGGGCCGGGCCGGGCCGGGCCGGGGGCTCGGTGCCGCGGGGGCTCGGTGCCGGGGGTCCCGCCGCTCTCCGCCCGCCGCTCTGTGCGGACGCCTGTCAGCGGTGGCGCGGCCGGGGGGTGCGCGGCGCCTGGGGCTGCGCGGCGGCGGCGGCGGCCGCGCATGGCGAAAGCGCCCTCTGCCTGCGCCTCTGCGCGCCGAGAGGGGCCGGCGGCCGCCTTCCTCCTCCTCCTCCGCCACCTCTGCCTCCTCCTCCAGCCTCTGCGGCTGCCGCGGCGGCGCCGCCGGCCGCTGGCGCCCCGGGCAGCCATCGCTCCGCACGGCGGGCAAGAGGCCGCCCGGGGCGAGCCGCGGCTCTGCCGGGAGGGGGAGGCGAACGCGCCCCGTCCCGCAGAGCTGGGCTCCTCCAGCCCCGAGCTTCGGCTCCGCGAAGATGAAGCCCGCGGCAGGTCCTAGCCCCGAGGAAAAAGCAAAGTGCCCGGCTCGTTTAATTTGGCTCGGAAGCCAAGGGGTGGAAGTTCGGTAAAACTCACGCAGACAAATCGTGCAAGAAAGTTTCTGTGACTCCTAATCAGTTACTTGTTGAGCAGTGTTGGCAGCTTCACTTAAGACAGTATGCAGCTATTTTTGGCTGCAGAAAAAAAGATTTTGCCATGTTAGAAACAGTGATCCAAAGAACACCATAATTATTTGTAGGCTTCCAATCAATAACATTTTAGAGCTGTTTTCAAAGAGAAGTAACACCCCATTCAGAGCCCTAAATGAAACTGAGCACAGATCCTGTATTCCAGTTACACTGTGATTATGTTTAAAAAGAATGTACATTGCTTTCAAAGTAACACTCTACATCCTGCTCAAAACTCAGCTATGCAAAAGGAAAATGTTATATTCCCTATACTCGTTTTGCTTGATTATTGAACCTTGTGTAAATATTTAAAAAGCTTCTAATTTGTTTTCTGCATAACTTGTGTACATCTTTTGGTAATTATACTGTATGGGAACCAAGTGAGAGGGCAGATCCCTAACTGCCTTGATTAGATGCTGGCAGTCTGCTCATATTACACTGCTCTTATTCTTTGGGAATCCCATTATGTTACTATTCTGGGAGTGACATTCTGGAAGTTATACATAAAGGTGTCTCTAGCAGGCTTCCAGGTACCTCCTTGTTTTTTTGATTTATTTGTTATAATTTCCAAGATGGTATTTCAGCATGCTGCAACACAATTAGTTTAATGCTAGAAAGCAATCACTTCATTTGCAATCACAATGAAATCTATAGTTTAAGTAGAGCTGTATTTTAGGAGGGTTGTATAGTCATTAGAAAATTATTGAAGCACTAATGTTTTTCTAAATACTTTCAAGACAGAGTAAAGCAATGAAATAAGGACAGGGGTAGAAGTTAAACAGAACAGCTATGAAGATACAAAATAGCATACATAAATTAAAAAGACCATTGTTCTTCACTGGACCCTTACAGCGCTTCAGATCAAAGCATAGGATTAAAGCCTAAAGAGACCATAGTCCAGGATGCAAAATCCATCTAAATAGAAATACAGCACTACTGATTTGAGTTTAAACATATTAAAAACCTCTCAAAAGTACCACAGACTGGTATGGAGAGGAAGTTCTTTTGCAGCACTTTATTAAAACCTGCCTGACAAATCATGCACAGATAATTATTTCAATAAACGAGTGCTGTGCAAGGAGAAGCCGCGTAACTAAATCACAAAACAGGATGAAACATACCACTCCTGCTGTGCCATCATAATATCAGCTGGCTTCATTATTTATTTCCCCAGTTCTCCAGCACTTTCATTCTTCCCCCACAATTCATGGAACATCCATCATGGGATCAAAGGCTTTTATGCAATAGAGCATTTCTACCAACTGCCCTGTATAGCAAGTATAAAGTGTCATAATTGAAAGCTAGTAATCATAGTCATGGCGGCTCAAGTCTCAGTCTAATCAAAGTTTTAACAAGAAAGTGGTTGAAATCTATGGTAGTTTATATGTTCTGTGTACAGACATAAATATTCCATTGGCTCTGGCACAACAAGGTTTTCCTTAATCTATACTGTATTTCTCTCCATCCCATTAAAGATGGCTAATTTAAAGGTAAACAAATTAAAATATATTTTGTACTTTCTCCACCACCTAATGGTTAATATTTCCCCTCTTGTTTTCAAATAAAGTAGAAATCAGCTTACAGGACAAATAATTTAAAATTCTAAGTGACACTGTGTATACTAACAGTGACCTTATAAACACAGATGACTAAAGAGATATCCTAATAGTGACAGGTCTGGATCTTATTGCCCTATATGCTTCAATGACAACAGTAGCTACTGTTGAAAATTAAAAACACAATTTTTATGTCAGAAGTGAGATTCTTTCAAATTAATTCTCTAATATTGTTTTAACAATCCAGGCCCCAATTCCTTGTTCAAGTTGGTGTAATGTACATCTGCCAAGAACACTCCTCTCCTGTATCTAGAAATACCCAATGTGTTCCTTTCAAATACATTCTGCTTCTGAAACATGGCATTTCAATGCCTGTTTCCTATCCATTTGTTAGCAGTGTGAAAACTCACTGCAAGAAATGTGAGCCGAGTTGGAAACAGAAGAGAGTTAAGAGCAGCAAGAAAAATCAGTAGCATGCTTTCATAATGAGATTTACTTTCTTAATGTAGCATTAAATGCTAACAAATGTTTTCTTTTTACAGAATGTAATTTCCATTATTTTTATATTTCAATTAATATGTTTGGTTTAAAGCAGTCTCCTTTTCATGCTCCTATTAAACAGACAGACAGAGCCATACTGAAAAGTTAAAATCATATACCATGGTTTTTATTTTAATACACCCAGTCTTGCTGGTAAGTTTCGGTGGAATTTATATTTAATGGAAAACTCAAAAGTAGAAAACATTGCTCCTTGTGTGCAGCAACTCAAAAGGCTGTAGAAGTGCCATTCTGGAATCATCCCAAAAGATGAAGGCACTAAGTAAGCTTCCTTAGTTCCTTTACAGATGGGACTCCACCATATTTCCTCTCATGATTAAAAAACCAGAAAAAGGGTATTGATCAATGTCTGATGCAGATCTATCAATATCTGATGCAGATACCGTAAATTACCTATAAATGTTTAGGGAAAAAAAAAAAAGAAAAGGTAATTCAGATTCAGTGCCAAACTGAACACAACTGTTCACTGATCCATTTTCTCCCATTGAATCATTCAACCCAAAGTTTTATTACACATTTCTTTTCATATTGCTCATCTACTCAGAGTAACCAACCTTACAGTAGACTTGGCTACTGAAAAAGGAGGGTACAGTGGATTTGAGGCTGTAGTCCACTTCTTTGCCTTTCTTATTTGTATAAAACATAATTTAATGGAAATATTTAGGAGTACTGCCAGTTTTACTGATTTTGAGAGTAATGTCCTTCCTCACTCATCAAAAGCACATCTTTTTCTTGGTACAGGCCCTCATTTAGTATTTCCTTACATAATCCTAGGAAAGGATATAAGCATGGTGGCTTGGAGATCATCAATAGCTACTGAAGTATTTTCCTTGGCTTTGATCAGACATACTCATATGTAAAACCCCATGGGAAACTGTTCTGCACCAAACTTCCAGCTAGGACTCCTGAAATGTAGTTTTATCCATTCATTCGCATTATTGCCAGGACAAATAACTTTGCTTCAATGAGAAAGACATCATTGCTGCAAGATCATTTTCTGCAATGCTTAACCTAGCAGCCTGCACTTTGTTATCCAGAAATTTCTCTTTTGTTTTGTATAAAAGTTGGTCCCTTTTGAAAATTAATTAACAAGACAAGAATCCTTAGTAGTCAGCTTTTTGACACCAGTTGATATTCAAGGATTACAGGATTATTGGGATTTCTTTGTTCTCAGGGATTCCCTTTTTAAACTGTTAAAATCAAAACCATTGCCATCTAACATTAGAATTTCTCTGTGTTACAGACTAAATGACCTCAGTAGTGTAAAACCCATCCAACCCTTGCTATAATAAGAGGTTAGTATAATGCAAAAATGAACAGCTCCAGGCTGCATCTCAAGAAAAGTGTTTGAATTAGCCAAAGCAAATTACATATCTCTAAAGCTTAGAATGAGGAAAGCCCTAGCACAAATTTTATCCAGCTGACTTACATTAGGATTTTTCTCCTTACCATAGTTTTTCTTCCCTCTTGTAATGTAAGGTCTCACATAACAACAGGTTGTTAATATTAATTTAGCATCCTGTAAACTGGTGATGTTCATTGTTACAACTTCTGACTATAAACAAAAAAATGACTGATGGGAAATTTATGCTGCCTCTTAACTGAAAGCTGTGCACAATCTAAACTGTATATAGCTGAAGATATGTCACTAAATAAACAGTCTTAGATTCAACAAAAATATTAGGAGCTAACAACACATGACCACTAAACATACAAACACTTAGCATGATACATACCTTCCTGCGGTAGTTTTCTAAGTGACAAGCTATGAGATAACATATTCAAAATCTTTTTCTTCTCAGTTATATTTACAAAATTTGGTAGTATAATAGCAGGGGAAGACAGTCTCAAATCAATGCAAGACACATTTCTATATAGTTTCTAAAACAGTGGCAGAACTAATTGTTTCTTTAAAGAGATGCAGTTTCCCCTGATTTTGCCAAAGATTTGTGGTTTGGGTTTGATATTGGTTTGGATTTGTTGGTTTGTTGGGTTTTTCTTTTGTTTTCCTTGATAGACCAGGTAGGGAGCCTCTAGAATTTGTTGTTATGAGAGGTTTAAACTGTGAGGTTTAAAAATGCATCAGACATAGTTCTGGACATCAGGACCAGAAAACGATTTTTAAGTAAAAGGGAGCTGGAGGGGTGAAAGGTAGGAGTAGTCCAATGTTGGATACTTTATTCAATGAATACAGATGCTGGAAAAGCATGAAGGAAATGGACTGCAGTAGAAGACAGTCACTGTGCTCTCCTTAAAAAGCATATTCAATTGTAACTGTTGGAGACAAAAAAATAGATAAACAATCAAGACAGATAGTTTGTCTGAGCCAATAGGACATATCATATATTTTGAGGGATATTGAATCAATTTCTTATTGATTCAGGTCCAAACCACAGAGTAAATTTGTTCTTGTCTTGCAGTCTCATGTTCAGACCACTGTACTTAGTCATAACAAAAATATTTATTTTTACACATCATTATTACACCAAAAGTCAGTCCAATAGATACGGTTGAAAGGAAGTACACAGGAAATCAAATCTGTAAAATAGCCCTCATGATTTTCAATGAAATGAATAAAGAGTGCTATTGCCTTCTTTTCCTTTCGAAACTAGATTTAATCATTCAGTCAAAAAAGAGAAGAAACCTAAACCAAACTCAAGTTTCAGCTTTTTGGATACATCTCACAGGAAAACAATAAAGCAGTAGTTTCAGATATTTTATTTCCTTTTTTTTTTTTTTTTTTTTTTTTTTAATAACAAATAAGACAAAAATGAGAAAGCTGCACACCAACTTTCAGTCAGGAAGTTGCCATTACTAAGTTTGAATTTACAGCATGCATAATTTGGTTACTAAGAAGGTTTTGTTCTCTGCTAAACAATTGAATAATAAAAACCATGACACGTTCTCTTCAAAAAGCTGTATGTTTTCTGCTGGATCAAGAGCATTATTGCTACTATCAGACCTCAGGGTACATCCTGGGCACAAACCTAGAAGGAAGAGGAACCAACATCTCTAAGAATTCAAAATTCAACCCTGAACCTTTTCACTTTTCAAAAGCTGCTAAGAAAAAACAAATAAAAAGAACAAGGAAAATCAATGACACCAAATGAAAGAGCAAAGGGGCACTGATATGGAGATTGCATCAGAGGCCCCAAATAATTAATTCCTTCACTGTCTAGCCAGAGAATTTCATTTTCCTACACACTTAAAGCTGGGTGACAGAGGTCTTAGTTCCCTGTAATAAAGTGAAAGCCATGCTAATTCTCCCCATTATTATTAATGAATTTATGCAATAAGAGACATGCTTAGACCAGTTCTTGCTACTTCCTACTTTCAGCACAACCTGTTAATCTGTCTCTGACCAGAGTCTTTATGTTCAACACTTCAAGCTGAACTGGGCAACTGATGCAACTGGTATGAGACCATCACTGGGCAAAGCAGGCTGCACAGAGCACATTTATCGTCCTTCTGGTTGCTTATCTCTTTCTAACTTGAATTCAAGCAGCTGCTGCTGGCCTAAAAAGCAGGTAGCATGCTGGGTCTAATCTATTTTTTGAATTCCTATCCCATCACGAACCTACAACCATACTCCACAGGGACACTTCAAGTAATCTGTCCCAGCATAAAATTCTTGAGTGCAAAGGGTAGATCAACAGACCACTTTCAGGAGCAGGTTCCAGCTGTGGAACTCAACCTAATCTTCTCTATTGATAATGAACATAAGCCTGAGTGTATTCAGAACTATAACTAACCCCAGCTTCTTAGTAAGACTCCCTGCAGTGATGGCATCTTCCCAGGGCAACCAGCTGATCTGGAGAGAGGAGGAGGAGGAGGTAGAGAGACAAGCATGTATATTTAAAAAACTAGAAATTACAAATATTTTATTAAAAAAATAAAAATTATAGGTTCCAAACTGTGGATTATTACATTAAAATAATTTTCAGAGATGCAAAGACCCTTGCTTGCTTTTTCTGCCTTATAATTCAGAGTAGTCAAAAATTACCTTTTATATAATTGTATGGCCACTCACAGATATCTTGCTTAAGCAGGATCAAGCAAAGTCCAAGTCATCCTTCCATCATATTTTTCTGTTTCCTTGAGATGCAACCGGTCAGGAGCAGCCCCTGTGCTATAGAAGGACTCTGGGATGAGGGAACATGCTGGTGTGGCTGCTGGGCTCTGACTTACCCCAGCTGAGGAGCTACAGAGGAGGTGGGACTGTCAGACCACCTGCTGTTAACTTACTTTGATCTGTTATATGGACTAGGATACAGTCAAGGACAACCTCTGCAAGCCCATGAGCTCAGCTGTATGCAAATAGAAGAAACAAGAGACGGGATGGTTTTTCTGGGATCTGGCCATATTAGGTAAGTAACCTGGTGAAGCTCAGGGAACCCTAATTAACTACATGGTGCTGCTGCTGAGACTACAAAGACAGCAGCAAGAGAGATGAGACAAGTTATGCCATAGTTTTAAAAGCATTTTTCTGTTTCCAAGGCATTGCAGATAGCAGATGGTGTGACCACACACTTTTTGCTCTTGGGTTACTTCTATTAAGTTTTTAATACTTTAGAATGAAAATAGGTGTTTATTAGTGGATCTATAGAGTTCTAATATTCTAGCTGAATAAACTAAATTAAAATCAAAGTAGTCCAAATAAATATTTGTTTCCATAAAATTATGAAACTATTCACCTGACAGGCTAATGTTTATAGCCTGCAGTTTTGCACTGAAATCTTTAGACAACTGGAGGTAGTTAGGAGCCATACTTCATTGAAATAATATCCTTTTACATCGTAATAGCCTTCTTTCAAATCACATCTGATTTTCTAAATCCCTATTCCTTTTCTTGCCCTTATCCACATATGTTGATCACCTAAGCCAAAAGGGTTAAGATTCAAATGAGAAAGATGTATTCATGTAAAGATATTCACAGCAAGGCTGCTGTTAATATTCATAGCAGATCTTGAAAAGTCATTTGCTTTGAGTCCCTTTTTTTTAAAACAGAACTTCAAAGTCTAGATGTACAGCAGATTCAAAGGATTTTCTGCACATTGTGTGACCTATTGTTTAGTTAAACTGTGTAACAGATCCCTTGTTAAATAATAATGCTGAGTGCCAGTAGGAATAAAACAACAGAGTTCAATCTACTCTCAGTCAAGGTCAAAAAGAGCTGGGATCAAACTCAGTGAGTTTTCAAAAGCTTACCCGAAATATACAATATCAAAGTTCATAATTAAGAAGACTCATTTCATCAGTCAACTTCATGTTTCCACAGCAGTGGGAGTAATTATAACACAACTCTTTTTTTCAGGTTGGCTTGAACACTTGACCTTATAAGCAAACTCCTTTTTTCGCCCTTCCTAAGATGCAAAGCCAAACCATTTGCTTTTAACAAAACAGAGCTGTCAGTTTGACATTTCAAAGCATGTTTAAATGCTTTTTTTCATTAAAAAGATAGTTTATCTTTAAAATAGACATTTACAGGCTATTTCTACTAATTTTTACCATGCAAAAAAAAAAAAAAAAAAAAAAAAAAGAAATGTTTCTGCTTTCTTGACATTTTCTTAAGGTCATCAGTTGAACTATATTTGTTTTAGTCTTTAGAATACATAGAAATCTTCAAATCCAAGCAAATGCCAGGATGCCTCAAGGGCATTGTTGCCTTGATATTCCTCTTGCATCATGCCAACATTTACTGACCAAAGAATGTGCAATCCAAAAGGAGAACTAAAATTGTTTTCAACAATAGTCATGTGTGGGCAGATATTCATCAAAACTAGCTGTACACAGAAAGAGAAAAACAAATAGGAGAGGATCTCATCTCCCTTCTGTCATCCCAGAATTAAGGCTCCAGTCTAAAGCCAAGTGTCTGATGGCTCATTACAGTCAATGAAAAACAAAACAGACTCTTTCCAAGGAGGAAGTAGTTTTCTATTTCTTTGGCACTTTCTTTAGGACATGTGCTAAAATATGTTTTCTCTTAGTTAGTGACAGAAGGACACTAACTTTGAGATCCCTCAAGTTACAGAAATGAAGTCTCATGTTTAGGATCTACATTAGAATGTCTGTACCTGGGGAGATCCAGTGCCATATGGGTACACCAAATAAATACAGGTGGAAAGAGGGACAGGAACTTAGCATGGCCATTTGATTACCAAAATACAGAAAACATTATAGTGGCATAATTGATAAAATAAGGGGAGTATTTGGTTGTTGACTGATAATGCTTTCATATTAAACTTGTTGTATTGCTCATCTTTTTAGCTCTTGATTGAACAAAAATTAAAAGTTGTGACAAAAGGTGATTAGACATGTCAGTAGGTTTTACTGGAGAATTATCAAATGAGTGAATGAAAAAATTCACATTGCAATTGGTTAAGTCAGACAAAAAAGTTGTTATGTCCTTAATATTCTCATCTTGCTCATGGTGTGAATTCTACTGAAGTACTTTGATTTCTATCTGAGGCATTTGACTGTCAAAATCAAGCCATATAGAAATAGGATATTGCTAGATGGTCTGACATTCTGATTGAATTTTGGGATGCAGTCATCTGTTGGGAAATACGCCACTAAAAAAGCTACATGATCTACAAATTATGAAAGTAGATTACAGATTAAATGAAGGAAATTGCAATTGAGACACAGCAGGTGTGGAAAAAGCTTAAAAAGTTGAGGTAGACCAAAAAAAAAAAAAAGATTAAGAAGATTCCAGGTCAAAAAAGAGAAAGAAACAACATTTAATCTGATCATTATGAAGTCTTTTTAAAATAACCCTAACTAGAGTAATAGACTGAGTCAAAAGTTTCTCATTTAATACCCCTAGACCCAGAAAAACCTGACATCTCCCCCCACACATTTTTTTCCTGCCAATCTTTTAAACTCTGGAAACTAAAAACCAATTTATCTCTTTCTAGTTAAAAAACCTCTCTTATGGCAATCTACGTTGTGACACAAACTTGCTAACAATTTTGGTGATCTCATTGTCTATTATACATAGGTGGAACTGACTCTTTTATGGTTCCTTTGGTTTTTCAGCAGTAATAAATAATGAAATTCAAAGTGTTCTGGTTACCAAAGTGAACAGATACTGCTCAACAAGTAAAGGTTACAATTTTATACAGGAGAAACAACATTTAGAGGTTGATTGTTTTTTCCCATTAGAGAGAGCATGCCATTTTTCTACCCTTTTTTCTTTGCACTGCAGCTTCAAGTTTTTACAACATGTATTTTTGATAATCATAACTTTATGAGGATTTTAATGTAACACAGTGAAGTGCCTTGCTGGACTCTGTTTGATTTTTTTATTTTTTATTTTTAGTGAACGAGATTTCTATTGAACTGTTATGTTTTTATGGAGTATGTTAATTCCTGGAATTGCTGTCTATCACTTTATACATACAAAACATACTCTGCCATGTAAAAAAGTGTGCAGCTGGGTATTTTAAAGGTCCAATTTTATTGTAGATAAAAAAAAATAATAAAATCTCACACAGTCTCTTAGATGTTATTATGGATGACTAACATACCTATTAAGAATTAAAATCCAACATCACTTAATCTCCTCTCTTCCAGACTAGATTTAGAATTCTGCTCCCAACAGAAATAAGAAAGGTTAAAAAAACCCCAAAACTGGAAAAAACCCCAACCCTGCTTGAGGAGGGGTGAAACATGAAGCATTTTACTTAAAATTATGAAATCTTCTGAATTAGAAATATAGGTACCTGAGACAAAATGATCACCTATGTCAATCTCTTGCAAAAAAACACCTCTGATTCAAAACAAAGCTCTGATCATACGAGGTCCTTTTCCAGTTATGCAGGACTGATTATTGTCCAGATCAGGTTTTTGAAGACTGTGGTGGAATGGTGGTTTCTATAAGAGTCTCAGGTTTTCACTAACTAGTTGAGAAGCACGCAGAGTTCCCTTACTCACGGATCACTGTGGTAGTCCTTGCAATCTAAATGTATGATGAGATGGTGTTTTTAGCAAACCACATGTGAAAACTCCCCACAAGTGGATCCATTTCTTCTGTTGGAACCATGTTTATGGTTATAATTTAAACAGCACTATTTTTCCTTTGTGAATGTCACAAGAATTAAATGGAAATGAGACAACTGTGTTCCAGGTATTCAGGTATTCTTTCATTTATAGCTAAATATCAATCATTCCATATAAGTGGTCTGATTTTCAGAAGTCTCGTGTTTTATGGACTAAATTTAGTTTATCTGAATGCAGCACTTGATTTCTCTAGTATTTGAGACTCAGAAAATTGTGTCTAATTTCTCTATAGGTAGTCTCATTGCAAATGGTAAATCCTTCCTGGGAATGAGGAAATTCCAGATTTATTTACTAAGTTTCTTGTGCAGTAAATCCAAACTGCTCAACTGAATTAACAGCAGGCTAGAAAGAGAGCACCAACCAAGATATGATTTCCACATGAGAGATCTCTTCTTCACAAGCCCTGTACTTTTTATCTCGTATATAGAGCGCTGACTGTCTCTTAAAGAATTATGAACAGATAATAGTTCCACTGCAGTTTTTTCTCCTGAATCTTGCTGGTCTGCCACATAGCATTTTTTTTTTAAATGGTACCATGTATGTAGCCTTCAGCATAACATTATTAGGAAAATAAAATAGCACTTAACCTTCTCTTTTATTAACTACAGAGTCTTCTGCTTCACTTTTTATTAAAACAAGGAAGAAGTAGTTGTCTTTACCTTTTGTGCCACCTATTTGAGAAAGCAGTTCTAGGAAGCTGCAAAAATTACAATTACATTATAACATTCATTATGTATTCCTACTTCAAAGAAGAAGAAATATTGCATGAAGTTACATATCCTATTAATCACAGAGATTTGAATCCATCTAATCTTTTTCTATAATTTTGGCTACACATCTATTATAATGTCAAATACTATTAGTGAAGCTTTAGCTACTCAATACATGCAACACAAGTTCTTGCATGAGAATTGACACAACAGAGCTGTAAGACAATAAAAGGGCAGCAGGGCCTGTGGCCTCTGCTCTCCAATTCTGTAATGTGAAGAAAAAGCTAATTCACTAGGAGCTGTCAACTCTAAAACATCTCAGTTCAACATGATTTCACCAAAGATCAAATGGAAAAGGCTAATCTTGTTTTCTAGACACTTAAATCCCATTTTCCCAGGCAGATTTACCCCAGGTTCATCCAAATGTGTCTTAAGCAGAATATCTTATTCTGAAGTGTCTTTTTTTTTCTAATACAACAGGCACAATAGCACTGAATATATCAGTGTCACAGTTATTGTTTCCAAAGATCAGGCAGAAGGCCACAAGACATCTGTGGAAAGTAGAAAGCATGACACTAAAAATCTTACAGTATATTTATATTTTATTAAAATATTTATACTTACATATCAGAAATTTTCAGCTTGATATCATCCCACACTTGTAATCATCATGTATTGGTAGAAAGCAGCACAAATCTTTAGCAGTTTTTCCTAGGGCCTTTAAGTTCTTTTTGCTTTTATTTAAATAATGGATTGACAGGAATGCAATTTACCAATACTTGGTGTTGTGTACATGAAAGATATCCTGCTGCTCAGTCAAATGCATGCTACCATAATAGTTAAAATGAGATAATAAACCATTCCAAAATTTTGCTTAAGATTAGTTACCTGCAGAAAAACTGTAAAGATCCTGCAAATATGGGATTTTGAAAGTTATTTTCCCCTTTTGGCATCCAATAAAATTCTAAGAATTCTAAGAATCACTTAGTCCTACTCTAAAGATTTTCTGTCTCCATTTCTGTGATTTTTCCCATTTCCCATCAGTAAGATTTTATTTTTTATTCCAAAACCAAAGTGTTAAAATGAAATAACACCTATGGTGTACTTAATTTGCAGAAAAAAATACCAAGTATTTACCTGAAAATCTGGCTCAAGTCATAGTGTTTATAAGTTACACTTTGGATATAATTTAGTGCCTTGTGCTCATTTGCCTCAGGGATGGGGATGAGGGGGAAAGCAATATTCCAATAGTAATAAAATCCAAAATTTACCAAAAATCAATAAAAAAGTTTTCCACAATCTTCAGTGAGAAAGCTTCATCTAGTCTAGTGTTTTGCTTTTTAGGCAGAACAGCATATGATGAAGAAATCTAGACACATTTTGGTTTTACAAGTGCATTGGTCTTGGCAAAACTGATAGCAACATAGCACCAGTGTTTGTGTTGCAAAACCAATTGCTAATTCTCCATCAAGTTAGGTCCTGTATTGAAAGCAAGAGAAGTGTTCCTTTTCCAACTTGGCATACTCAGCAACATATCTTTCTATTTCTTCATTCTATAGGAATGAAAATGTAACATGGGGACAAGATGAGGCTTACACTGAGCTGATTCTGTCATTACAAAAGGGCTTTGTTTTCATTTTAAAAATTAGTGCTTATTCTAAATAGAAGAAAACAAGCCAAGAATCATGACAGTTTGTACTATTTTAACAAACAGCTTCCACAAGAATATTTCTTTTTAAACTGTGGAAGCTTACAGGTGTGTATGTTCAGAAGTGGAGGGCAAGGCTCCACTGTTTGTTTTCCCTCTGTTAAAAAAAGGACTTTTTTTCTATATTTTCTCCCCTCTAATCACAGCTGACGGAGCAGGGAAAACCTCATATACCACTGAATGCCTCTGGAAATATTTCTACATAGTTCTGAAAGCAAAACCAGAAAACCACCAAAATATTCCTCCTCCCTTAAATAAAGCATGTAAATTAATGTTTTGCAACTTTGAAGAAGAGGAATAGAAAAATAAAATGCTATACACTATGGGAAATTTGATAAAACCCCAGGATTTTTCTCTTCAGATGCCAAGCATCACGGTTTTTTTCTGTTAAAAGAAATGTAATAATTCCTTCTTAAACTTTGCATGAATAAAAATTCGTAAAGGTGATTTAGCAGGATTTGAAAAGCCATAAAAATCCATCAGAGGCAGAGAATTCTTGCCAGCCTCTGTAAAACTCCAACAATACTGTTAAAGATGACTACTGGGAACCCACAGTAAACCACCATAGAGCATGAGCCAAAAACCAAAACCACATATTACCAAGTTTCTTTTCCTCGGTATCACATAAAATGTAATAAGTACAAATTGAGAAAGATGGGAGTCTATTATTTTCAGGGATAATGGACAGTGCACTACCTCAGCCCATAAACTGAAGGTACAGGCGTTTATAAGAATGAATATTTAGTTTTAAGGTTTCATATTAAATAATTTTAATGACACTGCTTTGACCAGGCAGAGAAAAATTGTGAAATGTATAATTCAGTGTTGCAAAGAAAATGCAATCCTTCTGAAGGACTTTTTTGTGTGACTATGAAATTGAATTATTTGAAAGGAATTTGCATTTGGGACAAAAATCCCAAACTTTCTTACTGCGAAAAACAGGGGAAATGCCAGAAACTAACAAACAACAAACAAAAGCATTTGTCACAATAAAAAGACCTAATAAACTAGTAAATAAATAATGAGTGATCTCAGTTAAGACAAAAAAAAGTAGAAAGCAAAACCCAAGCAGTTAACAGAGGAAAATATCTTTATTTTCTCCATTAAAATTAAATAAAACAGCTATTTTACTTCAATTATTACTAAAGTATTTTAACTTAGAAAAAAACTTATAGAATAAGAAATAAGATATTAAGAGAAGAGAAAAATAATAACACTACTAGATTAGGCAGTATGTATCAAACTAGATGAGCTATTTTGCTCATATTTAACAGACAGTACTACAATTTTGGTTTTTATTTTCTAATTAAAAAGGTGAATATGAATATATTGTTGTCCAATCAGAATAACTATGAAAACTATGTAAAATGTCCATCAAGAAAACCAGTAAGGACATGAAAGTATCTGAACACATATTTTTGAGAAAATGCAAAATTCTCTCTGATAAAATATATTAGTTATTCTAAAAGTGACTAAATCAACCTATAATTTTCTTCATAGATGATATTGCTTATATAGGTTGAGTGAGAAATAATAACTTATTTGAACCAAAAGTGACTGAGAAGCAATAAACATGAAAATGATGCAGCCTTTTTCAGGCAGCTGTATCCTCACAGAAATGTTTCTTTTTCAGGGAAGTAAGACATTTTTTTCTAGATGTAACTAACTGACATATTATAAAAAATGCTTTTCTGCTTTCTGTTTTCTTGTTAGGTACCCTCAAATATTTCTGGAATAGATGCAGCTTGTATGTTGAGTGAAAATACTGGGGAAAAAGGGTCTCTCTAGCCTGCTATCTTGACCCTTACAGTGACCAACAGCAGGAACCTGAGGAAGTTGAAAGCAAGGACATAGATATACTTTCTCAGAATATTATCTAAACCTCAGCAAGATGCAGCTTAAAAACTTCTTTAGCAGAAACATTATCTATTTTTCTATGTAACTGTTCTTATTTTTCTTCCAGGAATCAGAACCGTCATAGTTTGAGATCCTGTAGATTTTCACTATCCATAACACCATGAGGCAGCTCAATAAGTTGTGTGAAGAAATATTTTCCTTGGTTTGCTCTGAATACTACTAGGTTTATTTTATTATTTTATGCCTCTCATTCTTATGACAGAACTGAAATAAATCCCTATCCACCTTCTCCTCCACACTTCATTTTGTAAACTTCCTTCCATATATTCTTCATTCTCTTTTGTGAAGGGTCCTAGTCAGTATGCTTTTTGCTCATCCAGATGATGGCTTTATATATTTGATTCTCTCTGTCATCCTTCTCTAAATCTTTTTTCATGCATAACTGAAATGAATAAAAAAGAATTGTATACAGTTCTTGTATGTCTGCTGAGATAAAAATGATCACAGTGGTGTTTTCTACTTAATTTCTTTATTATATTCTTAATAATTTTTAACATTGATTTCTTACTTTATTACTAATTGTTAAGTCAAGAAATGTTCCCCATATAGTTATAAAAATTTGCTCTTGGAGAGAAATCTAAACAAACAAAAGTTTGCTTTCATTTTGCGAGTCATACAGCTTTTTGTGCCGAGCCTATGACTCAATTGTGAAGTTACAGATCTTTACTAAAGATCTACAGTAGAAATCAAGCAATGTTTGAACAAAAGTGCTCAGTTTGATAGTATCACAAAACCTGTCCTTGCTAAGTAGTAGTGTTAGTGTTTCCAGGACAGCATACTAATGCTGCAATAATATGTTCTTCCTAAAGTTTTATCTGATTCATACAGACCATCCAGAATCATAAGAAATAAAGGCACACTAATACTTTAGGCCTTCATTCTGTGGACAAGAAGCGGCTCAACAATGCATTGTAGCTCCTGAAAGGGACAACCAGTGCTATTGCTGCTAGAAGAAGATCAGGCACTCTGCTACTGTCACCCCATAGAAACCCCACAGCATTTTTCTGTGTAATGGAGAGTAATTTGTACTAATGCCCTGTGTGAACCAAGGCTTGCAGCAGCTGAGGGATCTTCTGCAAGAGCTGCTGATGTATCAGTCAGTGTATCAGAGGACGTTTTGCCCAATGAGCCGCTGGCGGTGACACCCGTCACAGTCATTCAACTGACGGTCATTTCTGGAAAATTACATTCATAGGAAAAGATGTGTATATAGGAGATAAAACATTCAGTTGGGCTGTGGTCAAGATGTTTCCTGCTCCCAGCTCTCAAAAGATTTACGGTTTTCAGTTTGAGTTTCCTATTATACAATAAAAGATAATTTTAAGTGATCTTCACTTTGAACTTAGGGTTAGTTAAAGAGCAGAAAATCTTAACGGAACAAATAAAATGGAGTCTTGTTGCAACCCCTATGTTGCCTTTACTTCATACCTTTGGCTCCTGGAAGCTTAAAACAAATGAAAAGTCAATGGTAGAAATGAGAACATGTAGCAGAAATATACGACAACCAACAAACTAAAGCAAGTACTAATAAAAAGAAGAAAACAACTTGTACTCAGTGAATGCAGAGCTCATAGAAAAGAACTGTTACTACAAGTTCTTTAGTTAAATCTAGATATTTTTGAAGATGTGTTCTAGGTTACAAAACTCAAGCTAACAAATTCTTACATATGGTGTTATGCTGATCTGATCAGCTTTAAATCTGGAAAAACAAAAAATATATTTTATTCTTTTCCATCTTCTAACTCCTTGTAATGTTTCCTAGAAAAACAGAGTATTTACATATCAGTGCTATGTGCTTTTTTTAATCAGATGACCTTGCTCTCCTAGGCCAAAAGATACAAAATGCATGGGAAGGATCTGAAAGGCCTACTACCCTTTTCTCAGAAGGTATAGGTATGAACATGTCATATTTATTAGTATTTTTGACATCAAAAATACTTGGAAAGAAAGGCTATAAAGCAGAAAATATTTGTTACTCTTCGAGGTCACAGCACCAAAATTTGTAAGTAATATGGACTCTGAAATATCAGAACAATTTTAACTGTGTTCATCTTACGAGTCCTGTGCATTTCCTGTAAGAGTTCTTGTGTGTCTTGTCATGTAAGAGCTCTTGAATTATCAAACTGCCAGTTGTGGCTTCCTGTACTTCCACTTCTCTGCCTCTCCTTTTCAGTTGCTCAGCATGGAACATCCATACAAATGCAGTTCAACTGAAATAAATGGATCCACATGCACTGGTGAACTCACAAGCCAATTTGTCTAAGTGAATAGTAAGCAAAAAAGTAGGTTATAAGCCTCATTTTTGCAGTTTTTTACTTCTTGGTTATTATTTGAAGTGTCTCTGAAGTACTACCTAACAAGAAGGGTTCTGAAATAAATACTACAACTGTGAACTTTAGAGAAGTGAAATATAACTAAAAAAAAGGAATCTGTTAGTTTTTTGGAATACTCTGACATTAGTTGCTAATATGTGTAAACTAATGCTAATATATGTTGAACTGTATATTTTGTTACGTTGACCACTATGTAAAATGTTTTATGATAGAAATTATCATAAATATATATATCTGTGGTCATGGCTGAAATTCATTAAGCTTTTTCCCCACACATTTATTCTAATATAGCCATTTAAGAGCATCTAACAGCTGCAATAGAATGAAAATGCTCTAGTAGTGTGGTCTTCCAAAAATTCATATCACAACCAATTCCCAGATTACTGTGTAGTGCACTCTGCTTGCACACTTTAAGTTCCAGGGAAATGCCTATATCTCAGAGACATGATTGCTGAGGCAACATGGTGCTCAAGGGGTGCCTGGGGTGCAGATAAACAGGAGGTATTCACTCCTACTGAAAATCAGGAAACATTACAAAATTATATTCAGGATAACATTTACCTAGAGATCTATCTCTGCTAGAGCAGGATAGGAAATTACAGTACTGTTTTGTGATGGATGAAGCACAGGTCTAATACAAAAGACAATATAACAATTGTAAGAGAGGAAAGCAATTCTCATGGTTGATTCTGTGGTGAAAAGAATGCTTTTGTTTGATAAATATTACAAGAGCTGGATAGTGTGTGGTCTGCAGTAAACAGAATAGAAGAGAGGACAGGCTACAAGAGTAGACAAGACTCTAAGGCTCCAAAGTGGCCTGGTACAACTCTGCAGGCAGTAATATGTGCTGCTGGAGCACATCACACACATCAGCTAGAGGGACTTCACAGATGAAGACACCTCCAGAATTTAGTGTAAGAGGGAAGTCCTAAAATTCACCTTGAAAGTTCTCTTTCTGCAAATGCCAAAAAAACCACTCTAAATCAAACAAAAAAATTCCAATCAAATAGAAATTTGTTTCTCCCAAGTGCCTGACCATTTTTCCAAATTCTAATGGAAAATAAAGTGTAAGATGAAGGCTCCATTATGCTAAGATTGATAATTTGTCATTTTCTAATGTTAGGAGTCTCAGATAAGAACTTAAAATGGGAAGAAATATTTTTTTTCAAATCATTATAGTGAATCTATATGAATCATTAATAAATATTTTAAAAAATTATGGTAACACATTATGGAGAAGGCGTTTAGCACAATACTGTTAAACCATGAGTTAATGAACTTCAGTTTGCTTGCTGAAGCCTCCAAAAGACAAAGGAAAGATGTTGTAGGGGTCAAACCCAAGAATTAGAATGATCTATTGCTCAAGCATGTATGATATATAGGGTAAAGGAGTTATCAGGGCATTCAAATTAGGTTATATATGCTAGAATCATGTACAGTAAATCATTAGAATTTCTACAAATCCTAGATAATTTTCTAATACAAACAGAGCCTGGTCCAACACACCATCTTTCTAGGAGACTGCAGCTTAAACACTGAGCCAGAAACTGGTTACCTAAGGACCAGTAAGGATGGCCTGTTTATATTATGGATGAACAGAGGACATTTGCAAGCAACACCCACTCACTCATTCTCATGTATCACCATGCACAGTACACTGAAAGGGCTAAATGTTCAGCAAACTCAGTATAATGAGCCAAAGTTAGTAGTGGAGTGGTAGTGCTGCTCCCAAGAGACATGGAGTGTTTATTTGCTATGTGGGCCTGGGATCTTAGGTCATATTCCTAGTCTTAAAATGACAAATAGCATTACAATTATGGGTATCTTCTGAAGTGAAAAGCAGCCCATGTGGTCTGCTGACTACTTGAGTTTCTTTCAAAATAAATGGTAATTTAAAGTCAGCACTGACCTGTAAGTCCCTGTCCCTTCAAGGAAAATTAATAGTTGGATCTAATCTATGGGAGACTGAGGTCCATGTACAAAAGAGATAAAACATTGTCAGCTATAAAATTTAGCTAAGCTGTGACAATCAGTAAAGGCAGGAATCCTGTGTCTGTCTCAGAATTACAATAAACCTGCTTATCCTAAGTAACTTACATTTTCCATGTAAGACTACACTAGTATTTGCTGCCAAAATGTGATAGGCTATGAAAAAAAGATGTAGTTAGAAAAGCATATAATGTTCCTATTTTCAGCAGTTTTCTTAAAGATAC
Organism: Parus major; assembly: GCF_001522545.3. Taxonomy (NCBI): domain Eukaryota; kingdom Metazoa; phylum Chordata; class Aves; order Passeriformes; family Paridae; genus Parus; species Parus major. Next base: position 34,467,516 of record NC_031771.1, read on the forward strand.
CATGAGAACAAATGAAATGGCAATGTGAATAATTTATAAACTGCATACAGAACTGTATCTACTTTTTCTGTCCATCTAGTTTTCTGCTGCCATCCTACCCTTAACCAGCTCAGATACAACAAAAGCTTCAAGGGGACAGAGAGCTTTTAAAACACCATGAAAAAATACATTCAACCCCACAGTTTGAATTAGTTTAGCTTCATAAACATCTGTCCAATAACAAGGCTTTACACAATAAAATAATTCAAATAATGAACTTAATTGCCATATTTTTTCTAATTTTTATTGAGGTAACTGGAGCAAAAATGAATTGAACCACTAATAACTAATTTATAACAAGATTAAGTCAATAATTCAACAAATTTGCTTTACATAGACTACTGTTAATTGCTTACAGTCACATTTAATAGTGTTTTCTCTCTAGTTTTGTTCCAGCCCTTGAGAAAAAAATTTAAAAGCTTAAATAGGCAAAATATGTTTTTCTCTAGTCACTCCTTCCATAAGAAAAGGTTGTATAAAAAGAGAAGCTTGGGAAAATTTGAGAAGGTAGTAGCTCAGAGGTTTAACCTACATAAAATCTTAAGTCAAATTGAATAATTTAATTGGCTTATGCCTTAAATCAGCTAAATAAGCATGTAACTGGAGCAATACGGACACCTTATCCCAGCAAAATATCCATTAAACACCAAATCTGGGTGACTTAACCTAGAATTGCTACCAGCTCTCAGGTGTTAGCTCTTATCCTACTTGCACTCCACCCACACTTGCTTACTGCATGTCCTGATGTTTCACCTGTACTCAGCTAGAGAGACCAGCACAGCTGAGTAAGAGATGCTCTTTGCTGGGGTAATATCATTTCTACTCAACATTGAAAGTAAATTTGTATATCCTGAACAGTTGTTGAATAAAGAGCTTCGCTCTTCCCATTAACCCACAATTTGCTGCTCTTCATATTAATCAGGTTTTTGCTTTTAAACCCCTATTTTGTTACTAGCCTCCACTCATTAGTGAAAAGATCTACAAATTTGAGACCTATGGATATTTGATTGACCATCTTCAGAACTTTTCTGCCCCAAAATGGATTTAAGATATTTCTAACAGGCCTCTTAGTGGCATAAAAGTACTCTACCAAAAAAAAAAGAAAAAGAAGCCCAAGGCAGGACATTCAACTCACTATAAAAATCTCACTGTCAAGAACCTTGAGAGATCATCACACCACCGTTAGCTAATTTTATATAAAAAAATTTAAAATGTTGCTGAGATCACACTCAAGACTGGGAAAGAGACTGCATTAAAATCCCAGGTTTTGTTCAAATTTTTATCATATTTTTGGATTATTTTCCCTTGCTGCCTGATCCAGCAGCTGCAGAGATAAATTCCAGATCATTTGGCAAAATCCTTTCTTCATCTGAGAGATACCTGAAATTTACCAAACTAAGTTCTTTTCTTAAGACAAGATGCATTATTTATACATAATGCATTATTGTAAACTGAGATTTTATTGAAAATTTCTAAAAAAACTCCCAAGGCTAATTGCCATACTCAAAGCTGCACAGGTAATTAAAACCATGGAGATAAATACTGTCTGAAATTACAATTTAAGCTACTGTTTTCACAGTAACCTAAGGCAATAAATATTTAGGTAAGTGTATCATTCACTCCCAAGAGCTCAAATGTGACAGCAAACATATTTTTTATTCACAGTCTGGAAGGCCAAGCAGTTCCTGCAAGGAAATATTTTTAAAGGAATTTTTGAAACAATTACTGTTGAGAGAAGAGCCACATAAAGCTGCAGGGGCACGGCACAGCACAGGCACATTCAAAAGGTTTTGAAGTGGCCAAACTTTATGTACACAGAAAGGCTAAACATTTCTTGTTTCTGGGTCACAGGCAATCAAGACCTTTGACCTTCAAGCTATAGATTTCTTACGCAGGCAAATTACTTACACTGCAATACTTCATAAACAACAGGAGCCCTACGTGTCCCACCAGGCATTACAAATAAGGTGAGGTTACAGTCCTGCTAGATTTGATTTGGATGGAAATGAGCCTCCCTGGGAAGTCTGCTTAAGCCTTTTAAATAATGCCTGATCAATGGCATGGCAATTGAGTTCTAGAATTGCTGATAATGAAGCTGATTTGTTATTTTAGGGACTTATCTGGTATGAGTCAGCATGAATATTTGATTCAGATTTTTTTTTAAATTAGAAATATTACACAGTAAATGAAAAAGAAAGTACAGCCGTTATCAATCTCTAATTTGCTTGAGTGATTTTTGCTTTAGATGAATTCAGTATTCTATTTCTTTTACATGTATATAAATAAATACTTAAAATATGATGAAACAGGAGAAAAATGCAAATTAGACTGGCAACTTGTCTAGGTATGCCAAATTCTTTTTGACAGTAAGTTCTGTACCTTCTCTCAATTTTATGTATTCAGAGCCTAAAACAAACAAACAAAAAAATGTTTGAAGGGGCAACTTGAAGCTTACACTTCCACCAGAAGAAAAGAACAGAAGCTCTAATTATATTGCTTTTCTCCAATAACATGCAAATATAACCCTGTTCTGTTTCAATAGACATTAGAGTGAGAAATGGGATGGTTCCTGCTGGAATGATGACTTTCACCCTTTAAATTGCATTATCTCTTATTATTTTTTCCTTCACTTCAGTGTCTTCAGGAAACACCTTAAAGCACTAAGAATTAAGAGATATGTCAGCATCCAGTACTCTATATTCCGAGTTATACACAGAACGAAGTCACAGGACACAAGCCTATGATTCAGTAACACTTTGCTCAAAATAGAAAGAGTGAGCGAGGACAAAAATTTTCCTTTTTTTCCTTGTTGTTTTAATGTTTGGTATGTGACTTAAGCTGTTAGAACACTAGCAATAAACAAACATTTAGGTATGTTCCAGCCATAGCTGTGGTCATTTACTCAAGATGCAAAAGTCACAAGATTTGTCCTTCTCCTCAGAAGACTAATAATTAACCAAATTCAGACTGTATTTTTAACTGTTTTTCTAGATCTGAGAGAGTTCCTGAAAGAGTAAATAAAGCCTTATTGGATCAAAAACAGGGAATAAAATTTAAAAATAGATTTATGATCTACTGAATGAAAAACTCATTTAGGAGGTGGGAAACTGACATCATTTCCTTATTTTCAAGGTTTAGGCAACCGAAATCATGCCTTCTCCTTTGACAGTTATTACAAAATTAGACACTTAAGAGTTACCATTGACAGTGGTTTGGGTTTTTTTTTAGAATATCAGAGTTGTTTAATGATATAATAACATTTTAAGATCAAGAAACAAGCTCCCTCTTCATTATATTTAATACCAGTTCCCTCTCTCTTTACTGCAAGTGCAAATACACTTGGACTGACTGTTTTGGTAACTTTTTTCTGGTTTATATTTTTGGCCAAAATTTTGCCCGCACATAAACATCCTGGACTGTTGGGTTGTACAAGATCCAATAAAAACAGCCCAAAGCGTGACAATGTAAGATGTAACATTTTGCTTTGTTGTGATCTCTTCCATTGAGCTTTTCCAGGAATCAGGAGTAGTTACTTCTGAGAAATCTGATGGCATTGAAGAAAATTCAATATAAAATTGCACATCAAAATAGGTTAAAAAAAAAGTTTAACAATACCAGTGGTTTGTTAATTAGGTGCTAACCAGCTAGTTGTGCTAAAGGGGTGATGAGGAAAATCAAAGTACTATTTTCTGTGTATTCTTTCCCTATGTTTAAATTTTACTCACAAGAAAAGAGAGGAAAGTCAAATTACAGGTTATAAATTAGTATGTTTTGCACATTTAAAATTGTCTTTTTGTAGTGTGCTTTGTATTAATTGTCCAAATCCACTGAGTAAGGCACAAAACAGTAATTACTTAAACACTCAGGTCACAAATTTTTAGTAAGAGAGAGACAACAACCTAAAATGAATTATCAATGCTACAATCTCAAACAAGAAAAACACCTTTCTAATGACCATATTTCCACTCTGAGAAGAAAAAAAGAACACTTTTCACAGGAAGATCTCATTTCATTTAATTTTTTCTCTTCACTTACTCCATTCGTTTTCCTTCAGTTACAGATTGTCAGCTATAGTTTCTTTCATTTGCCCATCCAACTCCTTTCACTTTAAAAAAAAGCAACCCACTAGCTAAAACTAATTGGGGCACTCAAATTGCATTAGAAAACATCTGCTACACCTATTGAAAATTCTTTAAAAGAATAAGTGTATCAAAGTAGTATGATTGCCTGCGTTTTGACCCAATCACCAAATCCCAAAGGATTACCATAACCATTCACCATTCCAGAAATTACCCTGGATCTTATTCCATCTCCCTCCTAATTCCAGAAATATTTTCACCAATTAAAAATCCATCAAAAGGCAACAAAAAAAAAATTACTTTCACAGTCTCTGTATGGCACCAATTTAAAACTGGGTTCCATTTGCAAAATCTTATTTTTTTAAGAACAATCTCCATTAGTAAACTATATAGGGTTAGACATAAGAAAATTGGAAAAATAAGAAAATAGGAAAAAATTCACTGAGGTGAAGTGGTGTCAGTAACAGCTGTCTGGCTAAGAAGCTAGACAAGGTAATAAGCTTGAGTGACTTCAGTGGTTAGGAAGAGAAAACATAAGCCAGACTGTAAAACAGCACTAGTCATAATAACAGAGCTGTACTGATTTTGTTTGCAACTTGTGGTATATAAATAAGAACATATTTACTCCTGTTGATCTATTTAATGTTACTGAAACATTATTTCTTCAGAAACAGTGAATTAGATTTCTAACATAAAAGTATTTCTTGTTTGTGGTCTTATTGCTATTCTTCCTTGATTTTTGTATTTCACGCTGCTCCATTTCTTCTCTACCTAAAGGTTCTATGAAGTCAACAAAGCACATAAATGAGAAAACAAGCATTCAATAAGGTATTATACATCATAAGATTTACTCCTTGTCAAATAAGAACTTTACCAAAGTTGATAATAAAAATCAGGTGCTAAATGCACATGTGTGTCTGAGGAAGTACTTCCTCAGCAACCTATGAACTAAGTCCTTGTAAGTTTTTCTAAACTCTTTTCCCACTCATTACAGCAGAAATTCTGTCATCAAAAGAAATATTATCCACATTCATTTATAACATTAAGTGATTAAAACATTATAAGTGATTAAAACATTCATTTATAACATTATAAATTAAAAGCCACCTGATTTAAAACAATCTAATATAGATTAAGTACAATCTGATATTCTTCCAGGGACCAAAACAAACTTCTTTTGGAAACAAGAAAATACTGCCCAAACCTTTTTTTTTTTTTGGTCCCTAAAGTTTAGTTCATGTTTTCTGGCCATATTTTAATATAAAATTAGTACAAATGTCAGCCACTTCTGGCACCGTAATTTCTCTCACAGAGAGTGTTGACTTTTTACCTTTAATCTCACTCTTTTTCTAGAGTACTGAAACATTAGACTATTATAATAACAGAGATTCTGTCATTCCAATTCCTTTACTATAGAGAAATGAGAATGCCAATACTGAAGCACATTTAAAGTGAAACACCTATTAAAATTCTTTACCTCACTTCTACTTACTCCCTACAGCCTCTATGCTATATAGCACTGTAATACTAAAGGAAGTGAATTTTAGCTAAATGCAGTGACAAAAGGCCCTGACAAATTAGGCTGGTTTTCAGGAAATATAAATTCACCTATGTGACTACTATGCTTGAGTTCAAACAAGATTTTATACAAAGAAATTATCATTCAATCGAGCCTTATGTGGATATTAATCTGTCCTTACATAGGCATAGACTGTCAGAAACAAATAAAAACATGACAAAATTTTGTTGTATTAATCAAGAAACTAGCCAATGGATATGATACCCAAGTGGAAAACTCAGGCCTGGAAAAGCACGCTACTTGCGCCTCATCTGGGCAGCTGTGCTTCATCAGCACACAGGAATCAGAAGCACGTGTCAACACCTGAATCTTCCTTTCCCTGCTGCTGAGGGGAACAGTGATTGACTAGAACAGCAAAGAAAATTAAAGACAGCTGTTTCTTAATTCCTTCCAGAATGGAATGAATGTAATAACTTTGCATTGAAACAAGGTTGAACAACACAGATCATCAAAGTTACTACTTTCTTTTCATTAACCTGAAGGAGTATGTGGACTTTTTACATAATTTGATGATACTGGGGAATTCCCTAACAGAAAAAATTATGCCAAAATAGAGAAGATAAAGAGAATTCAGATATTACCTTTTAACAATTGCTTTGATTGTATTATATAATTTGTATTAATTTTGTTATGATAGCAATTCTGATTAATTTTGTTCATTTCAAGCATATGAAAGATGTTACAGCTCTAACAAGGACCTACTTGACAACAGTGAAAAAAAGGCATACATATTTACATATGTATGAAGGTAGCCATTTTTACAGACTGGTATAGCTCTGGAGAGATGAGCCCTCTTTGTTCGCTGAGGCCACACAGACTCTGTTGGGATGAAATACCCCATATGGACGTTTATGTGATTTCCCAGTGTCCTCTATTTCTCCCATTATAGAAATGGCTTTGAGCAGACTCCAAATACTTACGATGTTCTTCACAGCCTCCATCTAAGTACATTCTTCCCTCTGCTGAGGTGAGCTATCTCTTAACTGACAATTCCATTTTCAGTATCAGTTCCAAATAATTGCACTTAGCTTAAAAGAAAAGATCCAATTTTCATGATGTGGTAACGATTCTTTCCACACTATATTAGAACTTCTCTGTAATGCATTTATTTTCATTGTGAGAGTAGCTGTATCCCCCAGGAAGCCACAAGCCTTATTCCACTGGATTTTGCTTCAAAGGACATGTAAACACATACGTAACTTTATCAGTTATCTAGTATTATTTGCTTTACTAGATATATTCTAGTAAATTGCAGTCATACCTAGGAACCAGGCTGGACTGGAGTCTGGCTTGCTGCTGAATATGTTTGTCAAACAATGAAACTTGAATATTTCTAGCTCACAATTATAAGCCTTCAGAAGCTTGACTGCTAGCTTTTATAAGGTTGTATAAAAATAATGTACTTTGCAATGTACTTTTACCTTTCCTGTTCAAACAGGGACTTGTCACCTTAGGGAAAAAAAAACCAAACAGCTTTTTGTAAGTGATTAGTACTTATTAAAGACAGAAAAGGTCAACTTTCAGTTAGATGACTTACAAGAGGGCTACAGAACTGTGTTCTGTCAGTTTTGTAATAAAGCCAGGTAAATCTTACATAAACCTTCAGGCTAAGTCTGTATGAATATACATGGTTCAAATCGGAGATATGAGATCAAGTCATGAAGGAACAGTCACTGTCCTTGCCCCAGTCATGTTAATTAGCTTCTCAGTTTTGGGTTAGCTCAGTTTTTTGGTAGCAGAGTTTCTGCACAGCTTTCCCTCCTTCAAAATTAATGTGAGACTTGCAACACAGGACAATTAATAGCTCAATCAATACCTGTTACAGTGGTCTTCTGCAAATCAACTATATATTTTTATGTGGTACATCAGCAGAATTATTATGGGATACATATTTACTGTTTTCTTACTAAGATTTTTCCAATTGTTTTCTTAGGTTTTTTTTCTTGTAACTATTAGTCATCATCTAATGGTGATTTTCTACATTTCATTAACTGGAAAAAAATACAGAGTGCAAAGCCTTCCTTCTTCCATGGAAGCCTTGGTTTCATGCTCTTGGGATACTTCACATGGACTTAACGATTTTAAGCCCCTGAGCAACTTGCACACAAGATTTTGTGCAATCAATAAGGAAACTGGAAGCTTTTCAATGAGTCAAGACAAAAAAATAGCTGACCTAAACACATCAGTAAGATCTAAATATTTTGAGGTATCTTTCTAGGGTAGTGACCTTGTACTGTTATGCATCTGTTATTAATGAATATAACAAGTTGGTATTTTTCCTCTTAATCTTCTACATATCTAAGATATAAACATTGATACTTTTTTTTAAATCTGCTTCCTTATCTGACCAGAGTAATTGCAGATTAGTTTCTAATGAGAAACATTCATTTGCCTTTATCTGCTGTAGAGTCAGGAGGTGATAAAGACATATGTAATCATATTTTTGTGGAGATACGTCCAAACTTTATTTAAGTAAAAAATACTCACAATTGCTCTTACCACTAAAACACCACAGTCTTGCTTTTTGGGGTTTTTTTTCTTTTTTTATTACTCCTAGTAAAGTTATACCAAGGACTTAAGACCAGTCTACAAAAAGGTTAAATTCATATTTATGTAGGCATCAATAAAAACATCCATCATTGCTTTTTAATTAATTGAATTCTTTTGCTTGATTGGACTTCAATCTTTAGCATGGATGGCAAGAAGCAGTAGTTTCTTCAGTGTCACTCTTTATTTAAGATCACTAAGTGCATGCTTTTTCAGTTCTTAATAATCTTCCTGTATAAGGTTAAACACGTATTTCATCATGTTCCTGAGATCTTTTGATAAATCACATAATAAAAATTGTCCCTCCTTCATTTGAGAAAGGACCTTGGTAGTACTTCTATTTTTCAGGTCTTTCTTTTTGAATTAGTGACTTTGTATTATTATATATCTGTTAGCACTGTAGAAGTCATATTAGATTCCAAAAGGGAGAGTATGCTGACAGTTCTTGTACCAACAACCTTTGTTAATTTCTCTGTGGTTTCAGGTTTTGCAATGCAGCTGAATATCAATTCTGATTTGGAAAAGTTTCTTAGTAAGTAAATTGGTATGTGTCTGTGTTTGGATATCTCTATTTTATTGCATGCAGTGAGTGTAAAATCACCACCTACTTCATTCAGTTTGAAAATGATCTGTTACAGAAGTAAACCAAAATACCAACACCACCACCAAAACAATACCCAAAACCAAAAAATCAACTCCCCACAAAAAACCCCAACTCCCCGCAAAAACAAACCAAACAAGAAACTCCAAAATCAAAAACTCAAGAAAAAAACCCCAAACAACCCAAACAAAAACTATCAAATCCAATCCTCCATCCCCCACCCCCCAAAAAAATAAAACAAAAACCCAAACAAATAACAAGAGAAGAATCCTAATGTCATAAATTCCCTTTGGGAAACATGAGTTTTATCTAAATTTACTTAGAAAAAAAAGCAAATATTTCTTGAGATGTGTAGAAAACCTCTCAAATATCTCATTATAAAATCTTAGAATTGCAGCTTCAGCTACTGCTGAGCACCTAAAAATCAATTTCTCTATGGGTATTTGTAAGTATTTTTGAAATCTCTTTCTTGTCTGTTGAAGCAGACATACTGGCAACAGCATACACCATACAGTAATTTATTTTTTGTATTGGCACACATAGGAAAAGATGTCTCAATTGTAGAGGACTGGCATTCATCTCCTCCCCCTTTTTGAGCATTAGCCCAGGTAACATGGCTCTTTTCAAAGCTATTCAGTTTTCCCTGTCAAACATTGCTGTGTTCTGCAAAATCATACATCTATGCTATTTTTATCCCTGTGAAGCACATTACGTGCTGAAAGCAACCCAGTGTGACAGTGTGAGGCAAGAGTGCCTGCAGAGGGGTGTTGAATGTGCATAAACACATACTTTGTTTTTCCCATAGCACCTACCCAAATCCTGTTGCTGACGTGTCAAGTGGTGAAAAAACATTTGACAACATAACTCTCCAGTACATCTCTCTTCTTAACTCTCAATCACTTAAAAAAATTTTGATTGCTTCAAAAATGTTTCTGGGCCCATACAACAGAAATATTTTTCATGTTTCTTTAAAGCAACCAGCAAGTGTATCTGTTCTTTATGATCTTCTAGCCAATCTATAATTCAAAGGGTAATAAAATTGTTCAGCCTCTGCCATAGGTCAAAAGCAGCTTTCCTGGGGGCACTCAGACTCCTTCAGCTTTCCTTAGAGCCTCATTATAAATGTTTCCTGTCTTCTATGTGAGGAGCACGTGCAATTCCTAATGAATTCATGAAATGGAGAAGGTTTTAATGTAAAAATGGGTACTTCTGACTACTTCTCCTACCCCCCCAACATAACAGAACTAGCATTTTATAAAGATAGCGTATAGTAGCTTCATTTAGAAAAAGCTTAATTTCTTCCTTATTTTCTTCTTCTTGTGGTACCTGTTTGACAATGTGATTGCTTGCCTAATTTATATTTATGGGGAGTAATGCACAGTGCAGATTCTGTACATAACTCTTGTTGCAGCAGGAGTCTATCAGATGCTTTGGAAATATGACTTCAAAGAAAAAAAACCGCAAAAATGTGATTGTTTAGGCTGAGGAGGAGAAAAGCAATGGTGGGCATGGAAACAGTATTCAGACACATAAAAGAGGAAGGGAGTAATATATTCTCTGTATTGGCAGAAAATAAAGAAGAAACAAGGGATTTTCATTTGTTGTTAGAAGAATCCAATGGTAGGTCATAATTAAGGACTGAAACAGGTTGGAATGTGAAGATATATGGTGTATCTGTCTGGGGATGTTTAAGGCTAGAGCTTCTAGGAATTACATAGGATTAGCTGACCCTGTTTATATAGAGTGGTTGAGCCTGGTGAGTTTCTGAGATCCATTGATTCCATCCTTGCTCTAACAGTTTTCACTAAATTGGATAAACACCTTAAGTTATGCAGCTTAGTCAGATGCCATGAAAAATAAAGGCAATTTTTGAATACTCTCCATATTCTCTAAAAAGTTTCAGCTTTTTCCTTTCATATTTGCATTCAGGGATTTTATGTTTAGATTGGTTTCTCCCTATACCAAATGTTGTTCACATTGTATGTGATCAGAAGTAGCTAATCTTTCAGGGAAGAAGGATGATTAGAAAGATAAGCATTGAATATTTGTGAAATATATATTGATATTTTCACTGATATATTGAATATCAGTGAAAACTTCTACTCAATCAGTGCCAGCTATCAGACCAAAACTATTCAACAAAGCATCTTATTATTCCATGTACTTTGAGTTAGATAACTGTAATCTCTGCTGATCCTCCTTGGAGGTGGGCTTTGCCTGCATTTACAAACTCTTAGCTTTAGACTGACCTAACCACACGACAGAGGGATCATCTGAAAGCATTTCTGAAGCTATACCTATAGTAAGATTGCTTTCAATTCAGTGAAAGAGATTTGCCAAGGGAAATTACTATTGTTCCAATATGCCAACCTCAGTAACCTCAATAAATTGCTTTTGTATTACCAACATGTTAGAGATTATATATCAACTTTGTTCTGGAGTAAGGGTATTCAACAAGACCTGACTGGTCTGCTGCTTACTAAAATAAAGTCTCACTCATTCAAATTAAAAACAATAAAATCACAGCACATAGTCATAGCTCAAGAAAATGATTAGGAGCATGAAGAAACCTTTGTGGCAGAAGTTCTCAACATAGAACGTGACTGTCTATTAAAGAGAAGATAGGAGGAGGCATGAAATTTATATTAAAGATAAGGGATTTTCTTCCCATTCTCCATTTGAAATACAATTTTCTCAGGCTATGAAGCTGTGAAACAAATATTCAAGCCAATAGCAAAAGGCTAGAAGTCCTTATTTCTCAGTCATGTCTTAGAAAGGGAAATAATAAATACAAATAAGGTAAGGTAGTACAAGGGATGTGAATTTAATCACACTAAAATAATTAATTTAAAACTGTAGCTTTTAATCAATAAATATGTATTTGAAAATGCTGATAAGAAAAAGCTTTGTATTAATTAATTGATTAATGCATTAATTAAGAACACTTCTTGTTAAAATAAGAGTAAAAAATCACCCCCAAATCTCCCATGTTCAGACGCCTTGGGCATTTTTTGAACTTTCACTTCCAAAGGTCTTATAATGCTATGTACACCACTAATGAAGCACATTTGTTAAAACATTATTTAGAAATGTGAACTTAATGGCTAAATATATGTTACAATTCTGCCAAGAATGCTGGCAACATTAATCATCATTCCTTCTACTTTCCCTATGGAAGGAGAAAAGCATTATGCTGAGGGATCACAAGAACCATTTGGGCAAATTCCCATCCTTTTTTTTTTTTTTTTTCCAGGAGAAAATTTAGTTTCATTATGAAGATGGATTTTGCCTAGAACTTTTGCTTTAAGTATCATAAAACTATTTTCACCTACAAGTCTATATTTGCAAAGATTACAGATTTTTTATTTCAATGAGTCAATCTTTGCTTACAACTTTTAATTCAGGTGTTTAGGTGGATATTTTTCTTTTCTCTGTTGTGAACAATAATTTCATTAATTCCAGAAAAAATCCTTTTTTTTTTTTTTTTTCCACTTGGAATAGGTGAATAACTTACACTTAAAGTGAACATTCTGGCATGTTGTGATATTCCTTAGGGTATCTGAGGGAGAAAGTAATTCATCTGGGACTTAGGAGTCTGCAGGAATGCTTGCCTCCTAGACAGTACTTTGCCTTTCAAAAGTAAAAGGCAAAAATCTGCTTTGGGAGTTTTTCTCAATTTCTTCTGTTGACATCCTTCCGATCTGAGAAAACCACTAAGCAAGTTGTAATAAAATGTCCCACTAGTGTGTTTAGAGTAAGTTTTAGAACTGTAAATTACTGATTTATCTTAGGAATTTCCCACATCCATCTCTCCACCAGCTCATTTTCTCCTTTACTCTGTTCACTTCTACCCTCTCATTAAATGGTGATGTCCCTGCCTGGAGAGTCATGCTGTAAACTAGATCACTGAAAAAGCTCTGATTAACAACAACAAAGACAACTACTAAAATGGAGCTTTAATTCAGGAATAAAAAACCCTCCTTATGTATATTTTTAGTTATTCTGCACTAACTTTGGGGGGAAAAATACTTTACTCAGCCTATATTATTTCCATAATATATTTTTATATTATTTTTATATTGAGCTGATACTTCTTAAAAACGGGCAGGCTAGAGAGCTGGAATGGCAATGGCACTACTTCTACAAGCTTCTGATCAGCCATGCAAGGAATTCATATAGTATGGAGATTTCTCTGTAAATCATGGATTATTTTTTAAGGCAGAAACCAGGTAGAAGCATGATTCAAAATTTGCTTTTGGATGACTTTTAAAGCTAGAAAAATTGATGTCAGGGAAAACAATAGGAACCAAACATGCTGAATTATAGTCCTCTTCAGTCTTGTTCTCTGGCTAGCTTCACAGGGATAAAGACCCTGAGAATAGAGTATTGCAACAGACAAGAGAGAACACAGATTTATGACTTTTCTTATTTGAGTGTCCCACAGTTTTCAATACTTCTGCAGATTTATTTTAGGTCTTCTGTGGTACAGTGATGTTTCTTCATGATGGCTTGCCTAACTGCAGAGGTCGACTGCTTTCTGTGGGACTGCATGGCTCAGAAGGTCATGGGTGTTTTGTGCTTGGCTAAATCTTAAATTGCTAATGTCAGTGAGGATGAAGGGAATAGCTGCAGCTGGTATGCCTTCCTTGTATATGTTTTCAGACAGGATCCCTCTATACATTCCATAAATGCTTTCAAAATCGGTTCCCATTAAACAAACCAGCATGTGCTTAGGGATTTCAGTAGCTGGCTAAAAGTAATTTTCTTCCAATCAAGTCAGTTTTTAAAGGGTATGTGCTTCCTCTATTATAAACATGCTGTTATGCTTTGGAAGACAAAGCCCTAGTTTCCCTCTCCCTACTGCTCCCCCTTTCTTTAGTATACTCCCTTGCTCTGGAATGCAAGACTTTTTATTCACATCTTCTTTCATTCCCAAGTTGCCAGAGTTATGCCATACTGGAGGGAACAGTGAAATCGGGCAGCATGTTGTAACTTTCACTTAACCATAGCTCAAAGGAGACAGAGTGCAGGATTGTTTTTTGGAACTAGGGAGTGCTCAAAAATATAGTCTATCTTGCCTCTTGCTACATTAAGTTCATACTGTAAAATTTTTAAAAAGTTATGAGATAATGAGTAGAATGAATAATAAATAATGAAGGGAATAAAAACATTTCTTAATTTATGCTATGTAAAAAGCTACATTTTGGTGAAAGTTAAATTACTGTAATTTTTAAAATTAGAATTATTTTTTCCTCAACAAAACAATTTAAATGTTCTAGAATTGCTATTTCTGAAAGTACCTAAGTGAAAAAGAAATAAAAGATAAGAGAATTGAGGAACTGGGATGCCTATGAGTTACTGCAGTCATAGTGTTTGAAGAAACACCTAAGAAAATTGACCTGATTTTTTTTCTTTTATTTTTTTTTTTTCCTCATGACCTGGTTTTTATTCTTCACAGACTTCTGATTTGGATGAGAACCATGACACTCTTTGAACGCATGTCTAATTTGGACTGTAGTGGATGCCATAATAAGTCCCAGCAGGAAGATGTAAACACTGCCATAGAGAGTAGTTGAATAGAGGATATGAAGTAACAGTTTATTTATGTTCCAGATCATGGTAACTTAAATTCTCTTCTTTTCACATTTAGTAGCCCTAATGATACCTCTTGCTAATATTAGTGTGGTCCACTGCCAGCAGCTGGAGGCCAATGCAACACTTGAGAGTTCAAGGACAAACTACACAGTACAGCATTTAGGGACCAAGCTTAATTGCCCATTAAATGGCTACAAAACAGCAACAGAAAAGTGAAGACTTTTCATCTATGTGTGTACTGCTTGAGGTTAAATTTCAGTTTGGAAAGGAACTTCTTTTTATTTCAGATAGAATGTACATATAATCCTTCTAACTGAAAATCTAGAGCTCATTCTGATTGGATATGCAAACTGGGAAAGATGTTCATACCTATTTCAGATTTATGATCCTATAGTACATTTTTTGCAAGACAGAATTTTTAAATTTTCACGTATGTCTTTGAGGCTGATTTTGAATTTAGCAGATTGGTTTTATTTTGTTTAGAATAAAAAGTCTAAGCAAGGATCAATGACAAAACCTAAGTTACAAAACAGATATTGACAACTACAACTAAAATCCATAATTCCTCAGGCATATTTTAGGAAAAAAGCAATCTCCTTTTCTGTTCCATATATTTTACAGAATGCTTTCCTGAATTGTTGAAATTGGTGGAGTTATGAAATAATAGTACTTAACATCTCTTTCTATCATGCAGTTTCAACTGGTGGAGGATTCTTTTCATCCTGTTCTAAAGCACTTCACTGCTATTAAGTTTAAGAGCCACTAAATCCCTGGGGACAAAGGTAGCTATTCAAGTGCAAGGTCATTAGGAAAACCTGTAGTTTCCCAGTTAGTTGTTATGTCTCCTGTTAGGAAAGATGTCTTCAAAAATGTCTTTTAAGAGCCATGAAATCTTGGGGGCAGCAGCCAAAAACCAAAATTGAGTGTGTTAATACTGATTTAATGGCAGAATGGAATCTCACTTCCAGAGAGAAAAGCAATACGGTAGGAGTACAAAGAACATGATTTTTTAAATTCAGAATTAATGATTCAGTTACTCAAATTCATTAATTCCTCTGAGAACTCTGTAACAGGTCACAATTCCCTTCTTACCAAATTTGGTTTGGTACACAAGTGGCACTTACCTCCATCCTTAATCACAGTTGCAGAAAATGTCTGATTTCATTGAGCAGTTGATTGCCGATGGTAACAGCTCATTTAGCGCTCAGGAGACATCGAGGCTAAAATAAATACTCACGAACAGTCCTTAGTAAGCAGGCTGTTCTAATTCTCACCTTGCCTGTTACTAGTTTTAAGGGTTACCTTCATCCACCTTTTAGTAACCAGCTTCCTCTTCCCAAACCCTCTGAGTAAACTCAGAGAGCTATTGTGCCTTCTCCTTTCTGCAAACTAAATGTCTTTACCTCACTCTACTCTAATGAACTCATCAATACAAGTGGCTAACATAAATATTCTCCTTGCTGATAAATACAAAATGGTGAGGAAAAAAAAATACTACAAAAAATTTATTCCAAAGCACAAGTATTTTTTTTTTCTTTAGATCTTATGAATAGAAATAGCAGCACTCTGAATAAACTGAATATTATTTGACTTTGGAAATTCAGTATCAGATCTTATTTTTACAAGTTCTTGATTCTTTTCTGAATCAGTGAGCTCCTTGTCAGAATGTAGGCTGTTTCTACAGATTTATATAGAAAAAGGTTTTTAAAAAGGTTTATAGAACTAATTAATTTAGCAGTTGAGTGAAACATAATTCAAGCCTTGACTTATTGTATATAAAAGTCCAAATTGCACACTAATGTCCAAATTTTACTATTAGTTTTTGCCAGTAAGTAGCACATTAGAAGTCACACAAACGTCTCACAACTGGTCAGCTGAAAGCCGTATTATACTTTTAAAATAAGAAGCCTAGAAATAGCAAAATATCTGTTACATTTATAATATGATAATGAGATATGAGTGTATTATTTGGAATAAATAGACATGAAAGAAGCTATTGCTCAAGCTTAGTGATTCTCTTTGTGTAACAGCCACCTCAGATCTTCAGTATTGACTTAAACTGAACAGACTCCATTGGGTTGGATCAATCAGATGTGTTTGATCTAACCATCCTTCACTTGTGGGGAGTGAGAAAAATCATGATGGACAAGGACCATTTGTTTTGTTTTTAGTCCTGATAACCAAAATTGGATCCAACTAGCAAAATGTTCCTTCTGTTATGTGTGAAATCTGGACTGCCCTTTGCATGGCTGTAAGATGGAGTTTATTGGGATTTGCTTGACTGCATAGAAAGCAGACATAGTGTCTGCCTTGAGGATCTTATAGATATCTCCAAGATACTGAGAAACAAAGTTCTTCTCCTCCAAAGAAACTTTTTATTGAAAGTGACCACCTACAAAACCCCCAGGAGAAAGCAATGAAATAATAATAGGCCTACAGGAAACGGAATTCCATTAATATTCAGTGGTAAACCTATATGGAGAATAATCCTACTACTGCTCATTATTTGTATTTATAGGACTCAGAAAAAAATCAAAATGTGAGAATTCATATGAAGCAGTAAGGTTGAAGAAACTATTTCAATTCTAAGAACAGCCTTCAGTAATGCCCTAAGTGAAAAATGTGGGAGAAGGGGATGGAAAAAGGAAAACAGGTTAATGGATTGAGGGTAACAATGAAGCAAACTTGTGAACAAGAGCAAAATTACATATAGTTGCAACCTGAAGAGGCCTTTAGCAATAAATAATAAGTTATCAAAGAAAACAAGACCACGTTGCAAGTTAATCAAGAAGAGTTTGTTAAATGCGAATATAACTCAAGCTGTAGGTGCATCAGTGAGTGGAGACAATGAATGTAGCAGTGGGACAGTTTAGGTGAATGGTTACTAACAGGCACAGCCAGTGTAATAGACAACAATATTTTGAGAACCTCTTCTGACTTTGTTATTAGGATGCTCCTGAATAACAGTGTCCATTAAAGGATCTACACCCAGCTTGTCCTTTGAAAGTCCACACTGTATCCTCGTTTAGAGCACGCACCTGTGGTGTGTCCGTGTGAAACTCGGCTGAGCTGAGCTCCAGTGTTGGCTGTACAGTGCTCCCAGCAGTCACACTATCAACTGCTATCCACCATATCAGCATTTGACTCCGGCACTGTCCTGTTCCTCAGGACTTGTCTGCCTCGACCTGTCAGTATTTGCACTAAACATTCTGCCTGGAGATGTACTAATGAGCTATTACAGACACCCTAAATTAGATACTGATAAAGAACACATGCTGAGTTTGTCAGAAAATTTATCTTTTTGGATGCTCTTGAAAGACAGAATCAATTTTTCTGCTGTAAAACCACCAGTATGGACTGTACAAAGCTACAATAATTTCCTTTCTTCACAAAGATTTTTTATATCATTATGGCATGATGTGCCATACGCATTTAGGATTGAAATATTCCACAAATCAAGTAGAGGAAAATTGAACAAAAGCAATTATGACAAAGTTTACTTTCTTCTGACTTCCTCCCAGTTATCATGAATATAGTTGTATCATCAAGGGTCCAGTCAGCTGTGTCCAGCTGTTTTTTCAGGACACATCATTAGAAAATTCATTACATCAATAAAAAAATGTATCTGTTTTCTTCCATGTTTAAAGAGTTTTGTACATGAAAATAGATTAAAAATATGAGTAAATGTTAAAGAACTTTCTTTTCATGTGTTATGAAACATAAACATAAGTGCTATGCTACTTAAATAAATGTACTTAATATACTTAGTTAAAGTAAACACAAAACTATTTTTTTTTTTAATTGGTGTATTCTTAGACTCCTGCAAAAAACAGTTTCCTTGTTCTGATCTCTCCTCTGCATTCACACAGACCTATCAGGCATCTCCCTGAAAGTATTTTTGGCTAGATAAAAGAGTTTTACAGCTCTGGGGAAAATAACCTCACTATTGCTCTTAACTATCCCCTTGATACTTTCATAAAAATGTTAGACCAAACAGAATCTCTCCAGGAAATTCCTAAACTCTAACCTTTCGGGGTCAGAGAATGCAGCAGACAGTTTGTTGTCTTGAACAGTGACCTCAGTGCAATTCTACTCCAAACAAACTTTTAGATGCTATCTATGTATTATCTCGGGGGAATTCAGTGCTAGCCCTTAGAGATCAACAGTAGCACTTTTTGCACCACTTTCTTCACTTTCTACAGAGAATGAGGAAATGACTCTCAAATCCATTAAGTTCCAAGTTGTAATTATTGGTTCTCTGGGAACAGTCCAAGTTAGGCAAAAATTCTATATTGAAAATTATTTCTGAGAAGATAAGATGTGCAATATTTCAGTCATTATGATATGAATAATTCTCAGTTCAGAGCCACTTTTATGCGTATTTGGGATATGACAGGACTGAATTAGATTTTCTGGGACACCAAGACCATTTCTATTGTAATATAATGTACATTGTATAACCTCTTTCACAAATGAAGGAAGTTACATCTTAAAAGTGGTTTTTAAAGTAATTTACTTAATTCATAGAAGCCATTATCAGATAAAACTTATCTCAGGATTCTTAGATGAAACACAAATTAGAAAGCCTTGCAGAAATAACTTAGCTCCTTCATGGAAATAAACTTGGACAGAAAAACACATGCTTTGACATCAAAACTTGCATATTACTTACTCTTTTATTAACATAAAATTTTCATTTTTAAAAGTTTTTCCCATATATTTAATCATTCTAAGTTAAGAAAAAAAATCCTGAAAAAGATTATATAGAGAGGAAATTATTCAGTGGGTTTGTCAAATGCACAAAATCCATCAACAAAATAAATATTGTTTGGATAAATTCATATAATACAATAATCATATGGTTCCATTATTGTATTTTGTAAAACTGACTTTTCAGTCAACAAAAAACATTGTTTTCGAGAGACTCCTGTGAATTTTTGGGGCTTCTCAGGTCATGCTACATTCCAAACTTAGATCAATCTTTTCTGGAAAAATTTTTCAGTGGCATTTCTTGCTATTTTACCCAGTACTTTCTCCCAGAAGGCCAAAACTCAAAGATCTCTGTATTGGTCCAGCTGTAAAAGCACATCTGTCAGTTTAAATTAGATAGACAGCTTCCTATAGTCAAGGGGCAGACTAATGCCATTAACCTTCAATCTTTACAAGAACTTTTTGGTGTTCACTTTTCAAATGCAATGCAAAGCAAATGTATGTGAAAATGATAAATGCTATGAGTCAACAAGCTACACGGTATTATTTTGTTTCATAGTATTTGGGTTTTAGGTTTCTGTAATACTTTAAGTGCTGATATAAAAGTATTGATTTACCAAGTAGGAGATTTTTAAGGAGAAATATGCTCTTTGTGGTTTCCTGTAATCTTATAAACCACAGATTAGACGGGAACAGTATTCAATTGGACAAAAGAGAGCTCTCTTGAATCTTTAAACCTTGCAGTGTTCATTTGCAATAGTAGGAAACATATCCCTGTCTTTGTGGCATTCTTACTTTGGTATACATATAGAAAGAAGTGGGAATAAAAACACCATTTTCACCTCTCCAGATTATGTGTGCCTGAAACATCCCAAACAAGGTAAGAACAGATTGAATGATCTGGGTAGCAAGGACACTTTTAATACAGTAAATATAGTAAATACAGCTGCACATTACTAGATAAGATTATTATGCTTTCCTATGTCTTCAAGACTTGAATAAAGTTGCAGATCCTTTCTGTCTGTCATTATAGACCTGTACATCCTCATTAACAGATAATGTATTAAACAACAAGAAGTTTATCACTGTTAGGTATAGCATTGCTCTCATGACAAAGGTGGTTTGTTTTTTTAAAAGAGATGCATGTGTGAGATAATGCTGAGTGGAGATAAAAATCTACAAATTACCTGCTTGGGAAAAAAAAAACCTTGTTTGGCAGCAAAGAAGGAAACATAAGCATAGGTAAATTTAATAAAGTTGAAGTTTAGATATGATGTTATCATGCAAAAAAAAATAGAGAAGTAGAATATAGAGGTTAAATAACCCAACTCTTCTCTAAAACAATAACAACCTTTTGAAGCTTCAAAATAAATAAGTTGCTTATATACATTCGTCTTTTTTGCATTTCACTTTGCACTTAAGTTGGATGTAATAAGCAATGAAAACAATGAGCTCAGTTTTAAAAGAATCTGGTGCAATTCTGTGAAGTTCAAAGAATACAATCCCCATTCCCACTGACTCCTGTGGTGTCTAAGGATATTCAGTTATTTGAGTAAGACATAATGAAAGAAGTGAGGCAGACAGCTTAATGCAGAATGTCAGAAAAACTGTCCTCAGGAAAGAACACCCAGATGTGTCAATGGATATAATACACTTTCTGTTTTATGAATCAGATATAGTTCAGTTCTGTGGTGTGTCCTTCATTGCTCAAACCTACCTTTTGAAGGCATTTCTGGTGGAAGAATTCAGATGCAATAGAGTTGTCAAAATTCTTTAGGTAAAAGACTTAAGACACTTAAGACTATTCCCATGCTGTTATTGAAGTATTATTGATAGGACTCTATTTGTCAGATTAATCCACTGTTGCCAGCAGCAAAGCTATTCTTGACTGGAAATTAATAGTTATCAGCAGAAAGTAAGTGAGTGTTTATTGAAAAGTATTAGTAGAGAAAGAAAAAAAAGTACAGCAATATAAATACTGCTCCATGCTAAAGACTGCATAAATCAAAATACCGTGATTAAAAAAAATATTTTGCAAGCTTTTAAGAAACATCTAATATAAAGTACCAAATATTTCCAAGTTAAAAAGATTTTAAGAGTAAGAAACTGATGTTCTCATCTTTTTACCTTAAGATTGCTGTCTGTAAAATTTTCTTTCTTTCCACTCTAAAACTTCTCACTGATGAGCTCATCTCTTTTGTAGAATAAACTTAAGAGATCTGTAACAATTTGGTAAAGCATTATTACTAGAGCCAAAAGAGACAGTTCAAATCTATCAAGAATCATGTATTCTCACTTATTTCCAAGATGCAATGTAAATGCAGTTTCTATCTGTGATTTCTGCCCGTATTCTGTAGGGGTACATGTGACTACAAAACTGTGATAACAGTTTTGCAGTACAGTACCCTGTACTGCGCACTGCTGTAGCTTCTGCACTCCCATTATAGGCAGTAGACTTTCTTGTCAAAAGTGGTCAGGCTAGTGGAAATAGAGAAAGAAATCTTTTCCACAGACAGCAGAACGAGGGATCAAGTCTTAGAAAGGATTTTATTATCTTACTGCCTCTAGCTAAAGACTTTCACTACTAGGCTAGAAGGCCTGCTTGCCTTAGTGGCATTCTCTGATCTAGTTAACAACTTTTCTTTTTCCCTCCCCTAACAGAATAGGTAAAACATGTGTGGAGAAACTGTACTTATCTTTTCATGGGCTTTATGTTGGTCATTAGGAGGGAGATTGAAAGGCTAAAGGAACTTTGTTTTAGTTTTCTCAGTCAGTAGTGTATTGAACCTGGGTCTTTGTTATCTTAAGAGAGTGCTTTAACTAGTAAGGTACTGTATAAAGCAAAAGTGAGAGGGCATCATTATCACCACTTTTACACAGGTTTTGAAACAAAGGATACAGGCAGCTATCTGAAGGTAGAATTTGGACTGTACAGTTGGAATGGGAGGCATCCTCTACAGCAATTTGAAAAATATCTAAATATAGGGCAAGGGTTTAAATTAAACCACATTCTCATTTTCAGGATTAGTTGGGCCAGCAGAAAGTGCTTCTCTGCTCAAAGTGTGGCTGAACACTGTGTAGAAACTGGGGGCAATGAAGTGAGTTAAGCACAAAGCTGCTCAGCACTGCAGCATCAAGTGTGTTTGTGTTTGCCTGGTTTTGTTAATCTGGCCTTAAATTCCATTCTAGATATTACACAGGAAAACCAGTAGCACCAGAGACTGAATGTGTATCTGCTGAGTCACACATCCTTGCCATAACCACAAGACAGACGTTTCTAATGAGGAGCTACAACAGACATGAGTCACTGTGATTGTGGTTCTGCAAAGTAACGTTTTACCTTCTCATTTAAAAATTGTCACATTCTACTTATGTTAATTTGTACTTTTCAATAATGTTTTAAATTTGGTTTATGTCTTTTCCTTAATTTTGTTTGTTTCAGAGAAACTTCTAGGAATGTTCTAAGTAAAATATATTTCTTATAAATTGTATACAGTAGGTCCAAAAATAAACAAAGCCATTTCTTACACTTCTTACCTTAAAATTTAAGCTTCATTATTATGATATTTCAAAAATATTACCATATTGCATAAAGCAAGTAGCCTTTTGCAAGAATATTATTTTAAAAATGTTTATAAAATAGATGTTGAATACTCACAGTATGCTAAAGTTTGGCTAGATGAAATGACTTCTAAAGTCTGCATCTCACAAGTTGGACAAGAAGCTGTCAGTGACCCAATATTACAGCATGTTTTGCTGTTCATTTACTGATGCTGACAGCTATGCTCTATAGTTTGTAATTTTCCTTCCCATTCTGAAGATGGCACAAAACTCTTGGAGAAATTTCCTAGGTTCTCATTTATTAGTACTATATAAATACCACTAAACTAAGAAAACAGAGATGATTTTTTGATCAATTAAATATTTGGACAGCTCAGCTGAGCACTAAAAGTCTGCGTTTACTAAGTCAGTTCAAAGTGGTATCTGAAATAATGAAAGGGTAAAAGGCATTATCTTAAACCCCACAGTGTGGCAACTGTTGGGAAATGGGTGTTTTTATAAGTAAAGATAGCTGACCACTAGGCACTTTTAGCACAGTAGAAACACAGCTGGGTTTAGTCCACACTGAAAATATATTCTGAGTTAATTGAGTTTGCTTGTAAGCAAACATCTTTAATTCTCTTGCTAACCAAAACAGGAATTTTTGTCTGTTACATATTATCAGTAATCTTTAATGGAATGCCTTTACTATGTAATCTACAAGAGGTGCCAGAGAAACCTGTCTTTTTGCCCTTTTATTTATACCTGATTGCTTTAGAATCATTGCTGACTAATACTAAAAACTGTGGTAGGTCAAACTGATACAAAGTTATACTACTACCTCTTTAAAACACTTCAGAGATTACCCTCAAAAGCCTCATA
Source organism: Parus major (assembly GCF_001522545.3). Classification (NCBI taxonomy): domain Eukaryota; kingdom Metazoa; phylum Chordata; class Aves; order Passeriformes; family Paridae; genus Parus; species Parus major. Next base: position 34,491,088 of record NC_031771.1, read on the forward strand.
ATTTCTTCCAGTAAAGACCACATTGAATCTCAGAACAAAATGAAACATGGACAATAAGTTTAGTGAAATTTAAAAATCTATCCAAGAATTTGCTACTCAAATAATGTTTCAGGCTACAGATAAATATCTGTTTTTCACAAAGGAAATAAAAATATATACTTAATTAGTTTCTATATAGTTAGAAGTCATCTCCAGTAAAAATCTATTTTTTTGTTTCAGAAATATTTTTCAGCCTCAGCCTGAACAGGGCTCTGAGGTATAATGCCATCTGTAGAAATAGAATGTACTTTCTGTACTTAAAATAATTTTGCTATCCGGAGAAAAAGGACATTTCAGAAGTGACCTAATATGCATAATAGAAACAAAAATGCTTCCATACTATAGAAATGAGTTTCCTGAAGTTGTTCTCTGTGTTCAGCATCCTTTCCTTTCTTTCCTTTTGTTTACTCTTCAACGTTCATATCATTTGACTATGAAAGAGGTTATTTTTCTACTAAAGTTTTATTTAGATAATGTCATGCTTCTACATTATACTAAAAATGAAAACAAAGCAGACTCCTGCTAATTGAATCCTAACATGTCCCAGAATACCACAAAGGCCAGCACTACACAGAAATGACTGAGAAGTTTAAAGCCCACACATTCCAAGTGTCCTCTTTGTTTTTTTCTTTAGCGGGCTACAAGCAAGCAATGCAGTTTACAATTCTTTATGTTATCTACTATACTCAGTGCATGCAGTAGTTATGTGAACTGTGGTAAGACAAAAGTAAGCAATCAGTAGCATGCTCCAAGCTGCATTCAAGCTTTGCCAAAAATAATGTTCATACTTTCAGCATATTTTGGCTGTACACCAAATATGAAACAATTTGTACTGGACCGTTATTTGTTGAATTGACTGTGTGATCCATTTACAGATCTATTTTCTTGAAATGTAAATTTGTGTATTTTCTTTTCATGTAGTATGTCCTATAAGAGTACCAGAATATAAAATTTCATCCCTTGGTGTTATGTTCTGAACTTATGAGTTTCTTACAGGAAAAATTCTACATTGGAGAAAGTAATCTATTTGCTGTAGGAGCCTAAATCTGTAAAGCTGGATTCTGTTGATCATAAAACTCAATGGAAGTCTTTGTATTCAAGATGATTCACATGCATTCATAAATTTCTAATTCCAAAAAGCCATTGTTTCACTGAGATATTGTATATATCATTAACACTACAGATACATGTATAAAGGATTAATTATTAACTTCATAAGGTGTATGTGACATAGAGAATATAGTATAGAGTTTATGGTATACAGAACATAGGAGATGGACCAACTAGTAAGTATAAATATTATATAGGTTGGCCCATAACATTTGACAGTAATTGTTCTTAAATGAAGTTTCTGTAAATAAACTTGATTCAAGATCAAGTTATCAATAAACTAGATAAACAAAACATGAATGGTGCTTTGAGGGTCACCAGATGAGAGAAAATGGAGATTTCATGTTCAGAAGAAATCCTTGACATTCGTATGGGTTCCAACCAGTTAGCACCAGACTGAATTCCAACCATAACTGGTGTTTTGTGAGATCCATATCTTTTATATTAAGTTAAAGTCCAGAAGTATTTAACACATGCTGCAGCTCACATATGGTGTGCAAGCAAAGAGATCAAAAATTATACTATTAGGCAACAGGGAAGTCATGAAAGCAAAAGCTTGCCAAAAACAATTTAAGAAAAAAAAGTTACAGTCAGAAATCTGGTAGGAAAAGTGTTCTTTCCTGGATACACAATAGGTTCTGTCAAAGAGAATGAGAACCATAACCATCTAAAACTTCTTCATCCTTCATTTCTGAAGGATTTTTTTTTTTTCTGAGTGACTAGACTGCTCTACTACTGTGTGAATTCTCTCACAGTTTGAAGAAACAGTAAACAATCTTGCAGCCATAGGTCAGCCTGGTGAGCTAAGTTAATCATAATAAAGCTTACTGTTGCATATGTTCAAAACAACATTTTGAATCTTCTGAGTTGGTGCAGCATCTAATATAAATAGCAAGATTTAAAAGTGACTGGACAAATAAGTATAGTATCTACTAATCTATTTTTAAAAACAAGGAGACACTTCTGCCCCTCCACTCTAGCCTTGTTTCTTATTTTGCTGTTCAAAATAGCTCAAGGTGATTTTCCCCTGATCACCTTTCAGGAGGGGTCACAGATGCCTCATTTTCCTTTTCTTTTATCAGCTTATGTACTCATTTTTCTCTTCTCTCAGTTTCTGACATAGCTGCCTCCTGGAATTAATGATCTAGCAGGTACCTTTGCTTTGGCCTTGGTTCCTGGGTGCTGCCCTAGAGTTATGAAGAGAAACTTGCAATACCACTATCCCTGCCTTTACTCCACTGTGAAGTAATTTGCATAAGTGTTTCATTTTTGGTACAGTTCCATGCATTTGATCAATCCATCCCTCCCCCAAAGCATTCTCTGCTATTGCAGAGAAAGGAGTAATGTCTTCCGATGTCTATGCAGTCCTAGACTATTTCTTTTGTCTTTTAGTTTGAGGCAAACTACCCAGGCTGTGCAGTCTGATGAAAATTTGTGTAGGTTGGTAATTTCCAGGTTCATTTATGGTTTAAGAGGCAAAGTTCTACCCCTAGTTGTGTCTCTTGCTGTTGTGTTGCCCTGAGAAAGTCATCATTGCCATGGACTTGTGTTTTGCTAGCTGTAGGACTGGCATCTGCCAGTGAGTTCATTTGAGCTGTGTGGATGGACAGTCATGGAGAAGAGCTTGACATTAATAATGGAGTCAAACAAAGCCTAACAAATGGATTTTTGCTAGTATCACAAGACACTACCTTCAGAGTACAGACTAATAACTGGCAACGTGCAGCTATGGGAGGAAGTGCTCAGTCCATGCTAGGAATAGTCTCACAGCCATCAGATATTTTTGTTGGAAGCATTATTTTGTATTTTACTGGAAACTTTTCCTGAAGAGATACTAAGAAAAGTAGGAATATGAAATCCCACTGACTCAGTATGACCTCTGCTGGCCAGAGTCCTGCGTTAGCAGAAAGCAAATGAGCAACTCCAATATAACCTTCTGAAGACGTGTTAACCTGGCCATGTATCTTTGAGTAAGGGTCATTTAATACTACAAAAAATTGTATTAAATTTCACACTTTTGCTGAAAATTTCTGGTACTTTTTTTATAATACAAGAAAATTGTTAGTAAAATAGAAAGAAAACTCTAATCTGAAAAAAAAAATCATTTCTACTTATAACAAAGAAAATTTCTTTGACATCTACAATTGGTAATGAAATGGTCCAAATTAATGAAAGCTTATGGATTTTCAATCCTCCTACTCTTTCCTCCACTTAAGACTAATTGGTAAAAGATAAATAAGCAAAACAGTAAAATAACGAGAGTGAGGTTAGTAGCTTCCAACTCATTATGACTTTTGTTGATTACTGAAAGATAAAATGTTATTTGTGGCCTAGATTCATAGAAAGGGTACACAAAGAACACAGATGACCTATTTGTGCATTTAAACTTCTTTTGGTTGAATTTTTCACCAAAATTTCAGTCTCAGGTTCTAACCCTGAGGGTGCTTAAAATCACTGAATATTTAAGCTTCTGTGAATGAAGATAGTTATGTAGTGAGAAATTAGGGCTTTGCAATACTTAGAAATGGCCAAAATTTAATTGAGAAAACCATAGCTTAGGAGGTAGGAAAAGATAAAAGTAAACAGGTTCTTGTGTTTAATCTCCAGGGAAGACCATTTTTTGGCTAATAAGCAGTGGAAAAAGAAGTTTGTGAGTATTTTTTTACTTCAGTGTTAAGTCTCTGATGTGCAATCTCATTGAGCATTAGGCACAACCTCCCTTTGAAGTGAGAACAGCTCAGGCACACCTAATTGCAGGACTCTGGACTCTCTCCTAAACTGGCACCTAAACTATGGACAGGATAAGAGAGAGATGTCTTCTAAGCTTTGCACCTGTGAATGTGCAGTGCCTTGCAGACTTATTAAGAGTTTGCATGTCAGAAGCAACATTATAGGGCTGGGAATAGCTCAGCACCTGAGTTAACTAGTCTGGATTTTTTTGTAAAGTATGGGACTGAGAAGAATATTCTTCAGGTCTGAGTCTACATCTGGGAAAAATCACTTTCAGGATGAAAGTGGCCTCAACCATCACCAGAGTGGTCTCTGGTGTTGCCATTCTTCCTTGTGTAGTCCCCTACCCAGTGAAGGTGCTGTAATAGTCCTGTTAGGGCATCTCCAAGAGCATGGGATGTCGTGACTCTGATGTATGCCTCAGCTAGCTTCATATAGGTAACAAAACACAAACCACCAGCAACTCAAGCTTTAGGACATGCAAGAAACCAGCAAACTAAGGCTTTGGGAAGAGTGTACATGTTTCTAGAGGACACAAAGTATTTTGAGGGTTCTGAGATAATCATACACACAGCTGCTTTTCCTGAGGTGAAAAAAAGCCTTTATTGCAGGGTTTTAGACCCCTTTTTATAAGCAGTTACAACCAAGTCACCCTGATTGGTAGAAGGAACAACACCTCTCTCATCCCATTGGTGGGATAAAAGAGAAAACACTCTCAGAACATCTGTGTCTTGTTTTGGGAAAGTAATTCCTTATTTACACAAATAATCCTTGAGCGAGAAAGGGCTCCCAAGACTTTCCCTTGGGAACAGTTGGTCCCTGAGAGCCGAAATTCTCTCAGGTTCAGAAATCATGTCCACATGTACACTGACTGCTGCCATAAGATAAAGCATATGCTGCTCTCTCTTTAGTATTATTGATAGTCACAGTAGCTAGAGATGATAGGGTATATCTTCCCAACTTCATTCAATTATCTGCCTGCAGTTGTTCACTTAATTCTGCATCATTAAGTAATATTGGATGTGTAACAGATTCTAAAACAGCTGGTTATTTTGACATTAAAGGAAGAAATGCTTAAATTTTTCCAGATCCAGACCTAGCTCCACAGCTGTGTTGCTCATACACTCAGTGTGTACTGTCAAATATTCCAAGGCATTTGTAAGTCCAAACAATGTGTTTTTAGTAGTGAGATCCATTTAATCAATTTAAAGACCTAAAAAGCCCCAGTCACTTACTAGTGCCTGGTTAGAAGAGTCACATTTAACTAGTCAAAAATTCTTATTTAAACTTAATTCTGTATTATCTACTTGAAAAAAAAATAATAAAAGAATTGAGAACTTAGGATTTTGATAAATTGCAATTAATGTATTTTACCAGCAAAAGAATTCAACAATTAGTATACAGAAATGAAAATATGAGCATACATCTGACTGATGCTTGGGTAATTGGATTAAAGGTTTGAAGTGGGTTTTTAAAGAATGTAAAAGATAATCTTTCCATTTAAATTGAACTTGGAACATACAGACATTGTTGTCATGTGTTATCCAGCAATTTAGTTTTTTGGTAAGACGTTTCAGTTGCTATTAAAATTAGTTATATTTCCAATTATTGCACCTCAACTACATGCCCACGCAACTGTGTTGGTTGATGCAACATGAATTATAGCCCTCATAAAAATAATTACTGTTTTATAGCATGATATCAAATTTAATCTTTTTACTGTTTGACAAAGAATGTTATCAACACAATCATTTTACCCAAGGGGAGGTGATAGGCTGGTACTTAAAAAATTGAAGGTGCAACAGATCACTGCACACACAGGAGAACAGGATGTCATAATGCCAGGTAAGGAAACAAGAGTTGTTTGGCTTGACTGCTTAGGAAATCTTGTCCTGTGTCTCACCGCTCTTTGTGACAGAGATGTGTATATCAGGTGTAATTAAATGTTCACATATGATGAATTGCCTAAATCAACAAAACATTGTAGAAATTGCCTGTGTTGAGCACACTGCAATATACTTTACTATCTTTGTTCAAAATTCCCTGGCAAATAGAAGACAAAGCATTTAACCTAGTGTACATATTTAAAAATTCATACAGAATGAAAAGTTCAGATAATCTCTGTTGGCCCAAGAATTGCAATGATCTTTTAACTTTATTATAACTATATCATATTATAGTTTCCTATAACTAAGAAGAAAGGCCAAACATCATTAATGCATTTAATTATTTAATAATATGATCAAATCACATTTGTAAGCCAGTCATTGCAGTGATATTTTACACTCTCTTGTTAGTAGGATTCCAGTGGTATAATTTTGTCTGTAACACTCGAGTGCTTTCCTAAATGCCCATCCTCTCCTGTCAGGACCCCATCCATTAAAAGCAAATTTTCCTCCATTAATAACCTCTCACTGTTGTACACTACCTAAAAAGCCAGCAGTGACTATGAAATCTTGGACTACATTTTCATTTCACTCCGTAATGCATGTTATGATAAGGCTGTTATATAAATCACTGCCTTGATTGTCTCTATGATGCAAGGCCACCACATTTTTATGAATAACATATAAGTGAGCACAGTGAAAGGTGCTTTAAAAATATATTATCGTTTAATTTCTTTTTGGGAACTGTCTGTAATACAGATTCTATCTGAACTACTGACCTTCTCCCATAACAATGAGTGCAATGTTTCATGTCAGTGTTACAAGAAGTTTGAATTCCTTCTAATAACAACAGCTCTGACTTTTCTCTGCAAACATATTTCAGAATTTGAACTTCATGTTCCTACTTGAAAACATAAGTAATGTGAACAAATATCTTCTGAATCTATGGGGACTTGGATTTATGATAAAAGAAAACCAGGCACTAGAAGCGATATGTGCTCCACACATAAAAAGGGAGCAGTCAACTAAACCAGTGCAGTGATGGAAAACAGAGTGGCCTTTGATTGATCTGTAAGTAGATATTTCTTCATCATGAGAAAAGGAAGCATTCTGAAGTTGAAAAAGCTCTAGCACTAAAATTTGTTTCAGCTCAACACACATCAGGAATGTAGTATACTAATAAACTGTTAAAAGAGATGGAGGAATGAAGGAAAAAACAAAGTCTAAGTTTACTTCCAAAGATTATGGCCAAATTTTGTTTAAACTGACATACTTCTCATCCTGATAGTGCCCAAAATTTTCATATTTTACTGAGATTCCATAAAGCATTATGCAGATTATCATTAATTTAACTTAAATACCATGGGATTTTAATATTTTAAATAATTTTTTTTTTTATCCTTCTGATATCTTTATTCTCATGATTTATTTCCACAGAAGAATATCTAGATTATCAGAATTACTTAGGTATCTAAATCCTATCTAGTCACATAATTAGTGTTTTGAGAATGTGCCTAAAAATCTTACCTTCTTATTGGGAACATAGGTTTTAAATTTTTTCTGTATGTGTTCCACTGAATCTTATTTATTTCCATTTTCTACTTAGAGACTGCTTCTTGATAAACTTTGCATAACTAACACAGATGTTTAATATCTCCAGTAATTTGATGACATAATTTCTTGGACCTCTAGATCTCATTATAGTATGTGCTTTTTAGATAATGATTGTGTATTGTACTAACCATAATTTTTAAATTTAACTTTGTGGGAAAAGAACAATTTATCTGAGTGAGAAGCAGTATCTGAAGTAACAAATTTAAATACAGACTGAAGTTGCATGATTTATGAAACTTTCAGTATTCCTATCTGTATTATTACTCCCTAGATTTTTCTTGTTGTTTATGAGAGATTAGCCAAAATTTCAGTAATGTAGAAAAAAACCCAGCTAGGTCAAACTCTACTCTCAATTATATCAAAGCCATCCAAATTTCACTTAATCAAATCACAAGTTTAAAAAAGGGAAAGCAGAACCTAAATTATTACTTCTAGATAAGAAACTTACTGAAAAATATTCTCTTAAATTTTAGTGCTGAAAATATGAGCTCTTCTTATTCTAAGAAAGAATCACTATTTCTTAGAAACATTATCTGGCCTGGTTTAACATCACTACATCATTCAGCTAAAAAACATTCTCTAGTGGGGGGAACTCCAAAATGTTTTGTTACTGCTTCAAACCCAACTGTTGTGTTGAGAGGGGAAGACTGCACAGTATTTCAGCGATTCCTCTTGAGTATACATATTACATATTCAGTATACATACATTCAGTATATATATTTTTCTACTCTCCAGCACTGAGAATGTTCAGAATGCTTCTGCTATTTTAGATCATGTACATGGGGATGAACAAAGCAAATAAGGTAAAATATTTCATATTTCATATTTAATTTTTACTACTGTAGATGAAAACTCTAACTTAGCAACCTGATAGACAAATAGTTAAGTCAACCAACAGATTTTGTTAATATTAATGAACATTTTATCAGACTCTGAATCTGGACAAAATGTATCCAAATTATTACTTTCCTGAAAGCAAAATGTTTATTTTTGATACTGTGACTGTTAGCATGAAAAATCTATGAGTTTCACATTAATTTTGTGATGTGTATCCCACATAATTATCCACTGGCCTGTTTAGAAACCTCAGTCTGGTTAAAGAGCTGATTTATCATCTCTCTCATGTTATTTACAAAGGGTTGTCCACTTCATACTTGGCATGATATCTATATGCATATAAAATAAAACATGTGAATCTCAGTAAACAAGTTTGATGAATAGATTTGATACATGCAGAAAAATGACTTGACTGAATGCTGTTATTATTGAAGACTGACAAGTTCTTTTATCACTTACCCTTGAAAACATCAACCTGAACAAGCAGGATATTTTAGCGGGTATTGAAATTTATCAAGACACTCTAATTACTTCCTGTATCTACTAATTTTTTCTCTCAGAACATTTAATGTCTGAGTGCATTGCCTTTTGGCTTTTATTCAGAAGCTAGAAGTAATCCAGAAGTTTATTTGTAAAATTTGACGATCTCCTTATGACCCACAAAAGGACTGTATTTGGCAAAATGATCTGAAGAATTAGCTTTCTCTAGATAAACAAGTCATCTGCCACCTAAGAGAACCCTCCTGGGAAGACTGATTTTCATTAAGCAAAAGTTAGAATAATTTTATTATAACTAGTACAACATAATGACCCAGTCCAAGGCATCAGTTAAACAAGCAAGCACACACTCTTTTTTCTCTATCTTAGACTATGTGATCTCATGCTGAAGACAACTTTCAAAATTGAAATAAAATCTTAATTTACATAGAGTGACAAATTACATGTAAACTAAGTATTTTTGTGTGCAGCAGAAACTGTGTACTCTGAATTTTTGATAAAGTATTTCCCTAAAAGACAAACATAGCAATATTTTTTTTTACAAAAACAAACCCCAGAATTTTTCTGAAAGCGTGTGTTTAAAATTATTGCTTAAATTTAACTATTAACTGTACTGATAAATCTTGAACATTCTGCTAGAACTACTTTGTTATTTATGTACATAGTATGTGACAGCAAAATATGTGAAGAGCATGAGAAAAAGCTAAATGGTAGTGCCATAGATTTTACACTGTTCATAACTTTCATTTCACTAAATAATAAGGCAACATCCAAATTTCCTTAAATTATGAATCTTCTGTGACACATCTATCAGAAAACTTAGATATGAGGAATAATTTCCTATGTGTTAGGCATTCCTAGATGACAGTGGTGCATTTAATCTGACAGACAAGTATTCTTTCATATGAAAAACTATATATGAACTTAATTCCATACCTAATTAATCTCTGAAAATAATACTTCACATAAAACTTATTTTTAGACTGAAGACTGTAGCGATTTTAGAGTGTCTAGGAAACTTTAGACTAAATTTTAACTTTTGTGATATTTTTAACATAGTACAGTTAATTTTAATGGTGTCAATATTGTAAAATAGTGTTTATTTTATTTTAATGCAAGATACTTATCATTTCTGGAAAAGAAAGACAGGATTGCTTAATCCATATAGCAATAATACCCAAATTCAAACAATTCAACTCCTGTAAAAATTTCAGGAGTGAACCATAAAGTCTTGAAAGTAATGAATATGTTTTTATTCTACCTCATAAAATGAGTATATTGGACAAGATGTTCTGAAAAACCATCTTTCTATAGAAACAAGATGCCTGCTACTGCTGGAAAAACAAATTATCTTTAAGTAAAAATTAGAATATTTCTAGCATAATGTAATATCTCAGTTTTAGATGGCTGTTGAAACAGAAGCAAGTACACAGTTCTTTTTTTGGTTTTTGATACAATATGAAAACATGAATTTGTATAAACATATGCCTTTCAAAATTCATGACAAAGTGTGTTTTGCTTTTTTTATCTAACAGCCCAATTCAGTTTGTATTTTAACTTCTGCTACTATCCAATGGAGATTGAGAACCGGATTGTAGATTTGTAATCCATCATTGAAAATTCTTAAGGTTACAGTATTTTGGGGATAGTTTGGAGATGTTTTGATAGCTGCACATTTTGAAAGGCTTAGTGACACTATTGCTGGCAGTTCTTGCCAGGCTTTCAGTGGGAAATTGGCATTTACTTTTTTTCCCAAGGCTGTATATATGTCTGTTTACATTACTCTTATCTCAGGAAATAGGCTGGAGTGTTTTTCTGTACTGTAGTTCATGGTTCTAACTGAGATCAGTTGAAGTTATAAAAATTAAGGACTACAATATTTTGTTGCTCATTTTATTGTGACATCAGTTTGGGTTTTTTTGCTGCTTAGCAATTTTCATATTACTTACTACATGTTGCTTTTCTGCAAGATATATAATAAATTTAGGCTTGGTATTGCTCAGCATGACCCAACGGGTATCTACTTGTAAATTATTATAGTCAAATATCAAAATGTGCCTATTAATTATGGATATCCAGCTGTCTACAGTAATAATCTATATACTCTATATTTAAGATACACAGTGCATACATGTACATAATAGAATATAGTAGGATATATGATACTACTATTCATCTAGGTACAGACAACTCATAGAATCAGGAAAAATAAAAGCTGACTCTTCAGAAAGTATAATCTTTTATTTGCTTCAATAATTATTTTAGACAAAGATATTCCAAATTAACTATACAGAAATCTTAGACAAGGAATTACAGTGTTAATGGACAAGATATTCCATAATAGCATTTAATTTTCAAAAAAAGGGGTTAGCTTCCAGAGACCTCACTTACTTTTCTTAGAGACAGAAAAAAATATCTCTCCTCTTAGCTAGAGGTCCCCAGAATTACAGACAGAAAAAACCTCCAAGGACTTCTAGCTCAGCTCCATCAATGTTTTTATAATTCTGTGTCTGATCAAGTTTGCACATCATTTGGATGGGATTTCTGTCATTTTGCTCAAAGTCCACTTTTATATAAATGTTAAACTTAAGATCTAGCAATGGCACAAAGATTGTGCAATTAGCTGTGGTTAGGGTTTTTTAAACACCAGGGAATTTCTTTTGACAGATAATAACTTTATTTGTATTTGATACATTTTTAACTTTTGAATTAGGAAAAGAAACAGCTATTGCCTCTTCAAACATTTTTCTCTAAAATATATTATATTTCTGGACTATATTAAGATTCTTTGTTTCCTAACAAGATATTTGTTAGTTTATTGAAAAGACCAATAAAAGTCTAAACAAAGTAACTATTATTGGACTATTTCTCATGGAACAACTCACATCATTTCTAGTTGAGAAAATTAAATCACGATTATATTTGGAAATTATATCTTTAAAAATTGTGGTTTAATTTTTTTCTTTTTCATTTTCTTCATTTTTATGAGGGTTTGAAGTACAACTTTCAAAAATAAAACTTGTTTTAGCACTTGGCATGTTTCAAAGGATTCTTTTATCTCATTTCCTGCCTTTAATTCCAAACCAACTTCTGCAATAAGTAGTCTTTGGCAGGATTTTGCAGTAGCCAATTTGATTCTTCAAATACTAATGGCGAGATTTTGTGGATAAAACCCAAAATAAATAGCTGATAATTTCAACTAATGATAAGTATTTGCTGTAAAATTGTTTGCAGAGAGATTTTGATATCAACATGTTTTGCTTGACCTAAAATGCTGTTTTGCCCTGATTCACTGAAGAGAAAATCAGAGAGCAGCCATGTGTAGGTGTGTTTGTCAGTCATTGTGTTAGTCAATGAATGTTTTCCATGGAGAAGATTCAGTTTAGAAGCCATAATGCTAAGCTAAAAATGGAAAATAATGCCTTTTCCAAGGGTATCTGAATCTGAAACAGAGCTGCTTGGATTAGCCAACATATCTCCACTATTAGTGGATTAGCAATAAAAACTGGACTGAAAATGAATGCTGTCTTTATCTCTAGCAAATATTATTGAATCATTGAAACTTGTCACAGAATATTAAAACATTATATCCATGCTCTCTAGAGCAATGTAATATATGACAAGTGGTGGAACAAGGCTTGCATCTGAAACATATATTTAAATAACAAATTATAAATAAGGCTGAAACTGTGTCTTGATATTAATGCAACAGCCAACAGTGACTTAAAAAAAAAAAACAGTATAAGAAAAAATGTTAATGTTTCTTTGAACTGTAGATGAAGCAACACATTAGACTCCATGTGCCTCATTTGTCCTTCATGCTGTCCTCTGTTAGGCAATGCAAATGCATATTTTACATTTTTCCATTAAAAGATGGCTTTTCATTCTACTTCAGGAATCGCTTGTAGGATCCACATATTAGAAGTCAACAATTTATTTTAAAGTAGATACTGTTGTCTTAAAACACATCTGCTTAGCATGTCTAAATATCTGAATATTTAGTGATTTTAAAACAAAACAAGAGCCTTTTCCTATAGTCTAGCCTGTTTTCATGCTCCTTCCAAAGCATCAGTTGTTTCTAAAATAAGATCTTCTCAAGGACATCTACATAATTTCCTGTCACATCCATATCTGACTCTTACCAGTACACCAGTATGGAATTCAGTTATCAGCTGGGAAATGCAGACATACTAAACTTCAGTCTGTGTAAGGGGGTATTCTGCATGTTGTTAGAATGGGACAATACCAGAAATGACATAAAAGTTAATAACAAAAATATGAAGTACTTAAGTTATTTCCTCAGCATGACATTTTTAATGAAATTTTTTCTTTCTGTCTCAGTGGTAAATGCAAAGCCAGTTTTTTTCAGTACTTCAGGCAATGTTACAGGATCTTCCCTTACAGAGTTTGGGAGCTATGCTAGCCAAAATTCTATCCTAACAGAAAAATCTTTCACATCAAGTTTCTCTCCAGATATTTGGTGTCTCCAGTGAATACTGGTAAAGTCCAGAATAGGTCACTATAAATGGTCTGTGAGCTGCTCTGCAAAGCTGCTTGTTTTGTTGGCATTTGTCCCCTCCTGAAGGAAGGTGGGTGATTTGAAGAGGAAAGATATTAGATAGAAAGAAGGTCATAGACAGACTGAATTTTGTGGATTAAAACTAAGCTTCATGCCAGGAAAATGGTGTTAAGTGCCATTTTCTGCTCCCCCCAGAATCCTAGTTTAGAGCAGCTCCAGGAGATGTTTAATGAAGAGTAATATGTCCAGATTGATGGAGTGGCATGTGGAGGAAGACGGAAAGAGCACTGAGGTTATTGAAGGAAAAATGGGCCCATCATTAAATGAAGTCAAATTATTAATTTTGGAAGAGTGTTGTCTATCAAAGGTGAGTAGATTTGACATTGAGGCTATGGCTAATTGGGGAGTGCCCTTATAGACAAGAACAAGAACAGTGTCAGTGGCAGCAGACATCTCTGCTTAGGTACCCAAATCACTCCTATAGTATTTTATCCAAAATAATTTGAAAATTAGTCATTTTTGAAAACATGGTCATTATCTTTTCAAAAAAGGCATCCATCAAATCAGAGCATATAGCTAATCCTAATTTTAGTTCTGGTCCTATAAAGAATGAGCTAATGGCTTTGAATTCAATATCTATGTTCCTCTTGCTTTCTCGGTCCTCTCAAATTCTCTTAATGATTCACCATATCTACCTTTAAATTTGATCTAAGATATTTGATTTTCAAAGCAGACAGATATGTATCTGAATATTTCAATTTAAAGTTGCTCTGAAATATACAGCTGTCCACTAACTTTGATGTAGATATTACCTAGTGATTTTAGTAACTGCTACATTTTACCTAATTATATGCATTAAGAAGGATCATAAAATTATATCTTGAACTGACGAAGTATAATGTAGTCATAAACTGTACACTCATTTCCTGGAAGCAAGGTGATAGATTCCAGTTTTACTTGTTTTTGTTTGTATAGGCAGAAGGGGAACCCAAAACAGGGAATAAGCAGAAACATACACCTCTTATGTAACAAATGGACCAGATTAAATATTCAGGACATACCTTAAAATCTATACTTTTCCTAATTTGACAAAAGAATTTCATCTGAGGTCACTTATCCACAGAAAGTCTTTTTACTGTAAAACTTTCTAGGTGTTCTGCAGGTACAATATGGCTAAAAGTAAAATTTGTTGATCAATTCCTGGAGCACTTTTATTCTAATCTCTTTTCATCTTTGTGGTCCGAACATGCCTTCAAAATTGAGTCTACTGAGCTTAGGAGTCTTCCTTTGGGACTGAACATCAGCTAAGATAATAGGATGCTGGAATGAGGACTGGTGTGAACACAAATTCATAGACTGAAATACAGACAGGATGTACTGGGCTTTGGAGAAAGGTGGCAGTTTGTGATACCAGTCTAGCCTAAATGGGTACTTAAGTGCCTAAAGTGCTCTGCATTATCACTAAAGTACTTTTGAGGAACCTGAGTGAAAATCCAACCATAGATCTATCTCCAGGTATCTTCTAACTGAAACATGGCAGCTTTATTTCGGTCATATTTTGACTTTATCTGTTCTTTTCTCAGGCACGGTATTTGTTCTAGTAAACTCTGATAAAAAGAGGTCAGCTGTGTTGTTTATGTAACTTCTATTTCTGTCTTATTCATGTTCCAGCACTACCATTACACTTTGCAATCCTTGATCACAGGATTATGAATTCTTGGTTTCTGGCATTTTTCTTGAGCTTTTCAACAGTAAGAAAAAAGCCCAGCAGGTAGAGTCTGGAGGAGCTCAGCAACTTACAGTTTGTTATTTTAACAATAACAGCACTGCAGTTTTGGTCAGATTAACGTGTCACTAGCACCATTCACCTAAAATGCAACCCCTTCCAGGCATCTCTTACCAAGTAAATCAGGAAATTATAGATAAATAAATTTGTTCGTACATATATGCACTTTTTCAGTCTCCAGCGAAGTCATTAAAAAATAAAAAAAGAATGGACTTGTATCTGTTCAGTACAGCTACCAAACTCTAAACTAAACTTTTCTTTGCTTATTTATAGAGTCTTATTTATAGACTCTGTCTAGTGCTAATTTGCCTATAGCAATTATTTTAAAATAACCTGTACAGGTCAGGTTTATGTATGAATCTGATGTTAGCAAATGTCTGGATATTTCTTCATCTTTATTGTATTCACTCTTCTAACATACCTTTGAAGTAGATATCATTATTATCACCTTTTTCACAATACGGATCTATTGATTACATACACACACACATTGCATTTTTGATCTGTAGGCACTGCAACATTTGGCTTTTAAAATCCCATGCAAACACTGCAGCCATTAATTAGGCAAGCCAAATGTATACCCTCAGATATAGTCTAGGAAGAATTAGAATGGAATTCAGAACAGTTAGGGTGTTGATCACAGGTCATCTGAGCTATGGATAAATAGTCTATGTGCTTAATCCCAGCCCAGTGCTTCAACAATAGCTTTAACAACTTCATTGGGAGTCTTTTTTGTTTTGCACAATATGTCAATATGTAATTAGGTAGAGAATAAGGTCTCATAAGTAACTTCATTTCTTTCCAAAAATACAGAGAGTAAGTTCAACTTCTCTAATGGGGAAACATTATTTCTCATTTTAATACAGATTTTTTAACGATGAATATGCCTTAAATTACCATATATTTATGCCATTTATTAATTACATTTGTATCAAATGTGAGAATGTATGGCCTTATTTACTAGCAAGTGAACCAAAATGACACAATAGATTTTCAACTGAAGTTTATGTGAAACCTTATGAAGATGAAACTCAGTGAAACTGGAAAGGCATAAAGGTACAGATTTCACAGCTTTACTGGTGGCAATACCATTAGAAATTCCAACAAGTTGGAAACATCTCTCAGTGTTAGAACTTGCCTCACTTCTGCAACAGATGCTTGGTAACTGTATGACTCAGTATGAACAGAAAGAAAAAACAAAAGTTACTTTTCTTTCCAAACAATATGAAAGTCATAGAGCAAGACTGAAGGGAAAAGGTTGGCGAGAAGGATGTTGGCTGGAATTTCTAAAACAGAACCTTCCTTCATCTGTACTTCATGTCTAAAGTTTTGTATTCACCCTTGGCTTTGTTTCTCTCTGGATGTGAAATTGTTTTAAAAAGCTATTTTTTCTCAAAAACAACGAGATTTCATTAAGGGAAAAAGAAAGAAAAAAATATTAACCTGGCAATTTTCCTGATTAGTTGTGAGAAATTTACTGGCCGTTTTTACATTTCTCTTGTTCCTACTCTAAGTCTTGTATCTTTTACTGCATATGTTTCTCATCCTCCTCTTTCCTTCCTGTCAATGGAAAAGGGTTGCCGTGTCAAAATTTTTTTTTTCCAATATATTTTATATGAAACAGTTCACATAGTTATACATTCTTTTTCTACTTCCCTTTGGAAAATATAAGCAGTCCATTCCTTCACACTGCCAAGTGTTATCTACAATTCTAATAATTATATAATTCTATGATTTCTAAATTATGGTTTGGTAGTTGGAACTAGAGATATTCCAAGGACAAATTTCAACACAGGCCTTGATAAGATTGTCAGTAGAAACACCACTCACACAGGAGGGATTATTATTTATACTGATCATGTGATTGGCACTGATTGAATAAAGCCTGCAAAATAAACCCCAGCTGCCCGGTCACTAAAAGGCTGGTCAGTGATCTGTTTCAGTTTTGTCTCACTTTGCACAGGTTAAAACCCATGGTGATCTTATAGTTTATTGCTGATCCTTTGCACTAGAAGAAAAGTCTCCTAGCAGAAGCAGTGAAGTTAAACAGAAACACTGAAATTAATATTCTGTCCGAGAAGATCTGTAGATTCCAAGTTCTATGAAAATAGGTTTCCTTGCCACAGCAGCTGTGTATTTTGTTTTAACTGGCATAAATGCTTTAAGTATAAATGATTATTTTATTTTTTGTAGAAATATTCCAATTCAAGCAAGACAAAAACATTAAGGGCCATAAGAAAACTTTCCCTTCATCTCTTTTCTTTGCATATCATGAAGATATTAGGCAAAATGTAAGAATCAGGAAGCAGGATCAAGGTCAAACTGAACATTCATGTTTAGCATAGAAAGATGTTATTAAGATAACTAAGCAACCTAGAAATTTTGAATGTAGGTGCTCATACTGGGCAAGTAATCATTAGGACACATTTTTAAAAACTGAAGGGTCACAGACAGGAATTAATTAAAGAAAGGATAAAAAAGAAGATAGAAAAGTTATGGAAGAGCAACTGCTACTCTACTGCTATACCTAGACTGTTTCTGTCCTAGTAATTGGTTGGAATTCATTAACCTGTTGAATCTTGTGACTGAAAGACTGTGCTGATACAAGTATCCAAAATATTTGTCATGTTTTGAAAATTAGGTTTTCAAAGACAAAAGCCTGAATAAACTATTGGGAAAAAAAAGGTTCTTCTAGTATTAAAATTTCAGGTTACTCTAATATTTTTTTTAGAAATAGGCTAAATTTAAGATTTTTTTCGACATTGATTTCTGATGGAAAGTAGATTTTGACAACAGAAAAATTATTTCCTAAAGTATTTTTACTTGATGAAAGCTCTGAGCTGTTGAAAACCCAAATTTTCATATTTTTAAAAATACATTTCAAAGTATTCCTGTATATACATGTTATTATACAGATTGATAAAATATGTAGCTTAATTTGCCCTTTCACCATGCTTCTTTATGTAGAAAGCATTGCTCTCAGATAATTAATTTTGAGTAAATTACTTTACAAGAGCAAGCCATTGTAAATCAAAGATAGTTTTCATAGGGAACCTGATCTTTAGAGGACAAAAGGCAGCTACATTTTCTACCAAATATTGAACAGAACTTCCATTATGTTTTTTATCTGTTTCCTCCATAAAGCTGAAATATTGGCCTCATTGAAGGGAATAACAGAGAAAACCTCTTTTCCAACAAGCTTCAGTTAAGTAATAATTTACTGATTCTGTTAATGTATATTTGCACTTTATATTTTTATGCTGAAGACCTCACATTACTTGCAGAGCTGTTGATGGTCCACATAGTAGATCACCCCAATGAAGAATGTATGTGATACTGGTTGGACCACTCTTCATTGTATGTAGTGTTTAATACAATGCAGAAATTCAGCGTTTCACCAACCTGACTGGAGTTTTACGAACAATTAGGAAGTGTAAGATGCATCTATTTTTTCCACAGATTTGGCTAGAAATTTTTGTCTGGATCTAAGAAATACTTTTCCAATGGAAATGTTCTTCCAAAAAGGTTTTTTTTTGCCAAAATGACATTTTCTTAGGGGGAAAATATTAACATGTTCCCAAACAGTTTTAGAGATGATTCATGCCAATAAGTTGCACTCTCACTGAGGACAAAGACAAGCTTTTTTACTTAAATTGAATGTCTTAAGCAGCTGAAGTAATGGGCTGTAATTTCAAGAGTATTAGTATCAGAAATATTTAGAGACTGACACAATATTTCTTACCACTGTGAATCAATTTTGAGTGAAAGTCTCTAATTGGATACAGGACTATCTCTCTTGTGGATTGTTCTATCATATACAGACTGTGAGAGTGAACTGCTGGGAGCCTGACAAAGTATATAAAAATGAAAAAAACCAGGACAATCCACATAATTTCTTTAACAACTAAAAAGTAGTATAAGATAAAGAGTTGAAAAAAACTAGCTTGGCCTCTAACTTAGCCAAGAACTCATTAGCTGGAATAATTTTTTTGCCAGCTTTCTTACTGAGTAATAAAATTTAAATTAAATAAATTAATGTAAATTAAAAATTTAAATAAATTAAATAAAATTTAGAGTATTTTGATAATATGTATCTAATTTTAACTTCCCTGTGTGCAACTGAACTTTTGTCTCATATTTAAACTACGAAGTTCAAACATCATAGGTGTCAGAGAGGCATTTGAATTCCTTCTGTCCTGAGTGACCATTTGGATAGGGTAGTGGAAAGAAAAAAATAAGGCAAATATAATAAAGAACTACTGATTGGTCTTCAGCACAGTGTCCAAGCAGAATCCATGACACTTCAGTCCTTGAAGAAGGACTCTACTAAGAGACCTCATCACACAACTGGAACTGATTCAAAGCTAGTATATCAGATTTCTCTTTGCTTTTTTAACCTCCACAAAACTTTGGCATTCCAAATGATATGTGAAAAAGTGACCTGTTGCCTGACAATTTCATCAATATTCCCTGACCTTGTATTGGAGCATACAGTGAATATATAGTGAATGTTCTCCCTTGTGCTTACTTTCTAACTTTTGATTATATTTTTGGGATTTCTGCTGAGCAGTGACCTGATGTTTTCATTTAATTCTCTCTCATAGCTTCAATTTTTTGCCCTGAGAGCGGATGAGTGGATAGCCCTTTTTTTTTTTTTGAATGTGCATTGGTTTGCCTTTAACTATATTGAGTTTCATCTTCCTTTTTTACTGTCTTCACTCCATAATTTCAAAGCTTACCAAAAGTCTTTGCAATACATTTAATTTTTACTTTGAGCAAATGAATTAATTTACAGCAATAAACTTTTTGTTTGCTTGCTAGTCTCCAGCACAAATAAATTTTAAGTTCAGTGGCCCAAAAGTTGATGTCCATAGAATCTCAGAACTGCTCAGTTCAGTTTCCTTTCCCTCTCACTTCTTTTTTGTTTAATCTTCAAAAATAGATCAATTCTGCATAATGAATATTATTAAGCTCATACTTGAGCTTGTCTTTGCTAGGTGTTTTCAGTTTTCAGATGATTTTATCATCACATTCTCTAGCATCTAGGCCTTTTTTTTTCATAAGAAGAGGTCCTTATTTTTTTCCTGCTTTCACTGTTTTTTTTCTGAATCTCTGTAAATGTATCCTTGCTGCCATCTGAGCACTCTTTTTTTCCTTTCTTTCTCTACCACCTTTTCTTTTGCTCTATCACTTTTCTCACTGATTATCTCACTACTTATTAGTTATACCAGTTAAAATATTTCTCCATTTTTTTTAAAATCAATACCGAACAGTATTCAGTAGAAACTGAATAGAAAGAGGATGCTCTGAAAGAAATCTGAATAAGAGGGTGACTTAAAAGGCACTACCAGCATCAATGAAAGCAATCTATAACATGAAAAGAAACTTGTTCTATAAATGTGCTGGGGCTGACATCATAGTTTTAGCCAGAATGAAGGAGTAAGTAAGATAACAACATGATAGCTAATCTGTGAATTAGGGAATGAGAAGGTTAATGAAACAATTTGGCCTGGGCACTGATATTCCAATGTTCAAATAGATGCCAATGACCCTCAAATCCCCTTACACTGTGTGTGTAAGTGCTCTATGTATTCTAAACTCAGCTTTCATTAGCCTGAGGGTATGAATGAGATTACTTTGCCAAACACAAATGAATAGTATTTATTTAGCATAGTCACTTAATCATTCTTGAACAAACTCCATGAATCTTTTAAACCCATCAAATCCTTCTAGACATTTTGTTCTGGCACAGAAAGATATTTAAAGGCATTCTGACAAATCTTTGACTCTGGGGTGAAACTCCAGCATCACTCAAGGTAAAGGCAGACCTCCCACAGGTTTCAAAAAATCCAGTTAATACTATATAATCTAAATATAAACATATACACACACGAAGAATTCAAAAGATGATTTTTTAAATATAATTTTGCATAAAAATAATGATTTTTCATTGCATGATATTGCAATTGGTTTCTAATCTCCTATAACCACTGGTACATTACAGAATATCATGTATGTATTCTAAATAAAAAAAATTGTGTGACCTCTGTGGAGATTGTCCACATACATTCTTTTGGCATATTGTTCCTGAAACAGGACAGTTTTAAGTGCATACTTATGAAACATTGCCCATTTCATCATGGTGAACCAACTTTATGGTATTTATCATCAGAGTTTTCCTTGTCATGATGGATTTTGCATTTATTTGGTGAAAAACCTAACCTGAAAACTGAAATTTGAAAAAAACTCCACTGAGTTTCAGAATACTGTAAGCACAATAGAGCTAAGATTGGATGAATGGTGAGAAAAAAAATATTATTTCAATAAGCCAGCTGCAATTCTGAAAACTCAGTAAGCAAGCCAACGCTTCAGCTGGTATAAATCAGTGAAAAAACATTGAAGTAATCTGAACCACACCAGTCTATCAGACAAAGACTTGATCTCCATTCTCTTCTGCTTTCTTCATCTCAGTCAGAATGAATTTCAAAGCCCCTTATTATTTTATATATAATGTATATCTTATTTTATATACACTTGAATAAATTTCTGCACTTATGCATCATATAGTGTTTTAATGATCAGAAAAGACTGCCTGATTCAGTAGTAAAAGTAGGCATATGGGAATTCTAAAACCAACTGCCATTTGCAGTCAGATTATCTTTCCAAAGCAAAAAAAATTAGCTTAGCTTGCAGTATAATTCTTTTGATAAAATTTTAAAATAGATTTCTTATTTCTCTGGTACAGCCTCAGTTGAAAATGAGAAAAGCTATGTAGATTATTAATACAAACTTTTAGATTACACACTCTCTTGCAGACCACAATCAAGCCCACTATAAAACACCCAGATAAACACATTTTGAAGAGTAGTTCAGAAGACATTTTTAGAAAAAACTTGTTCCATATTTATAGTATATTTATATTTATTAAAATAAAAGAACATATTCTCCAATGTAGATAAATTATTTGTATAGCTTCCACAAAATGTTAATTTTACTTTCCTATGATCTTACTCATAAAAACATTCTTAAAAATATCCTTTTATCCATTTTAGTAGGTATTCTGAGAAACTGCTTGTGATGAGAAATTACCCAGGCAACTAAGATGTTATGTAAGTAATAACAATTACATTATGCAACATAAAAATGACAGTAGTGTTTATGAAACCTATATATGAAAAAATTAAGAGGTGAAATATAAAATTTCATAGGTCACACACCCATTTAAAATATTTGAATAAATCTGGACACTTCAAATTATGTCTAGGAGAAAGTAAGATAATTTTTTTCA
This sequence comes from Parus major, assembly GCF_001522545.3. Classification (NCBI taxonomy): domain Eukaryota; kingdom Metazoa; phylum Chordata; class Aves; order Passeriformes; family Paridae; genus Parus; species Parus major. Next base: position 34,513,396 of record NC_031771.1, read on the forward strand.
TGCAGTTTTTTCCATCCTGTGCACATGACATAAATTACTACATGTGCACATGACATAGTCAGGATGCACAGATCTTATGCACAATGCAATCAACTATTCCTTTATAAATAAAATTATTTCTGAAAATTAGAAGAATTGTATTCTAATGAGAAACACCTTAGAAACACAAAATTAAAAGTTCTAATTATATTGCTCATAGCTCCTGCAGTCTATTTCAAAACATCTGTCATGATTTAAACTCTACTTGAATCCAACTTGTGCAAAACCCAAGCACAATAAAAAGTCAAGCTTATTATTGTTGTCACTGAAATACATAGGAACTTTTCCTATTTAACTTTAGTGGGTAACTCATAATTGATCAAACTTATTTATTGAGACATGCATCTATATTTATACTAGAATTATAAAATAAAAAACAAAAGCCTCACATAAAAGATTGAGGATTCCAAATTATTGCATTATTTGAAGTTGGGGTTTCAAAGAGTTGTGGTTTCAAAAGCTGAAACTTATGGACACAAGAACCTGCCAGAGGCATCTGGCCAACGCCCTCAATACCACGTTTTAAATTCTTGTCTGCCCTTAAAGAGTCAGCCTGTTGGACAAGATGATCATTGTAGGTCCCTTTCAAAAGAAATATTCTATTCATTTCTCCCTTAATTTCTATTTCTATTTCTATTTCTATTTCTATTTCTATTTCTATTTCTATTTCTATTTCTATTTCTATTTCTATTTTTATTTCTATTTCTATTTCTATTTCTATTTCTATTTCTATTTCTATTTCTATTTCTATTTCTATTTCTATTTCTATTTCTNATTTCTATTTCTATTTGTATTTCTATTTCTATTTCTATTTCTATTTCTATTTCTATTTCTATTTCTATTTCTATTTCTATTTCTATTTCTATTTCTATTTCTATTTCTATTTCATTAAATAACCCCAAAGTAGTTTCACAAAGTAGTTATGATCACACCATCCCTCAGAAATATAAATTCCCCAAATACTGGTAGGCAGGTGGTTGCAGTGTGCCCCTTGAAAGCAACAAATGAAACTTTTTGAAGTCAAAGAAGTAAATACAATACAAAATGTGACAATTTGCTATGACAAACAGACTGTCAAGAGGTTTTTTTTCCTTTCTTCATCCCATATCAAGTGACACTAAGGATGTCTCAGTAAGAAAAAAAGTGTTAAAACTCATGTCACCAGACCTCAAACCACTTTAGTCCACTTAAACAACTCCTTAAGGAGCTTCTGTTTTACTGTGTCTGTTCAAGCTAGTAGACTGAAAGGGTTCCTAAGAAGACTTAAACCCCCCAAAAGATCAGATAAATAAGACTTATCCCTGTTACCACCCATCCCAGAAAGTGAGGGTAACCCAGATTCTTGTTAAGAGATTCTTTGGGGCAGATTAGAGTGAAACAACACTGAATGACTGGTGTTTGTAAATATGTACACGTAGGGGTTTTTAGAAGGATTTGTTTGTGACTCCATGAGTGAATGCAAATTGAAAAAAAACCATTTTAATTGTCCTAAAACTGACTCTTAGGTCACTTCCTGGTTTGGGTTTAATTTTTTAGATTTATATCAAGCTACCTCAATAACCTCTTTTTGAGAAGATTTAAAATATTAATATTTATTAAAAGGGAGAAACTACTAACAAATATGAAACAGATATTTGATAAATATTATTCTGAAATTAAATGTTTTTTCTTATTATTAATGCACTTTCTTGGTTAAACTCTGTTATTTGTTTGCTCTGTGTTTGTTGTCACATTTGCTTTTAACCCCAAGGTATAGAAAGAACATTTTTTGATTTTTGTTTTATAATGGCACCATAGAACAAACTACAGTACATTACTGCTTTTCCAAAACTGTGTTGCAGTTTTCCAGAACAAAAAAATATAGTTGCAAACTGCTTATGCTAGAATATGAATCACTTGCCTTCTGTTATACAGTATGCATGAAAGAAATAAAATTTAAATTTCTTTATTTATTATGAAATAACAATAATGAATAATTCTTATATTCTTCTATTTATGATAAAAAATTGTATCTTTCTGTGCAACAGTATAAAATTTTAGTGGTTTATGAAAACAGCTGGATTTTTCGCCTTGGTTCTCGTCACCCTTATATTCAAATGTTCAGGTATTCTCAGTGGAATTCATGAAGTTACCAATATGGTTGAAGCTTATCAAGGTACAAATATTTCACCAGGACATTGTTTATATGACACTTTTGTTGTAAGCCACTCCTTTGTCTCGCAGGGGCATCCTAAATTACCTAATCTAGAATTACAGCTTCTCTTCAACTAATGATAAATCAGATAGCCTGGCCATGGGAGGAAATTAATTTCTGTTGAATTTTAGGGTGGTCATAAAGAAAATAGATATATATGGTTTTGATATGTCAAATAGAATGGCTAAAGAACAAAATAACACAGCTCGTGCCAATGAGTAAGGTAAATACAGTGCTGCTTCAAATAACTCAGAATGGTGATTTAAGATTGTTATGATCTCTCTCACTTGCCCAGAAACTATCATACTGTATTAAATCTAAGTTTATCTCTAAATAAAAATAAGAATGTCTGTCTTAGACATAGACACAAATCTCAGTATTTTCATAAAGTATTCTCTATGGAAAGTAAATACTACAATTTATCCTTCTAAAAGTTGACAAGATTTCAAAGAAATGAAAATATTTATCAATAAAAAAATAAGTTATTTTGACAAATTAGTCCACCTTAAAAAAAAAGAAAAGGAGATTTTATAGTTTATATCACATTTAAGAAGATCTGGAGAATCATTAAAGATACAGTAAAAAGAATTATGACTTCAGCTGAATATCAGGAGAAGCCTCTCTTTCACCAGAAATAAAACATTTCTTGTTTCATAATTTCCAATTTCTATTAACAGAAAAGAAATCTGGTTTGCAAACACCTAAGGTTTGGGCATCCACCTGATACCTGTATCTTTAATCATCAAAATATGCAAATTATCAGCATGAATAAATAAATACATGTACATAGTTTTTCATGTACCTTTCCTAGCCTGAATCCCACTGGTTCTACCAGCTTTCTATTACATATACATCACACAGCTTTATCTACTGCATATCCTGTTCTGGAGAGAAGGTTTCTTATTCTAAATGAATTGCTTTCATCAGAATGAGTCCTGGATAAGGAACAGATAAATCTCACTCTTACTGGAGTTCAGAAAGCATAGCTATAGCTATAGCTTGTTTAAACTAGGTGTGTGCCATATTCATGATAATCAGCTTCTGTGTTTCTGTATGCCCTTTACATTTACACCAGCTTCTATTCATACCTTTTTTTTCCCAATCTGTAAAGCAGTCTCACAAACTAAAGAAAAGAGGGCAGTAAATAATTATGGTTTATTAATTCTAAAGGAGCAGAACTGTGAAGTAATTGAGCTACCAATCAAAAGTAGGTCTATTCTAGTATAACATTTGTTACTCTATGATGCTTCCTTCTGACTTACTTCTTATGCAGTTGGATAATTCTGCTACCATATCAAAACCTTAGAAATGTGTTTATGTTAATGTCTCAAAGCTTGAGACTTGACTAGGCAGTCAAGCTGTGCAGCCAGAAAAAAAAAAAATCTTATTTACGGGAAATGCAAAGCTTGTAAGAAATTGCATGAAAATCAGTTTTTACTTTGGATGTCTGTAATTTCTTTGAAACTTAGAATTATTTTCCTCTTTTAACATAGCTAAAACTATTTGCTACATTTTGAATCTGCCTCAAAATGTCAGTTATATTTTACAGTACATTTTGTAGGACAGAACATGCAGTGACAATCATCTACATTTGGAAGGTTCTGGTTGCTGTAATCTTTTTCACAGCACAGGATGACTGGATAAAAATTTAGAATAATTATGGAATATTGTTTCCTTCCAGTGTTATGTTTCTTCGTTCCTGGCTTATGCTAAGATTCTCTTTCTGTTTCTGCAATCTGCTGTTGTAGTAAGAATTGTATTCCCAATTTTTTTTCATTTGGAGTAACATTTGGCAAGTTTTCTCTAGCACTGAACCATATGCATATGGGTCATCTTGGATTGGAGGAAATAATTTCTATGGGAAAGTTATAAAACTGGGATATTGTCTTCCAGAAATCCTTGAAAATTTACATTTTTTGGCTTTTATTTGGCTTTCTCTTGTTCCTATGAGCTTGTCCAATAATGCACTATATTTTACAAACTCTGATTTAAATACTTTCCATTCAACAGGAAGCCATAGTTTGCCTCTTCATCCAGCTGTTCCTTCACTTGGTTACACATTATCCAGAGAATATTACTGTGCTCTCCTCTTCCAATACAGAAAAAAAACTTGCTGTTTTGCAATACTCAAAAATTTGAGACCTTTTCTGTAAATTTATAGAAGAGATGTGGAACCAGTTGTGATTATTTTAGTAGTAACATATGTCTAAATTGCGGTGGTTATTTCTGAAGATAAAAAGTATGAGGAAAGGTTTCCAGTTCTTGAAAGGCACTCAGCAGGAAATACTGGGAAGTACTAGGATCATGCTGTGTTTTCATTATAGAAAGTTAGAGAAGTCTGTGAAATACTGACACATTTTTTTCTTAATATACATAAATTGTTTCTGATAAAATTTTGTTTGTATTAGAGTTTCCTAGAAGATGTTTGACAGGTTTACTACAATTTACTCATTTTGTCTCTATCTCATATCTGTATTCCTGGCTTGCAAACCTCTAAGTTGTCAGGAGTTCACACTGTATATTTAGGACAGACAAAGAAGTAATTTTCATGGCATGTTAAAGCTTCCTTAAGTCTTAGCTTATCAACAAATCTGGGTGGAAAATTCAAGTTCATCAAAACTGAATAGTTCATAATGAACAGTTCATACTGAACTGAATAGTTCACAAAAATTAGTGTGATTCAGTGAACCATGAGAAGCTCCTTTTACAGTCTACCAGAAATGTTCTACATCTGGTTTAGTGAATCACAGAACAGTTGAGGTTGGAAGGGGCCTCTGGAGGTCACTTGGTCCAAACCCTCTGCTCAAGGAGGACCACCTAGAACAGGTTGCTCAGGGCACCTTTTGAATGTCTCCAACAATGGAGACTCCACAACCTTTATGGGCAATCTGTACCAATGCACAGGCATCCTCTGCTTCCTCCCATGCAGAACAAATCTGTGTTCCAAGCCCATGCCTGTTGTCCTTGTCCTGTGACTAGATACTCCTGAAAAGAGACTAGCAACCTTCAGGTATGTTTATGCATTGCTGAGATTCCCCCTGAGCATCTTCTTCTCCAGGCTGAAGAATCTCAACTCTCTCTTAGAGGTCTTCCACTAGACTGTCTCCAGTATCCCCATGTCTCTCTTGTATCAGGAAGCCCAGAACTGGGCACAGTACTCTAATTGTGGCCTCCCCAAAGTGAAGTAGAGGGGGACTTTCCTCAGTCTGTTGCCAGCTGTTCTCCTTATGCAGGCAGATGATCAGATCTCAACACATTCTGGTGCATTGAATTGTTTCTCCCCAGGTTCAGGACTTTGCACTTCCCTATGCTGACCTGCATAAGGTTCCTATCAGCCCATTTCTCCAGCCTGTTGAGATCACCCTGGTGCCAGCATTGATGGTATTTTAGCCATCATCTGCAAACCTGCTGAGGGTACAGTCTGTCAGATCATCCAGATAATTAATGTAGAACAGTACAGAACACTGTATTGACCCAAGTGAGACACTTCTAGTTAGTGGTTCCAACTAGACTTCCTACCACTGATCACAACCCTCTGAGCTAAGCCCTTAAGCCAGTTTTCAGTCCTTACTCTCTGCTCATCCAGTCCATACTTCATCAACTTCTCTTTGGGCATCTGATCAACTTGATCTAGTGGAAGGTGTCCCTGGCCATGACACAGGGGTTGGAAAGGACCTTAAAGATTACCTAGCTCCAAACCATTTTAAGCAATTCTTTGCTTCCATGAAGGGACACAGAATCAGAAGCCATATGAAGTCAAGGTAGACAATATCCACCACTCTCTTACCAAACCAGTTGTTTCATCATAGAAGGGTATTAAACTGTAGATCCCAAATTCCTACTTCTTTCCCTATTTTAAGAGGCGCTTAAAATACATGTAGACATGTGTAGCCGTGGTGCTTAGGAACATGGTTTAGTGGTGGACTTGGCAATGCTGGGTTAATGGTTAGACTATGATCTTGAGGGTCTCTTCCAACCTAAATAATTCTATAGTTCTTTCACTTAAAACATGTAAGAATATATACAATAAACTTAATGTTAAACCATTCATTTTTGAATCACTAAGTTACAAGAAAAGAAACCATGTATTCATTGTTTGAATTTGGCATACTAAGACATCATATAAAAAGAGCATTTCCTGAGAAACAGCTCTTTGATGGTTTATAAATACCAGATTTTAAATATAAAGTTACTTAAACTGGATTATATTCTTTAGGATATAAGTTAGAGTTTTCAATATATGAGTAAGCCAAAATCATCTATCCAACATCTTATAAGTCAGAATTATGACTTTTGTTGTCGAGAAATTACAGAGGATATAATAAAACCATGAGATGAAAATTTGAACCAGTGTCATAGCAACTCCAGTAGATAAGTTTACATTTTTTCTTTATTATTGAGGCAGGTTGAAAAGTCTTAAAGACAGTAGACAACCTGTTAGAGTTCTGCAAGATGCACATGCTTGAACAGCAAAGCGGGAATATTTCATTAAAAATGACACTAAATTAGATACATTCAATCTGAGCAGAGAAGCAGTATTATGGTGGGAAGTAATACAGCAGAAGAGCTTAAAGCCAGCCTCAACCAGAATACCTGGGCTATCAGGGAACAGGGAGCTGTGTCTATCTGTGTGTGTGTTCACCTCCCCCAACCCCTGGGTCATGTTACCTAAACTCATCATGGGAATGTCAAGCACGTCGCACTGAAGCAGCGGATTAAACAATACTTATATTCCAACAAAAGCTGAATAGAGGGACAACAGAATTGTTTTGAACTCTACAACTCTGACAATGGAAGCTTAACTAAACTTGCTTTTTCTGTATTGCTATAGCAGTTATTACTTCACTGATGCCAACTCATTTGACAGTCAGCTTGCATGGCTGGCTTCTCTGTGAGATACCTGTGCTATCTCCTGGCTGATTAGCTGGAGTGTGACTAGAAGTGCATCTATTGCAGCTCAACATAGATCTGTGCCTGAGCCAGCTTACTTTTGACCCAGTTTTGTGGCTTACATGGGATCCAGGGTATCACATATTGACTAATTCATTCCGACATTGGAGGAAACTTAAACACTAGCAAGGATATACTGGAAGGATGTAGTTTATTTTGAAAAGCAGTGTAGGTCATGGTTGTCAGTGCCAGTCCAGCTCTATTAAACTTGGTGCCAAAGCCAGTGATTCATAATTGTTTATTCAACAAATCTTAATCGATGAACAGAGATTACCTCAATAAATTTAAGTTGAAACACAAAACACAAAATACAGCCTAATCTGATTAATAACTCTGTATTTTTGCTACTAGACTGTAGTGAGAGACATGATAAAGAGCACAAGAAAAGTGCAAAGATGAGGAGTCATCATGGAACTTCAGGTAATTCTGGTAACCTTTCACTGCAGAGTAGGTGAGAGATTGAGATACTGAGCATTACCAGTAAATCTGGGTGCATATGACCTCCTCTGTCTTTCCCTTCTTGCTACCAGGGCCCTGGGGGTACCACTGAGACCTCCTGTCCCCCTCCAGGTCTTGCAAAACTTTGTAGTCTGTCAGTCAAAATTTCTTAAGTAGCTAGAAAAGAAATTAGATGAATTCATGACTAGCAAATACATGGCAAGTCAGTTTCTCAGGTGTTATGGGGACAATAAACAAATAAAAACCCATCATTTCAGTATTGAAAGTGACTAAAAGCAGAAATTCTCACTTTAGGCTTGCTGAAAACCATTTTGGGTAAGTTCTAGGAAGGCATCCATGGGTAGGAAACCCAAATAGAAGAAAAATTGCTTATAATACTATTAAAAGAAAGGGGATTAGTAAACCTAGCTCTCACTGGGAGTAATAAATCCAGTATCTCTCACTAGACTGTAGTGAGAGACATGATAAAGAGCACAAGAAAAGTGCAAAGATGAGGAGTCATCATGGAACTTCAGGTAATTCTGGTAACCTTTCACTGCAGAGTAGGTGAGAGATTGAGATACTGAGCATTACCAGTAAATCTGGGTGCATATGACCTCCTCTGTCTTTCCCTTCTTGCTACAAGGGCCCTGGGGGTACCACTGAGACCTCCTGTCCCCCTCCAGGTCCATCAGTGGCATCACTGGCACTGCAGCAGGGTGAACTTCCTGCCCCCCACAGCCCTGCCCTGCCTCACCAGGGCCCTCCCAAACTGGGTCTGCATCCCAGGGATGCTGCTCTAATCACATAGACAATCACAGAAGTGAAACCTTAGCCAAACTTGTACAATGTATTAAAAATGTCTGGTTTATTAAAGACTCTTTCTAAACATCAATAACTAGAGGGAGAAGGACAAAAAGTAAAATCTCTCTAGGCATTTTCATTTTAGAAGTATCAGAATCGTAGAATGGTTTTAAGACCACCTAGTTCCAATCTCTCTGCTGTGGGCAGGGACATTTTCAACTAGACCAGGCTGCTCAGAGCTCAACCCAATCTGGCCTTGAAAACCAAGTATTTTGTTATTCACCTTTCAGTCTCACGGTTCCTGATCAAATGTTCATGTTTACCACAGCTGCAAGAAGCTTGCATTAGTTGGACATGTCTGAATAATCCAGGATTCCTTCCAGAATTTGAATCTGACTGTGACTGACTAGTTTCTGGACATAAGTTGAATCATATCCAAAGACTGGATTCATGCCCAGTGAAAATCACTTGAGTTGGTACCAAAGAAATGTATGCATCAAAAATCAGAAAAGCTTTTTGAAAATAATTGTTTATGCCTAAAAAAATAAACAAAGCACAGAAAAGCAATCAAAAACTTACTGAACAGTTTTAATACATGCAGTCTAATATTTTTTGGCAATTAGACATAGATAAATCCATAGCATTGTGAAGGGTATTAATATATTTAAAGAGTGAGGAATGGAAGGAAATGCTTCAGAATTATGGAAGACTCTGAAAACTTAATATTGACTTGATTTCTTTTAAAAAGATGCCTTGCAATATTTCATGAATATTGTGTATATTAGTATAGTGTTTCTCAAATACATGTATATAAAAGCAGTATCAGTTGGTGTTTGAAAGAAACTAGGCAGACTGTTTATGAATTTTAACTTGCCACATGAGGAATATAGTGAAATGCAACAAACTTCAACGCAAAATAATTTGAACCTCAGAGACCTACTGAAGAGCTAAAGAAACATTAACTAGCAGCTTTCATTTGGTAATGAACAATTAAAAGCACTTGGCACAAACAATAGAACCTTTCAGAAGGCTCTATCCACAGAAATCTGCAGGAAAGGTTCTTAGCCATTCTGTCTGGTTATTTTAGATTAGAACCACAATTTATTTAGGTGTTGGATAATCTGATGTGTTTGATTTCAATCACATATAACAATATGTCAAGGGCTGTATCTGTAAAAGGATCTTGACACCTAAAATCTATGTCCAAAAATGTAGTCCACAATAACATAGTGACTGAACATCTAGACATTTTTATCCCAGTTAATCCCATCTGGGACCCAGTAAGAAGATGGAGTTTCTGGGGATGCCTGATCTGTCTCCAATGAAACTGTAGATATGCATTCTTCATACTGTAAATTTTCCACAGAAGGATATTTTAGCTAACAAGGTAATAGTCAGAACACTTTCCTAGGCAACAAGAAGCTAGTACTAAAACATCTCACCTCCTTAGTACCTGAAATAACTGTATTTCAAAATAATTATTCTTTCATTTCTTTTCTTTACAGGTAGAATACAACTTTTATAATTGGTTTTGTACACTTCAATGTGAGGAGAAATTACAGAACTGCTTTAATGCACATTTTGAATTACGTTTTACTTAAATTAATCTCAGAATTCACAGAGAGACAAATTAAGGCATTCACTTCCTTGTGTATGTACAATCTTTGCAGGAATAGATTGTTTTCTCATAAATTCTGGGAATCTTATGGTTGCCTAACAATCACAAATACTTACTAGATTCATTGTTAATGAAGCATGACTGTGGCATGTACAAGACATCTGGGGAAGAAGTCTTGGCAGGATAATAATTTACATATTTGATTTCTATTAAATTGTTTTATTGGAAAGGTGTTTTTGAATCCCACTAGCACTTTAATAAATGGCCTGGCTGTAATCAGCACAGTATTGTTCCCCTCTAGGCTTTCCAGCAGCCTATGATTATGTTAAATGATTAAGGTTAGCATGCTTATGAATCATATGCTGCATATGTAAATATTTTATTTGGATGGCAATGTACTTAAAAAGCATTCACTTTTTAAGCAAGACAACTGGTATTATAAAAATTGTGAGATTGTCTGATTTTAAGTTTTATATGACACCAAGTACATTTTTCCAGCACATAAAATCCATTTTGTTATGCTGCATCAATTTTGTGTCTGAGACTTTGCACTACGTAACTTACTAAATATTTTCTGTATGTAGTTTAGTTCATTTCTATAAAATTGAATTGAGATGGGGAGCACTGAAACCATCAGATACATAAGTTGAATGTTAATGGCATTTTTTGACCTCCACAAGATCTTTCCCTGCTGGCAATAAATAAGTCAGTTTTACTGTAATACATTTGCCTTATTTTAAATATCTCCAGTGGCATGGGACCGCTGCTATTTAGCGGGAAGGGAGGCACACTGTTATGTCAGAAAGAGAGCAGACTATGGGAATTAAATTGCTGGGGGAGGATGTCTAGGTTTTCTATTTACCCCAATGTGTGATCTCTCAGTATGACATACTACATTTCTTTCTTTACTGAAATACTCAGACTGTTGTCTTAATTTGTAAAGTTTTTCAGACTACTCTGACAAGTTCTACTAGCAGTAACTAAAGCTTCATACACTTTTTAGGTAAGAAAAAAAAAATGCTATCCCATTTAAAGATCTTCTTTAAGTTGTTTGCAGTCTGTAATATCTGAGTTGTAAGCAAAGAGGTTACTTAAAGATGTGAAGAAATACATTCCAGTGAGCAGAGTAGGAATTTGAGGTTAGGTAGGCAAACTAACTATAACAAGGAAGTAAGAAAGTGGGAACATGAATAATGAGCTGAAGCACATACAAGTGATGAAGAGGCATTGAGGACAGACTGTATTGAGTGTTTAAAGAAATTAGAAGATTGGGATGGAAAACCTGATAACAAGGACTGGGAAAAAAAGCAACCTAGATTATTAAATTGAGGAAAAAATATTGTAATGGGAAATAAACTGAAGGAATAGGACAGCTATTGGAAAGCGTGAATAATATGGAAGAAGATGGAAGGAAATTACATGGAAAGAAAGATGATCTAGGACCAAATGGACTAAAATGTGGGCATATGTAGTCAGTGTTTCTGAATCTCAACTGTTCTTCAAATGACAGAGTTGGAGGCACTGAAAGGAAGAACCAAAGAAGATAGATATATTGAAGGCCTTGAAGAGAGGAATGGGAGTCACATGATACTAAAGGTAATGGGAACTAATAGGAAGAAGAATCCTCACAGAGCATCAGAATTCAGTATAGTTTTCTCTTCAACCCATGAATTCTGAAGCCAAGCTTCATTGAATTCCTGCATCACTGGAAGCTAAACTACTTTTTTTTTTTTTTTTTTCCTAACTCTCTAGACTTTCTAGCTCATATTTACGTGCAAAATTGTATGTAAGTTGTGAAGGTGAATTGTGAAGGAATATGGAGTTAGAAATCCTTAGAAGTAGCCTCCTAACCTCAGTTTTTCCTGTGTACATTTGATACGAGATGCCTAGCAGCATTTCTAAATATTTTAGTTCTAAAATATGTTTGTGCATCCTGACTGCCAAAAGACTTTTGAGATGTTACTTCTGGTTATAAAAACATCGTTCAGATTAATTTTTAAATTCTGTATTCTGTAGATATGTGATGAAGTAATAAACTCATTAAAAGATTCTCTACATTATAACAACTTGAACTTCTGGTATTATGCAGAAATATATTCCTCTTCTGCACAATGACGGAAAGGTTTTAATATTGTGATTTAAATACTCTGTAGGCTTCCATTATAGAGCCTATTATTTAGGCTTTCAGTAAGTTCTTGGGAATCTTTATTGGCAGCAGACAATATTTTTTTACCTAGTTCCTTTAGAAGACATCTAGTAAAATAATTTGCCTCCTTTCACATGGATTACAAAGGCCTAAAATACAGTGTAGCAACAGAGGTCAGTGAATAACAAAAGTAAAACAAATGTACCTAAGTAAGAGAAGTGAATGTAGTCAAATTGTTGACTGTTTTGGGTTTTTTTTAATTTTTCACAAAATATTGAACTCATACTTTAAAAAATGAATTATTACTTCTTAAATTGTGTTTATTTTTTGTCTTCTAAAACTAAGATTACACGAATGGGCTGCTTGGCAGTTGTTCTGTCCTAGCTTATCTCACTATTTTAGTAACACTTGATTCTTGGCTAACAGAAAATATGTTTCCCTACAGCTAAGAAAAGCATTATGCAAAAATATTATAGAAAAATCAGCTCTGTGCTCTCCTGCTGTCTTGGAGATCTGTATAGTATGATTCCCAGGAGTACAGAGTGATATGTATCAAATTTATTCATTTCAGACCACCACAGAGTGGAATAAATAGTTATCAACAAAGTATGCTCACTTAGTGTTATCATTTCATAGATGCCTATGTAAACTACAACTGATTAGTCCAAGAATTACTTTACACTCTGTGCAGTGGTCACATTAAACATTTTTCTTCCCAAATTATAGAACTCATATCTGATGTCTCAACCTTGGGACATATACTTCTGTGTACTTCTATATCTATCATTGGTTTTTACACAGAAACCTTTTCTTCTATCAGCTTTCAAATTTCAATGCATATTTTTTACATATTATGGTATATATGCATTTTAATTCTTGCCATGTGCCAAGATCAGAGACTGACAGTTAATTGTTGATCTGTCTTTGACAACAATTTAAAGATTAAATAATAAACCTCAGCACCGATAACATTTCAGTCCTGTGCAGGCCATCAATGAAAAATTTTGGAAAATAAACTTGTAGGCAATATGTTGATTTTTCAAGTTAGTTATGTTACCAAATATTACAGTTTGTATAAATTTTGTTTGTAACTAAGAGATATGATTCCATTTTTGAATAGGCCTATAGTGGATATATTTCATTGTCTCCTAAACAAACCATTTTTTTTCACACATGGGTGCTAATCATAACAGAACAGCATCAAGGGTAACAGCAACCTACTCTCAGATGTAAAGTGATGTTTATGACAGTAATTGATTTTTCTATACAAAAACAACAGTTATTCTTTGGCTTTTCAATATAAGTCATAGTTACCTTTGTATTTAGCATGACAAAGCTCTGGCCAAATACTGTGTGTGTATATGCTGTCATTCGAAAAGGTAATCCACAGGGAAAGGGCTTGCTGAGGGAACTACCACGTCTTATGGCCCCTGCCTGACTGCTGTAGTATCCTCCCACACTACCCACAAGCCCACACAAAATATAATTTTTTGACAGTAAATGGTACACGTGTTTAGGAAACCTCATAAAAATAATTTGTGTATTTGAGTCTATTGTTGTGAGCATAAGTGATAATTTCACCAGAATGTTACAAGCATAGGTCTGAAAGGATCTACCCAAATTTAGGCCAGATCCTCATCTACTCTGATACAAGAGTCATAGCTGACTATATATAACATGCAAGAAAACCATCTATGTGTATAAGAACTTTCCAACAACAAGCATATAATTGTTTTTAAACATATTGTTTTCTTTACAATATATTTGATGAGCAAAGATAATTTGGCCTCTGTATTTTTGGTACTGAAAAAACCCCAGCAAGTTCCTATAGCTACAAAAGTTAGCTAAAGCATACATATCCTTTTTAAATACACAAACCAAAGAGGTGGTGCAGGTAATTTTCTAATATTCTGAAAGTATTCACTGTTATGTTCTAGTATTCCATACACTTCCCCCCACCATAAATATCCCATAAACATATTAATAAAATGTATTTTAATTCTTTGCAGATGATAGAATCCAAAAACCTGCATTGTCACAGGCGTCTTTGAATAATCCAAAGTGAAATAATTACTCATTTATCCAGAAGGAAAAACAAGATTCAACCAGATATGAGTAACTTTACCAGACATACAATATAGTTGTATAAAATATTAGTATAAAAAAGAAAAAACCCATTATTTTGGAATTCTGAATAATTCTTAAGGTACTTACACCACCTGCAGGCTCCAAAAAAGTGAATAAGACATTCTGTCTTTTCCTCTATGTTTAACACTAAGTCCTACTGTATTTCCTTTTATACTTATTGCTCTCTTCTTTTAAATAAGCCTATCATTGCTATATTTAATCTTTAAATATTCCCTTCCATTTTGCTTCTCTTTACCGTAAAATAAGTTGAATTCAAGATAAAATAAGACAATTTATTCTGTAGAATATTCTGATATTTATGGATATCAATTTTCATTTATCTAAAAATTTTTACATAAGCTGTTCAATTGTTTCAATACTCATCCTGGAAAAGAAAATTTTATTTGACTAAGATTTATTTCTTATGTTTAACTTGATTTCTGTTAAAATAATGATGGATTTTGTTGAAAACCTTCTGTATGAACCTTGGCTTCAGTTTCTAATATGACCAAAAATAAATATCAAAGTCAACAGCTTTTTATAGAAATTGAATTTTTCTACTTTTTTTTTCTTCATTGAAAACACAGTTTAGTTATACTTCTTTTCTATGAGATTTGAGACCTCAGTTTTCTGAGATTTTTATTTGATGAAGGCAAATGTCTTTTTCTAAACAGATCATTCTCTGTGAAAAGGGAACATCCACATATCATATGTAGATTGAATATAAATTACATTACTGAGAATGCCCTGTTCCTACTTTCAAAAAGTCTCATTTTTCATTAGACATAATATTAATTTCAGCTACTAAAGAAATAGTCACTAAAACAGTCAGATTCCAAGCTACTTTTAATGTGGACTTAATTTTTTACGTAAAAGTTAATTCCAGATGGATGACACTCTGGGGGGTATGTGTTTATGTGTATGTAGGAATACAAAAAAAAAAACCTGTGGTAAGAAATTTATGAGAATCATCTAAGGCAATAGGCCTCAATATTGTACTGAAAATAGAATAAGCTGAAAAAAAATCCAATTTTTTGCAAGGAAAGCACTTTGTAGAGGTATGAAAACAATGCAGTAGACTGTTCTACTATGAAAGTCACATAAAAAATTAGTAGTAGATGGTAAAGATGTAGTGGCAGCAACCTTTGTTCAAAATGCTCAGTGCTAGAGGTACCAAAGGTAATTCAGGAGTTTGCTCTGACATCAAATTACAATTCTGGAGTTCTTCTATTTCTTTTGCAAAAACCCTAGGATCATTTGGATGGTCTTGTAAGCAGATATGATGAAACACTTTAAATAAGCAGTAATCATGGCTGCGAAGATGTTTATCACAACTATCACCATGGATTTCGCAAGTTATGAAAAAACACAGGGTAATTTCTTCGGGTATTTTTAAACTCTAATATGAACTTTTGAAATATTGTTTCCAGTGCACCTCACTGGGAAATAACCATTTAAAGCAATCAAATTAAATAGTGGCCAAGATTTTGATAAATAAAGATTTCCTGACACACTATTTCAGGACATCTAAAATTTCATGTGTCAAATAAAGTGATATTTCACAAACTGTATCTGAGCATGTCTGGAGAATGCAAGAAGTTGGATTTCCCACATCTATTTGCAAAGCTAATATTCTTTGAGTTTGGACTTCTTCCAGATCCTACTTTTTATTTTGCCAGAAGTAACTATGGTAATTCCTATTCAGACTCATTTCAGTCATCCTGGTTTGAGCAATATATGTGGCTAGGAAAGCATGACTATAATTTTAGAAGTTGAAGATCCATAAGAGAAGATAATAAATGTTATTATATAATTTTGGATTATTTGGCTCAGTCTGTCAGCAGGCTTACCACAAGCTAGAGATGAGGGTTTATCTTTACAGTCAGCAAACAGTTCGTCAAAACACACCAATTAATTCTGCTGAAAATTCCCAGAAATTCAAGTACCTTAGAGGCAAATTAAATCAGTGTGAAATTTTTTGTGCCTGATAGGTATATAAACCTAAGTATTGGGTCATCTGGGTCGACTTGTGCTCAAAATGTCTCCATCAGTTTTGTGTATTGATTACACTGCTTATATTACTTGAAGTCAGCTTATAGCAACACAGTAAATTATAATATTGACATTATTATGCAAATTAGTCCTAACTCATAATCTATCTTCCCATAGGCTTTGGCGTTCAATTCGAATCAGTTAACTCAGAAGCTGGTTGAATTCTACATATAGTTCCATCTATGTTTCCCAGGACCATATTAAATTATTTTCTGCACTACTGTTTTCAGAGGTATGAGAGGTTTAAATGATGTCCCCAAGCTAATGTTTATTACTTTCCCTGTGACAAGTACACTATGACTTTTGAATAATAAAAAAGGCTATAATCTCTGCCTAGAAATGCAACTGACTAAATACAAAAATGATCTGAAAATAAACTAAAATACCCCAACCCCTGGATTTGGATTAATTTATTTTTTTTATCAATGTTATATTTACTAGTACCACTGCACAGATATAATAAAGTGCTATCTTCAGCCACAGAGCCAGGATGGGTAGTAAGCTTTCTCACCAGTTGGGAGTGCATGTCCTTCCTCTTTGTGCACATATGAACCATCTCTCCCTCTTGAAACACTAAATAAACCCTTTTTATTTTTTTACAGCAGATTGAGAGACATTGTTGCTACTAGCATTTGTTAGAAAGCTGATCTGTGTATTCCAACATAGCCTTTCTTTTTGTGAGGTAGCTCTCTCACAAGGCCGAGAACCAAACACGATGAGAGCATCTTTTCTTTGGGCTCTGGAAAGCTCTTTGTACAGTAAAACTATCCCCACATTAAGGATTTCCAGTTCATAGCAGTTGCCCCGTTAGTCCATTTAGGAGGTCAGTTGGTAGTGTCAAAACTACATGGTGTAACCTGAGCAGCCTGTAGGGCACAAGGCGTGTCTGTCATTCAAAAAGCTCAGAAAACACTGCTTATCCACAGCCAGGACTGCCTTAAAGATAAATTCTAATCAAACCCAAGAAGACAGGTAAATATTTCTGATACCCATCCAGTTTTCTCTCCATAGTGAATTACTGTTAGTGCAAGAGTCTGTCATAACTAAAGGCTAAAGTGAACACATCTTTCTAAAACACATTAGTGCTTGCGCACCAAAAATAACTTGGAAGAGGTTGTGTAACATTGCCACCTGGTGACATTTTTTTGTAATATTTCTATTTCAAAATCATTAAAATTAATTTTGACCTCTGTAATTTTTGCTTGGTATTGTTCTTCACAACTAAACATAATTCTAATAATAATAAATATGTATGCATTTAAAGGCAAAATACTCAGATTTCATTATATAGAAAATAAAGCTAGACTATTCTGAAGTTTTTTCTTATTAATCTCATTAAGGAGGTTTCCAGGGCAGATTGCCAGTAGCCTAGTATTCGAAACATGGAATCACTTTCATACTTAGAGTCAAATCGGTAAAAAATAAATAAAAATTAAACTGACCCTTTACAGAGTATTATTAGACATGGCTTGAAACTTCACGTCTCATTTACCAGACTGCAACGAACTACAACAATAAATAGTTATATTGAAGAAAACATAATTAAATAGAATATTCTGTGTGAAAAATAAGCTCAATTTTGGCAAGACATTAAACATTGCTACTATAATACTGCACATTACAGTTAAGGTCATTTTAGCAGCTTGGAGGAGGATTATGCATGGCAGTAGGAATTGCTTAGAATTCCATTTACAATTCCATTTACAATTCTTTGACTATTGCTGGGTGTTTGGTGAAATTGGGTCCATCAGAACACTAGGTAAGAAATGGACATTACAAAAGAATTTGAAGTCCAATATCTCTTATGTAGTTATTCTAAGAATTTCCAGGGATAGAAAGAATCAGTCTCCCCTTAAATGTGATCACTTTTCTGTAAGTAAACTCTTTCCAAGTAAAACTGCTAAATATTTTGAATTCCCCCTTCCCCTCAAATTCTGTGAAATCTATAGATCACCTGCCTGGTAAATGACAAATTCTCATTCTTCATGAAAACAAGTAACTCTAGTTGCCTGTCACAACAGGCAACAGCAATGTGCCTTTTACAAACAAATGTCTGTGTGTATATATTTACTCACTGTACACACGTATATAGAGTCATTGCACCATATTTGTTTGAAAGTAAAAATAAGTTTTCCATTTGACTACATTTAATTCTTTTCCTCTTTTTAAAAACTGTATCTTTCTTTTTACCTAAAAATTCAAGTTATTGTGAAAAGTGGTTTGGCACCCAGGTGGCAGTACTGTCATAGAGGAGGCAGAGCCTATTATCACTAAGACCTTGTTTAGACTCAGCTTCTGAGTGGGCACCACGCCAGTCTGACAGATGGGCATCAAATAATGGCAGCAATGTGCCCTTGCATGTGCCTGTGCATCTACTGTGTTTGCCTAGGGAAAGGCTTTCATCCAAGATTGTCCAAACAGCTGTTCATTCTGAGTTTCTATCCTTACTGTTAAGAAGAGATGTCAACACTAATCCATTTTTAAGCTAGATTAATTATTTTTACAAAAAGTAAAGTAAAGCAGCTTTTTGGCTGGTAGAGTGTGAGCAAAGTCAGTATCTTTACATAAGAACATCAACTTCATAAATCCCTCAATTCCAGATTTTGAGTGAAAGAACAATTGAGAAGCCATGGTTGCTCAGAATAAAACAAGGAAATAAAGATGTGTCACCAAAAACAACCCCAAATATGGATGAGACCAAGCTTAGAATGATAGTCCAGCTATAGCGCCTAGCTACTTGGACAACCACTGCTCCATATAACAATACTTAGAGGATTCATGCTCCCCTCCTAGTCTCACATTCTGATGGTATCTGTTATATCTTTCTCCTAAATATGTCACAAGGTGACAGGGGATGAGTGAAAAGAGGAAGCAATAATCAGTGAAAAGCCATCATATGCCTCACAGTGACAAACCTAATCTCACCTCCACTGCAGAAAGGGGAGGAAAACAAATAAATTGATGCAAAAGTTTCTGGTAGTGCAAAATCTGCTTTCTAGGTCCTTTCTTTTCAGTACTAAATCAATATGGTCTGTCACAGAGTAGAAGACTAAAATGCCAGAGCTTTTCCCACTGACTTTATTTAACTGAAATCCCATATGACCAAAATCCTGTAGCCTAGATGCTGATCTGTGAACTTTCCAAATCTCACGGCTCTCAGACTATCAGTTCATTGAGTTAGACAGTTGACAAATTACAGTGCAGAAGCTACCGACATTGTATCACCACTTTATTGGCTACAAAACTTGTAAGGCCTGCTGGTTCAGCAGCTCTAAAGGACTTGGCTGAATGTATGGCTATATGTAGGGTCCAGCAATTGTTACATCATCTTTCTTTAAGTCTTTTGGATGACAAAGATAGGCTCCTGTGGCTGATTCAGCACACCCAGCCTGCAGGGCTGACATGCAAATATTCATTCCAGAAAACCGCTAGAGTCCCCCTTGGATAAGAGGTTGTATAAAAATTCTTCCCAGTTATGTGGATCTCAAGTATGATTATGCATATTGATTCAGATTTATTGGATGCAAGAAAGGATGACAACAACTGAATTAAGAACTAGAAATTCAATGTAGATGTTTTTCCACACTTCAATTTTCTCCTGATTTGTGTATATTGCTTTCCCAGCTGATTTTATTCCTTGTGCTGAACCTGTGTGTCATATTTACAACGTAAATATGATTTCTAACAGAAAGGTGCTACAAAAGGTCATTTTTGACAGATGAATTGAAAAAGTGTTGCAGGTTTCAGTCAGATGACATCTTCTTAGGCCAGGTTCCATTTTAGTTGTTTCCTTCCAATGGAATCTCTCAGGGGGCTAGAATATAATCTATATTAAAAAGCAAAATGAAGCAAAGCAGAAAAGTCATAGTATTTTAATTTTAAAAAATCAACTCTTTTGGGAAATGAAGATTTTATTTTTATCTTTTACAGCAGCTGAATTTCTTTGTGTGCTCCTGACAGTATTTCAGCCATTTAGCTGGAAGACATGGATTCCATTCTGACTTAGTGAAATAGAAAGGTTATTTTAGTTTAATTGTCCACCAACAGCTCTTATAATGAGTACTTAAACAAACAAAAAGTCCTCTTCTAGGACTGCTTTCCAAATAAGATCATGCTTCTAAACAGGAAATTTTTGGGTAAAGAAGCCAATATGTCCAAGTTTCTTTTATATCAATGTTAAATTTTTTGTTCTGTTAAACACTTCAAACTTGATGTATAATATAATAACATCATAAAGTCTGATGTAAATAAATAGTGCCTCCTCAGCAGGTTCACTGATGACACAAAGCAGGGAGGAGTGGCCGATAGCCCAGAGGGCTCTGTAGCCCTTCAGAGGGACCTTGGCAGGTTGGAGAGGTGGGCAGAGAGGAACCAGCTGAAGTTCAGCAAAGACAAACACAGGGTCCTGAAGCTGTAGAGGAATAACCACAGGCACCAGACAGGCTGGGGCTGATCTGCAGGAAAGCAGCTCTGTGGAGAAGGGGACAGAGACCTTGTTCGACACCAAGCTGTCCCTGAGCCAGCAATGTCCTTGTGGCCAAGAAGCCAATGGTGTCCTGGGGTGCATTAGGAAGAACATTGTCGGCAGGTTGAAGAATGTGATCCTGTTGTGCTCCTCAGCCCTGGTGGGGCCACATTTGGAGTGCTGTGCCCAGTTCTGGGCTCCTCAGTACTCAGACATGGAGAACCTGGAGCAGGTCCCGCACAGGGCAAATAAAGATGAAGGAATTGGAGCATCTCTCTCATGAGGACAGGCTGAGGGAGTTGGGCTTGTTCAGCCTTGAGAAGGAACAACTGAGAGGGGACCTCTCATCAGTGTCTGTCAGTATCTGAAGGGAGAGTGCCAAGAGGATGGAGCCAGGCTCTGCACAGTGGTGCCAAGCAATAGGACAAGAGACAATGGGCAGAAATTGTTGCATAGGAAGTTTCACCTGAATATGAGGAAGGTGTGAGGGTGACCAAGTATCAGAACAGATTTCCCAGAGAGGTTGTGCAGTTTCCTTCACTGGAGATATTCAAGAATCATCTGGAAAATATCCTGTGCTCTAGGATGACACTGTTTGGGCAGGGAGGTTGGACCAGAAAACTCAACAGCTGGACCCTTCTTTAACCATTCTGTGATTCTGTAACCTCTGGGAAACTAACAGACTTCTGGAAAATATCCAACAATACACAAAAGATATGATCCCTTCCTATTGAATTAATTCACATGGCCTTCACAGAATTTCCATAAAATCACATTACATTCCAGTTTAGACTGGAAAAATAAAGTGTTCTTCACGTAACACTATTGGTTTAAAAAATCATTAATGTGTGTAGAAATGACCCAAGCAGTTAGCTGGAACACATTTCAGAAAATGGTTGCACTCCTTTCTTCATGATGTAAAAACCGTTTGACATCCATCATGTTAATGTTCCTTGAAAATTCATTAAAGCTCATACAAATAAACTTTCTACATCAAAACCTGGGGTATCCATGCACTGTTTTGTTCTATTGTGAAAGCCACAACCATTACAGATTAGCCTGGTAGATATTTGGCTCCTATTTCCCTAATTTTCTAAAGGCAACATTTTCTTTTGGAACTCATTATTATGTGTTTCCTTGACAATCTTTCTCATCTAGTCTTCAAGGCACAAATGACTATGAACTTGGCAGCCTTAAAACATTTTTCATCAAAAACGCCCATGAAACATTTTGTTAATTCTCTCTGTATTGGTGGCAACACAGCAAGTGTGGAAAAAAAAGGCAGCACAAAGAATTTATAACTCTTCACCTTCTGCCTGAGGAAATGAAGTACATAGGTATCTGTATATACAACTGTAAATGTTCCTATAAATGTACATTTGACAAAATATGTTGTGCTGTTATTTGGGTAGCACAGTGCTAGGACATTGCACCCTAAACCTCTGCTTCTTCTTTTCCCCTAGAATGGCAGTGACTTTTCACTCTGTTACAATTGCTTCTTCATTTTAACAGTGCTACTTCTAGTAAAATCGTATTTGGTCCTCTAAACTTGACTAAAACCCAACTGACTACTTCAATCAGCTTTTGAAGTGTCTTTTATGCCAAGTGAAACTCATGGCTCTATGTACAGCACTATATATTATATTTATGTTCATGCACAAACACACTGACATGCATTTATCCAGTCTTCTGTATGGACTATTCTACCCTCCTGCAACAATTATATTTTACTTCTCACAACAAAGCACAAAAGAAAGATATTTTCTGTGTTTCTAAGGGAAGAAATTAAATGCAATGTGATTTACTTGCTCAGGGGAAAACAATCAGAGCCTAGATTTCTTTAATCAGTTTTGCTACAAGATCATCCTCTGAATTCTGATTGCTACTGTGAGTTAAAACAACTTACTGACAGACATAGGGGATTCTGTAACCCAGTATCACTCTGACACACACAATGTAGGAATTTTGGCGACGATGAACTTCCCTTCTGGTCTGTACTAAGACTGAGAACTAGAGAGAATGGGGGGAGAGAAAGGGGAAGGGAGAGGTGGTAGAAAGCTTACCAGCTTAACTAGAGATGTGTTTGGAATATGTACTAGCCTAGGCTTCATGTGTTGAGAAAGAAGATGATACCAGGCTTTTGATTTGCACCTGAAAAGCATGCACAAACATGCTATCCCTTCATTTGGTGATGTGAAGTTGAACTCACTGCAGTGCTGGGCATGCAGGATAGAGAAATCAGAATCTGAGATGGACAAGGTGAGTTTTATAAACTACAGAATCCTGCACTCTTCTTTTTTACTTCACTCTTATACTTTTCCTAAGAAGATATTGGGGAAACATATAAGAAAATATTTTCTTAATTTAATAATTGCAATAATATGCATTTATCAACAAATACTTTTAATGTGACCTTTACTTAGAAATTAGCCATGTGTTAGATTAGGTGTGTTGGCAAAACAAATGCAATTTTTAGACTCCATCTAGATAATGGTCTGATAGTAGAAGATATTACTCTTAATGTCAAATTTAAAACTGATGTTTATTAATATGAATTTAGAAAAACCAGTAAATTTATTCCAGTATTCCTTTGGTTTTCACAGTAAGGAAGAATGTTAACTATTTATTTGAACCACTCTGTAAGGTTTGCTAAGACATACCTATATTAAATTAAGTACTCATTCAAATTACAGCATTTATTTTTCTTGCGTCTCTTTCCAGTTGTGTGGAAATCCTACTAAATATTATATTCTAAATGACAGAGGAAACAGGTGCAATATAGCATTCTCTTTTATTTCCCTGTTTTCATTTATTGTTTTATGAGGTCCTTTAGAGAAATACTACTAAGTGGTTTTGCATAGTGTTTAAAAACATTTATTTATGTTGATCAGACCTTAAAGAAGATTTCTTTTAAGTTTATGCTGCTTAAAGAATAGAATTAGTCATCAATTCAAATATCTACCTACAATTTGTAGAGCAATGTAGGCTCTACAAAATGTTTAAACCACATTACTTCCCCAGTGAAATAACACAAAATTCTTTAAAAAAAAACCAAAAACCAGGAAATTATAAGTGAACAAGAAAATGGTGTAATGTGATGCAGCAGGTCTCACAACTAAAAATACTTCCATCAGTATTAGGGGTAGGTTTTGATTTTGGATCAGTTTTAGAGTTCCTATTTGTGTTTAATGTCTGTTACACCAAAGTTTTATAAAACAAAATAAAACTCTAACTGTTCCTGAGATCATGTCCAAATGAATTCTTCACCATGCATATGACAAATCAAATGATCCCTTTTTGTTTAATCCACCTGAACAACCACTTTTACTAGTATTCAAGCCTGGATATGCCAGTCAAGCCTGTGTCTCTTGCTAAACACAAACATCTGTGTGAGGTTTAAATGTCTCATCCTTTAAAACTATGTTCAAATCTAGCTATTTTCATCTGTATCAATGACCAAGATGACCTTACTTTGATAACTAAAATATCTCCCCATGCTTTTATGACAGTAGGTTACACACAGAAATTTATCCTAGAGCAATTTTTTAACAACAATATATGTGCTTCATGAACTAAAACCACAGAAACCCTCTCAAAAATCTGGGGCTTTCTTATGTTCTTGATGTTTTAAAAACTTTCTGTATTCCTTATTCCTTGTTTTAATTTCATTTTTCATTTTTTAAATTTTTTAATTTAACTTTTTAGTTTTAATTTTAATTTTCAGAAAATTCGTATTTTCTGTCATATTGTTGTATGTGTCTGCATGTGTATGATTGCCTGCTTGTATATGGTACAATATATTGTGTTTTATTATTATATTGTATTATATTGCTGCTTAACAGAATATGTTTACAATATTATGTTACAGTATTATGTTGTTTATATAAAGAAATATATATGTATTTATAATAAATATTCACAAGAAAATATTTATAATATTTTTATAAAATATAAAATTTATAAGATATCTATAATAACTATTTTAGTTTTTATAATAAAGAAATGTAGGAATATGTTGCATCAATGATGAGTGGAACATCTGACAGAACCATTACCACACCACCCTACAACCCTGCTTCAAGTTTCTGCTGTTTATGTAAAGGAGACTTTTGGGCATCATAAAGTTAATCCATTAGTCCATAGAATTCAGTAGCTGTGTTTTTTAACATTATCCTAATAACAATAAACAGGTGTTCTGATCCGAGTTAAATATATACATGAAAGGAAGAAATTACTGTGAATGGGGTTATATCTGCACTATCTGGATACTGGTACACTGAGCAGTGTTCAAAGATCTTCACCTTAACATAGGTGGAGTATATAGTAAGACAGAAAAGTATAGAAAATTGACAGATAATTTTGGGTTCCTTATGAAACCTCCATTTCCTCACTATTTAGCCTTTGTGTAGCATGCGGCTTCACGTTCATAAAAATTCAAATGCAACAAACTAAATATTTTACTGAATGCATCCTTTGCCCAAAGCAACTGCAATCCATATTCAGAAGGAAAATTTACACAGTCTTCCCCTTTAAATTATAAAAGACATCTCTTCTGCCTTTTGCTACACTGAAGAATACTTTCTGCTACAAGCTATTTAATGCTGAGGCCTGGCAGGTCTTACCTATATCTCAAGATATATGGTGAATGCTGGCATACAAATTGCTCTTCAGTTGCTATGAATTTTCCTTTCATGTAGAATTGATTTCCCAAGGGGAAAAAATGACAAATTACTCTTAGACATGCTGGGTATTATACAGCAGGGAAGTAGCATATTCCTTTTATTTTTGTTGTCACTGCCCCAGTTTCATTTAACAAATTGCTCAGATAGATTCATTCATTTTAGGTTTTGTATATGAGACCCAGATGGTTTTTATTCCTAAGAGCTGACTCTGAAATAATGACAGTAATAGCTAATACCTTTTATCTTTATCAGGATTATAATCATATCCTCTTGTTCTGGAGAGTTGGCTTTTCATAAGAGAAAAGAGAACTCTGGAATACAAAAATGCTTCTCAGCTTCTGGAGGAAGACCTGTGTGTTCTTTTTCCTTTGTACTCCCCCAAGGCATATACATACTCCAGCTTTCATTAAAAATTAGAGCATGTGTATTCAAAAGATGTAGGGTGATCCAGGCAGGTACCTGATACAGGGGGAATCATGGGGGAAAGGAGTTTTGAATGCAGTGCAAAGTATTCCTGCCTGGCACAGGAGGCACAGCCAGAGAGGCTCCCCTCCTGGAACATGAAATACCTGGATACATGTGTTCAGATTATCAATGATCTGCCCAGTGTGTCCAAACTTAAAAATGACCTGAAGCAAAACCATATGTTTTATAGCTTTTCCAGGACTGCAATTCTTTGTAGTCACATAATTTCTAACTTTCCACTTCCTGAAAATTATTCTTTCTTCATTCACTTATTTAAATCAAACAAAAATTATAATAAAATTTCAGTTGAGGTCCAAATGGTCTTTCAGCATAAATAGCAATTTCTTGTTAATTTCCATTACCACATAAATCCACTGAAAGCAGCTAGAAGCAAAAGAAAAATGTGTAATTTTAAAAAGGAATGTGTAGATTTAGAATAATTTAGCTTATGATACAAATACCTCACATTTTTAACTCACAGAATTAACTGCAAGCATTAATTTATCAGACTTATTTGTAAGTGATTATCATAAAGATGTGAATAGTGTATTAGATAAACTGAAATTCTTTGTCTGTATTACCTGGATGCTATATGGCTCCATGGATCTGCATTACTGCAAGGACCACTTAAAGCTCTAAAAGCAAAGTTTGCAAAAAAAATAAAACAGGAAATTTCTTTCTTGCACCTTTTTTTTACCCCTAGCAGGAAAGTGGGCTCTTCCTGACTCACATAATATTTGTGTAGCTTCTAGGATGATGCACAGTCACTTAATAGTAAGTGCTTTAAATGATATCTGAAGCACTACTGTGCTATCCCTCAGTATCTGAGTTTAAATGAGGGCTTCACCCTGCTTGCATGCTTGTTTGCTCTTTCAAGTAAACAGATTCATTTGTTCTCTATTAGCTTTCACACTGCAGAGTTCAGACCTTAAAAGTTTCTCTTTCTAGTTATGAATATTGATGATGTAGCCTATATTTGGCTCTTCTATTTTCAAGAAATTCTTTCTAATGCTGAATTTTACACCAGTAGTGTACAGCTTATTGCACATAATACCCAACCAGATGGCCAGTGATTTTCTAATAATAACAACAATTTCATACCTAGTTGAGATACCTTGTGTTTTTTTAGGCTCAGCCAACTGTATTATTTCTGCCAAGAAATTGCAAAGAGGTCTCCGAGGCTTTTCAGCTCCAGT
This sequence comes from Parus major, assembly GCF_001522545.3. Classification (NCBI taxonomy): domain Eukaryota; kingdom Metazoa; phylum Chordata; class Aves; order Passeriformes; family Paridae; genus Parus; species Parus major. The sequence goes on from NC_031771.1 coordinate 34,540,572, forward strand.
GGTTCATAAAACCGATTTGAAAAATTAGTTCTGAGGACTTATGACTACCTTGACTACTTTTTCATAAGACTAGCTCTTCCCTTCTTGTTATATGCACGCAATTATGTTTATACTGCATTGTGAGAAATCATTGCTAGAGTTGGAGTGCAATTGAAATAGCTGTATTTTGTGTGCTTTTCAGGAAATGTATGAGAACTAACAAAGTTCTAGATTTCCCCAGAATAATTTGAGAACAGTCTAGATGCAATTCTGTGCAATGTCCTCTAGGATGACCCTGCTGGAGCAGGGAAGTTTGACTAGATGGCTCACTGGTGCCTTCCAATCTTATCCATCCTGTGATTCTGGGATTCTGTAAATTCTCTTTTTGGTAATTTTGCCTGAGAAGAATGTGGCAAATGGACATTTACTTGGGATGTCCAGTGTTTCAGGTGATACAGCATTTGCAGCTTATCAGGAAATGCCAGACAAATTTTCTGTGCATCTGCAGATAAGATGCCTGGCGGATATCATGGGGCTTTAGCATCTTGGATTTCTTCAGCCTGACACATGCAATGGGAATAGCCTGCAGGCTGTGGGCTTGTTCTGAGGTACTGAAAACACCCAGACTGCTTGGACAGGACCAGGTACCAAACATCCAAGTCACAAATGTTTTGTAGAATCTCTGCCAAGTCAAAGGTTTGCACATAATTTCAGACCCACTCACAAAACTCAGAATCACTGCTCAGAAGCACAGGCATGTACAACACAGCCAACATCTATTCCAGTGTTCCAGTGAAAGAAACAGGTGCTTTTGGAGTGTGATGCACCTAGCAAAATATAATTGCCAGCTTAACATAAATAGACTTCAGACTATGCTGACTGTGATGTTGAACAGTCATTGGCTATGAAAACAGCTTCATATGGCAAGCTAAGTAGTGGCCATATGAATGTTGAAGGAGATTATCTTCTAATTATCTTATTATCTCTTATCTTCATTTGTGCAATACACAGCTATGGTCTAATGCAATTAAGATAATACAGAAAAATAAAACTTCCAAATCAGAATTTTTTGATCTATGTAACATATGTGCCTAAAATGTGAAGTATGCTGGTATCTGTTTTGCCAAGATTAAGTAAATTTGAAAATCTAGAATAATTTTGGAATTATCAGTATTTGTTAATTTACACTTATTTATCTAGAGATAACACAAGGTCATTTACCTGATTTTATGTGACAGAAAACATTCACATGCACAACTTAGAATTCCATGCACTATAAATTCTCATTACACATGCAGCTTGTCCCAGTTCAATCCCCATCCTTACATTCAGTTCTGATATTTTTAATCCAGAAGCTCTGTAAATGGTCTCTTTGTGGGAAACTGTACTCAATATTCAGACACTCTACATGCATTTAAGTACTATTTTGGTAAATTCTATGTTTTTTAGATTTTTCTATTTCTTCTGTATACAAATAAGATTTTACAACTCAAAACGCAGAATTTTTAATCCCAGTTTACCAAACAAATTGATCAAAATAAATTAAACTTTAAAAAAAGGCAGTGAAAATGGCAATGTTACAGTGACTTAAAATTTTGTCTGGAATGTAAATCAATTATCTCCTTTTACTGTGCTTGCTTGAACTGATAAATTTTGGAGTACAATATTTGTAATTATCAGGCTATTTTATATATATGTACATGTATTTTTATCCATTAAATCAGTTTCATAAATAAAAACTTTAAATATGCAGTTTTGTCTATAAGAAGAGTTTAACAGAAAAATATTGACTGATAGGGAAGCTGAGTGTATGAAATATTTTAAAAAAGTAATTTTTTTCTTAATTAATCTCCATTGTTGGTTTGTAACCAGAATAAATTTTAGGAAATATTTCTACTATTAAACTCTGCATTTCCCCTGTGTTATTCTGTTGAGAATTCACACTGGATTAAATAAAATAACCAAAAGGGTTATTGCCCATAACAGATCAGCATGAATATGTCAATTTGTCAAGATTAATTTTGCAAGGAACCAAATTAATTTACTAAAAGGTGTATTAAGGTTAGGTCCTGCTGGTATTCTACAGCCAGTCCACTTGAGCTTTGACCGTACACTTAGCTCTCTTTATCAATAATCTACAATTTTAAACAGATTTCTTTTGCACAAACACCATTTTATGTCAATGCTCTTTCAGATAATTCTTATATAATCAGTCAGAGATGGGGAACAGATCAAGATTTAAAAACATATGAAATAGCTTTTCTATTCTTGGACCAATATTCATTTTCATTAAGCAGAAATTGCATTACTTTCCAAGTTGCTGAAAGGAAAAGATGTACAGATATTGATTTGGCATCAGTTACATCTGCTTTGGATTTGAAATGTTTATATAACAGTAGAAGAAAATAATACTTTGAAAATTGTTTTCATTTCTTATCAATTATTTTTATTATGTTTTAACATTCCACTTCACCCACTTTTATTGGGCTCTATCTGGCTTTCAACATTCAGACTTTTTTGGTAACTGTAAATCATTTTTTTTTCCTCTCAACAAGTAGTTATTCTATTAATTATTTTTCTAAAGTCTACTGGAATAATAGATCCCCCAACCTGGCATTTACTAAAAATGTTGAGAAACACAAGAGCAGGAGAAGAGATGTTTTGATAATCTATCATCACATAAAATCACGTGTATGCATATCCTACAGAAAATACAGTATGCTGAAAAGCAAACTAACCTCAGAAATGCACACTCATTGCTTGTTTAAACTCTTTACTTGTTTATTCAGAACTAATTTTGTTGCACAATTTCTTAATGCAGGACACAGTTTTTAAAAATATAAAAAAGTACAAAGAAATTATTAACTGTTAGAAACCACGAATAAACACAGTAGTCAAAACAACATAAATAATCCTGTCAGGCATATAAATAATAGGCACTATTGCATATCTGATAAATTTAGCCATTCAGCCTTAGTCCAATGTGCCAGCTGTGACATTGTAAAGGGTTTTTTTTGCATCTTAGATTTCTTTAACCACATTCTGAAAATATTTGACTTGCCTGATTTTGCCTGCATACACTTGCACTTTTGCAGATTTTGTACAGATGAATGGAGAAAAGTTTTGCCAGACATGGGCTTTTATTTTACTAAGATAAATTTTATTTAAAAACTTATTTTTAATTTTAAATTAAATTAAATTAGTGCTAAATTTTAAGCACTAATTGTTATTACTTCAAAGGTCTAATCAATATGTAAAATGCTAAACTACTTTAAGTCAGACTGGGACACTTATTAATTGAAAAAAATTTCTATTCAAAATTAAACTGTAAAATATTTTTATCTGTTTTTCAAAAAGCACTCACCAATAAAATCACATACATATTACTCCCAAATGTAATGCATGCAAATGCATTCACACATATTTCTCTAGCACAGGACAAAGACATGACTGACATGTAGTTATTCTTCAGTTTCTAGACATGTCAGCAACTTGCTATCATTTAATTGAATACTTCTGTTTAATGTAAGGGAACTTTCTGCTGGTTCAGTGGACACCTCTCTATATTAAAAATTGTATGATACCATGTCACCATAAATACATCAGCACCTTTCTGTTTAAATTATTTTATTCAGGTTGCTGGACTTTCTAATGAAAGTTTACATTACAGTTTGAAATGAAAACTACAGCTTCATTTTGAGACAAATTTAAAGATAGAATTACTCAGGAGACGCTACCATGCAGAGAAGCCAATGTAATGTAAACCATGCTGAGGGTCAAAAGATGCCTCTCTGAGCTCTGGTTTCAGCTGTATCTTCTGAATGTGACTGATGCTAGACCAAATATACCACTGTGTTGGAAACTAGCACTTCCTTCCTCCTTTAAAATCACAAGTGATTTTGGTAAAGAAAAGTACATGGGACTTCATTCTGTTCCCTAGTATATTTGAGGTACTACAGCTGCACTGTTAGATTAGGCTTACAGGTTTTGGGATTCCTGTGGCATCTGCCGTGGCAGCTGAAGTCCTCTAGAGTACCCTAGTACATCTAGGGGCACTAAATGCTTATGTGAAGGCAATTGAATTGCGCCTTTAAAAGCATATTTTTAGATTAGTAATGGGAGTAGGAAGAAGTTTTACTCTTTTTATTAATAGAGGCATGAATTTTTTCTTTTACATGATGTCTAGTGGTTAGGTTAAGCTGGCTGTAGCCCAGTTCTCTAGGTCCAGACCCTTCCTATCACTAGTGTCCTAAGATACAGTAGAGCACTGCTCAACTGCATGCACCAGAAACTCTTGATATACTAGTGAATATTTATGAAATAAATGAGCTGGAATTAGTCACTCTTCATCCAGCTTTTCCTCACAGACAAACCTGTAGCAAAAAAAAGAATGTAATTTATTGTCAGCAGAGAGCAATTTCCATTCTGTTCTGTAAAATCTGACTGGGGCTCCATGACCTATACACTGACAGGATCTCCTGGGATTTCTGCGAGATTGCTGATCATGAAACATATTTCCTTTGTTTCCAGCACACTGCTCTCCAGCCTGTACTGTTGTTTTAGCAGTGAACTTTCATCCCAATCTTAGGCAAAAAACGAAATTTCTACTGTCTTGCCAAAGTGGGCAGGGAGGGTGCTGCTGTCAGCTTGAATGTACAAAAGTAAATGTGTGGTGGAGAATAAAATAAATGTTAGGTTATACATAATCTGAATAACAGTTAGATAGCTTTAACACACCACTTTCCATTGGTACACCATGTGACATTTTACAAAAAAAGTTTATGTTTATATTCACTTTATAGATGGAGAAAAAATTACAAAGGATTTCCCAAGACCCCAATATGGTTTAAGAAAGAGCTAGAAGAGCATTTAAACCTTGACTGCTGAACCTATGTCCTGGAGAGAAATAGCTACTTCTGCAATTTCTGGACAAGTCAACTTTGATGAGATGTTAAGAGTAATTTTATTTGTTCTTCAGGTTAATTGAACAGTTTGGGTTTGGTGGGTTTGGGGTTTATTTGTTTGTTTGTTTTAAATTCTGGAATTTTAATATTGCTCTATACTTACTGTAAAAAAAAATAATAATCAATCATCCTTCCAAAACAAATTTATATCAGTATGAAGAAATATTCTGGGGCTCAGTTTCTTGAATTGTCAGTTGCCTGGATACTGCAGTAGGTAGAGCACACTTAGAGAAGCCTCAACAGTTACAAAGTACAGTGTTACTTTTATATCATCAAGTTGAATAATATGTAAATAACCAAAATGGCTGCATTTTCATAAGCTTGATCATGCATCCATTGTCAAGGGCTAGACACCAAGCTGAATCAAATTACAGGGAATGTTCTTTTGCCTTGCATTAAAAAAAAAAAATAAATGGGAGAAATAATATTTTAACATTATCAATCTACAATTGAGTGTTGCAGATTTCTATTTAAAAAGCTGTCTATATTCAATAGAAGCTGTGACAAAGAGGTTGCCCAAAGTCAATAATCTTCAAGAAATAGAAATACAGTTGAAAATATTTCATGTAGTTTGGCGTTCAAATAGCATGGCAATGGGTGAAATAGGGGGAGGAAATTTTCACTGCAGTGAAAATTCACATGATAACTAACCAGCACTTTTGACAGTAGGAATAGACTAACCAGAACAGCAAAATTGTTTTAAAAAGAAAGCAACATTTAAAAGCGAATGCAAAAAAGAGGAGAGATATTCAAACATAATACTGAGATGTCAGCTTCAGAAGAAGAGAGTATGAGCTATTTTTCTTTATGATGTAAGGAGGGTGAATGAGAATCTCAAAAGAAAATGAAGTGGTTTGCATTCTGTCACACATAATACATTGATGGTGGTGGTAGAACATGCCTAAGGAGCTGGACAGAAGCAATGTAGATTCAAGTCCAAAAAGAGATTAAGTTTGGCCCATATTTCAGAACTTGTGACAGGAAGTGTATTTGAAACAAGTATGAAGCAGAAGTGTCAAGTAAAGCTCTAGATTTAGCCAAGAAATATAGAAATAAATGATGCTACATGCATACAATTGAACATCATTTAGATTTAAGACCCGATTGGATTGTAGCCTTCTGACTGGGGAAAAAATTCAGACCTTGGAAGTGCTTTTGGAAGCACCAAGTTGCAGTTGAGAATATAGGTACTGTGAAAACTTCTAAATTTTGTTTCTTTTCTGACATTTTATTTACTATGTGATAAATTATAATATTAAAAAGTAGTATAAAAAGTGCAAGATGCATGCTGAAGGGCCTAGTTCACTTCTTAACCGAGATTTCAAACTTTGTAGATTTAGATGTTCAGAACTGAAACTGAAAAACTATCAAACAGTATATTGCTCCTCATTATGAGCTGAACCCGATTTAAAAATCCACATATCAGAAAGTGACATAGGACATATTCCAATATGTCCAATATTCCAATTTTGTGTTTGATATATCATCCTTCTGCATTCTATAAATCAAGTTCTTCTGCTAAGTGCACAATGGAACTTATATTGCACTAGATATAACATTTAATTGTATTAAAATACCATAAAATAAAAAGTAAAAGAAAGTCAAACATAAGAAAGTGCTATATAGTTTGAAAAAACTGTGCCAAACTTTCTCACTAGGATGACTGATTTTGTTCAGTTCTCTTACAGTTCCAGACTCAGTCTAAACCAGATGACTGTGCTTCATATTGTTCAAGTAAATATTCATTGCTTACAGGACTTTACAAAAAACTTAATTCTGATGAATGCATGGATTTTGAGCATATTTAATTTTCTAATTTTCTAATTTTTCTGGTGTGCCTTTCATACACTTGATCCTCAAAATCCTTGTTTCAGTATGGTCATCAAAGCAAGATTTGAACTTGGCTGAATGTAGGCATGAGTTTACCAGGACTTTTAAATGGAAATTTCAGCTGTATTCCTCACACATAAATAACTAAATACTAATTTTACTGATACTGTAGATCTAAGTGTATTCTCATTGAGCACTTTAAGACTTCATATTTCTTAAGGAAAAATTCCTAGACAACATTGTTTTTATAATAAAATAATGAATGGCCAGGTAAACCAGAAATGGTACAAACCACAGCACTACAGCACAGAAAATCTGTTTTGGAAAAATTTCAAAGTTTTAATCTTATTGTGATGAGCCAAAGGAATTCAAGCAATGCTCATGTACAACAGCATTTGCTGGACAGAGCTATAAATACGTGAGTAGTAATAATAATAATAATAATAATAATTTCCATCTAATTTGCAATAATGACAAGAAATTCACTTCAAATTTTTACATTTTGTGTTCTGTAGAGGAGTAGTTGGCTAATTTTTGGGACAATCTTTACACCTGCACTTGTAATTAAGCAGTGCTGAGAAATCTCCATTTATTCTGAAGGTTTTCAAGTTATGCTTTCAGTAAGACTAATCCCTATCAATGACTAATTTATCACAATCATTCAGAAATTGGAAGGTGAGAGTACAGAGGTGAAGGTTATTTGACCTTACTTAACCAAAACAGAAATGTAATCTGAATACCTCATTTGATCTTTTAAATCAATAGATAAGGAGCATATTTCTTTATCAATGGAGACTCCTCATGAATGGTAAAACAGTTCTGTTTGCTTTCCCGTATCTCTTCAGGCCACAAAATTTTAATCACAAAACTTTATTATTTTGGAAGAAAAAATGTTGAGTGATTTTTTTAAAGTGGCAAAGAACCAAAAACATAAAAACAATATACTGCTATGACTGTTAACCTTTACAATTGTTTAAATAAAACAAAATTAAGTTGCATGCAAATGGGCTTAAGACATTTATAGAACAGAAATAGAAACATTTTGATTCTATGTCTATTATACCCCAAATTATATTCCTATATGTGCAAAGTATGCAAGAACTGGCCAATTGACACTCTTTTTTCTTTTTTTCTGGGCTAAAGTGGTCTAGTGCTTCCCAGTATCTTTCATATCAACATTACCTTTTATCTTTATGGGTTTGTGACAAAACAAAGCTAAATAAAGCTTTTAATGTTAACTTACTTAACTGCATTTAGTTGAAGCATCTCATGCAATCCATGAGTTCCTGTGCTTCAAAAGACAGAATGCTCCTAGGCTCCTTTGATGCTCAAGAAAAATGCACTTTTTGAAAGGTTGCTACACTATTCACCCTTAAAAGCCAAACAGCAAATCCAGGTGGGGCAGCAATACGACTTTGCTTCCCTCTTACTGCTTTCATGCCTTGAAAGATGAGCTAGCTAGAGCCACAGGGGAATTCACAAAACTGGGGCTGTAATGTTGATAAATTACAGATTAGGAGAAATCTGTCTGCAGACCCTATAATCTCCCACTTCTTCTAAAATGCTTGACGGATTAATCCTACTACAGATCTGCTTATACAAAAACAGATTAGTAATTCTCTTATTAATAATTCAGTGTGTTTCTTGTTAGAATTTGCCTTACTTCTCTTTTATAGTGTCTCCTTCTAGAAGAAATTAGAGTAGTTTGCATTTTAGGTACAGGTATTAGTATTAGGCCACAGATAACTAACAGAGGAGAATGTAAGAAAAGTGGAAGCACTTTCTCAATTGCACTTAAAGTGGAAGCACTTTCTCAATTGCACTTCTAGCCTCCAACAACTTCTAATCTCTGTTATATCATGCTGCATTTGTCTGCTTTTCAGGTGGAAAAGCCATATCTTTGTCAGTTTTTCCATAACTTTGATTATGTGTTCTATTCATTCCATCTTCTTTAATACTTTTCTTCTATCATTTTTAATATCACTGCCTTGTTAGCAGGAACCATGGTTGGAGAGCAAGGGGATGAGGGAGCCAGCACTGCATACAAGATTCAGTAACTTTAACTAAGCATTCTTTAAGATAATGGTGTAGTCATAGGCTTGAATTTATCATTTCTAAGCAAAAATTTAAAGAAAGTGATTACCTGCCTTCTTCACCACACTTCTGCATTTTTTCCAGGCATTACCATTGTTTTTCCTCAAGGCATCTCCCAACTTTTCTAAGATGAAGCAGAACTCATCTAAAATGTATATGCAATATATGAAGTTCAAAGGAGTACACCATGCCTCAAAAAGAAAAATTGGTGTATTTCTGCTCTGCACTGGTCTCTGATTCAGATCTGGACTTCCCTATGTCTTTTTCTAAGAGCCTGTGCAAGAGGTCTCCTCTCTCTGAGAAACCTATGTGTGCTGTACTCTCTCTGGGTTGGTCCTGACTTTCACTTTTTTCAGCAGCAAAACAGGATTAACAGAGATGACAGACAGCAGTTCATTAAACCTTTGACATTTGCTGATAAAATTATATGCACATTGCAGTTTCCCACATGAAAAAAGGTCAATCTTAACTGAAACTAATTCATAAGGTTTGGAACTTATTTGAATTCTTTTGGTTTGCTAAAGAAAAATTAAAATGGAAGAGGCATTGAGATTAATACCACTTCCATACTTAGATTAAATCCTTTTAGGTTAAGGGATCTGAGAAAAGTTTATGCCTGTTTACACATGCCATGCCCCTCCAACTGAAAAATTAACCTAATGTTTTTATATTCCTCAGTTACCTTTGCTATATTTCAAAGAAAAATCAAACTCCTATGCTAATGTATTTCAATATAGAAGCAGGGAAATATTTACATCCCTAAAAGAGTAAATTTAGATATAACATTTGATAACTTTCGGATTTAATATCTGTTTGGGTGTTGCCAACATTAAAAGCACAATCTAGAGCAGTCATGTAATAATGTGTGATTTGCAGTCATTGCTTAATATTGGTTAAAACACTCCAGATTTTTTCCATAGGACTCCATGAGCTCTAAGCTAAGGACTTTCACAAATTGTTTTAATTAGACACACTTGAGGACTGATTGTCTAAGAAATGCTTCACTATTGACTGTATATGAGGAATATTTGCCTGGTTATTCACTTGTTCCCTCCTTAAATGAAGTTCCAAGCAGCAGAGGTCATCTGCTCTCAATCTCAAAAGCAAAAGCATTTCCAGAATTTAATAATCTCCAATTAGAAACAGTCAAGTGGATAATTTTAAACTCATAATTTGCTATGGGAATTCTGCCACCTAAATGTGTAAGACATATTTTCACTTGAAGTAGGACACCAAAAATATTATCTTCAATAATTACTTTTTTCAGCTAACAGACATTGCACGTAAACTCACACTTTTTAGCATTATTTTCTTTTAGATGATAAATTATTAGATTTCTTTTTATGAACTTTGTAAATAGATTTTATACTTCTTACCTTATTTACTATGCCATAGCTCTCACTGGTGTCCTTTTGGATTGCACTATTTTTACAGGCAATGGAGGTGTAAATTGCATAAGGCAGTACTGCAAGAATATTTGTAGATTCAGGTGAGGGATGTGGAGACAGAAAAACAGACCATACTGGATCAACGATAAACATTCTTTTTTTTCGATCCCATTAAGGACTAGTTTGAACCAGCTTGTTTCTAACTGTTTTCTCAGTAAGGAAAACAGAATGCCCATACTCTGTTCTTATAACAAATTTTAAAGGCCATAGCATTTGTAGTGTAGGTATTCACAATGACATGATAGCAGAAATGGAACTTGGAAGATTGAAAGCTTGTGCAGACTGTTCATATACTTGACTAAAAAAGCATCTGTTCAAAACAATGATCGAGTGGATTTCAAATGGAAAAAACAGAGCAGAATATGTGAAGAAAAATAGCTTCTGGAACTTAATCTGGATACTTTAAAAATTATATTAACATAGAGTAAATTTTTACTGAAGAATAGTTGCTAATCAGCTCTCTCACATCTGATCATCTGTGTTCTGCCCTGCTATCACAAACCATACTATTCTAATGCTAAGCCTCCCCAGGTCTTCTCCATACCCTGCAACTGTTACACAGTGCTCAAATGGATATCATAACCCACATATTTCGTCTTTGTAATTATTTAAGTGAGGGAAAAAACAGTATATTGACTAAGCTTTGTAGATTATTATGCATTTCTTCTGTTGCAGTTTTCAGCAGGGTAGATGTGAAAATAAAAGAATATGAAGCCACTGTGCTGCAGGTTGAGAAGTGAATTTGTCTTTTATATGTAAAGAAATAACCTATCAGGGAAGAATGACTATATTTGCCATATTTTCCTTTGCCACAAATTGGTAGGAATGTCCTCATGACTTGTTTCTAGAATTAGACTGTTACGCAGTTTTTATCTTAGTGTTGAAAATGAGAATTACACCTTTTGAACACCATAGCTTTGGCCCTGTTTCAAGTATAGAAGCACAATTTTATAAGAAAATTTACATATCCTGGAAGGCATTACTCATGCTGTATGCATTATGCCCTCTGTTTCTCATAGCATGCCTTCATTAAACTTAGATTATTCAATTAAGTATCTCATGCTCATTATACAGCTTATTCAGTCTTGCAGCTTGTTCAGACTATATTTGTATAGAAAATAATCAATTTTCCACTGTGATAAAGGACATAACTTCTTTCACTAAAGAGTCTAAACTTTCATTTTATGTAGACATAAAATCCTACTATGTAAAGGTGAGGGCTAACAAGCATCCACAGAAATAGTAATTTTCAGTAGGTGGAAGAAGAATCAGATATTTACAGAAGATTACTCCAGCAGCTAAAATAAAAATTAATGTGTCATCTAAATGTCTTCTTAGCCTTTATGAAAAAAAAAAAATCCCAGGTATTAATTTTAAAAATAAAGGGATTTAAACTTCTTGTCTCGTACATAATTAAATGGCTCCAAAAATGTTTAAAAGACAATTTTTGGAAAATACTGGTTTATAAAAATAATAGAAAATCCATTTCCTTAAATATCAGTCATCCTGAAGTATGATATCCCAAAACAGATACAGTGGAAGTATCAGTTAATGTAGGTGCCTCTATATTGTTTTTTCACACATAGATGAGGACTGTACCAAAGATGTCCAAGGCTGGAATGCTTCATTTGTGATCAAGCTAGCAGAGTTTCTAGAATCTCTAGATTGCCTGTGACACACATCTACACTGATATACTTGAGATGTGCTTAATTCCACTAGAAAATATCTGAAACATTATTTAATTTTTGCCACAACCATATGTCACTGGACAAACGCTTTCTGTGCAGAAACAGTTCAGAAAGGATAAAAGGCAGAGCATGGACATGAAGAAGACTAATAACATCTGAGGACTAATAACATCTGCTCTGGACTTTGTTGGGTCAGTCATGTGATAAAAGCCACATGAACACTCACACAGGAGCCGAGGGAGACAAAATCCCATCACAGAAGTAGTCAACCCATTAACAGCCCATCCCCACCAGCTCCAGGAGAGCAGAGGAGCACAGTGGCACCATGGACCCCAAGGAGCAGATGATTTCTCTGGGCCCTTTCCAGGACTGTTGAGGTACAGCCACATTGTTCTGGGACATGCCATGAGATGCAGGGGAAGAGTGTTTTGGTACTGCATAGGAATTTTGCAGGATGTTCAGGGAAAGAAATGGAGAAAAGGGAGCTGTTTACATGATTTAGGGAGTAATCCTAAATGTGGGATTAGAAAGGTAAGAGTGTGGGAAAAGAAAGGTAAGAGGATAAAAAGGACTGGTCATGTGTGAATAGATCAGTGCAGTCTCTTCTGTCCTATTACATTTTTCTTCTATTTCTTTCCTGGGTGGGAAAATTCATGTTCTGACTGCCTTGGAAACGGAAATCTTGGCTAGCTGTGTGTGCAAAGTCCGTACCCAAAACTATTATAAGGAATAAGTATTCTGAAAGTCTATGGAGAAACATAGTCTGCTATGTTTCTCCATAGACCCTCAAAAGGGGTTTGGCCAAAGTTTGCAAATAAAGCCCTGAACCACTTTAAACGATGGAATTTAAACAAATGCTGTGTATTTGTATACTGAACATTATTTGGATGGGTTTGGTTTTTTTTCAGGAAAGATAGCATTTCTCTGTAATTAAAATTTGCATCATAACTTATGTGCATTTCCACTGAAGTTGCACAAGGACCCTAAATATTAATCTTAAAATTCCTGACTTTGCAACATTGACATTTCTACTACAATGTTCTTCAAACCCTCAGATTAATTCCTGCCCTTTTCCATCCCCTGTTATTATTTAATTCTATTGTCCCCCACATGGATTCCACATCAGGACTTTTTATTCTACCTTAAATTCTTTTTTCCCCTCTAGGGGCAAAGTACACAAAGAATGTAATGATTAAGGCAGTTGGAAGAGATGTCATGAAACAGTTCATCTGTCATTGTGCAAGCACTGTTCATATACTCAAAGTAGGGCTCTGAACAGACATTTTTCCTGAAAGAATACATCAAAACTGATCAAATATAAACCCTTGTTAAGAATAAAATATTATACCCAAGATTTCTTCTAATCATATTGCCCTACTTTCACTCTTTCTCCCTCAAGAATTCAGGTTCTAGTATCATAGAGTAAATCCTTCCATGTCAAGTAATTCTTATGCGCCTATGAAACACAGTGCAATAGTGGGTATTTGTTTTTTGCAACCATAGTGATGAAATGTGTTTATTGGCTAAGGTCATAAGAATTTGAAACCAGCTATTTGCCTTCACTTAATTTCTGAAAATGTGAATGGTCCTCTAACACAAAATAACAGGGATTTTGGGAATAGCAGTGCAAAACAAGTTTTGCAACATTTTTGTCAGATACCAGTCTACTAATATGACTTTTTGATAATCCGGAAAAAAAATAAAAAAAATAAATACAGAAAGACAGCATAAAACTTATTATTTTACATGTTTTTTTTTTATTTAATGCTGTATTAGTGATGGCTTTTTATTGAAATGTCTTCAATTCTTATTCTTGAAGACGTTTTATTTCTGCTAGGAACTAAGTTTTTACATCTATAATTTTCAGATCTGTCTTATAAAAAGTTAACAGAAATTACCAGATAAAGATGTCTTGATGTTAATGTTGTGAGCAATCAAATTTTAAAATATAAATGCTTCAATGAATTTAGGAATTAGTGTACTTATTCTTATTTAACAATACAAAACTCATGATCCATTAAAGTCAGTCAAAGACATCAAAGACTCTATTTGACATTTGGTCACTCATAATGAACAGCATATTCTGTAGATAAAATCAACATAGAAAAAGTGGCATCAGTCAAGAAAGACTGTCAAAGACTCAGCATCTTTGCATAGAAGTATACAGAAGAATATGCAAGAATTGTGAATTTTAGGGATGATAAAAATGTAACATGCAAGCAATCTGTACTGAAAAAAATGAAAACAAAACAATCCATGCCTGCTGGCAAAGTTATTAAAACACAGACTTCATTCATGGGCAAAAAAAATTTCCCTTTAGTGAAAAAACAAATAAATAAAACAAATAAACACCATCTTCCTCTTCTAGTGTCATTTAAAATGTTTGAGGATACAGAAACTGCAATTGTGTTATCAACTACAACCTTCATTTGATTTTAGCTGTGATTCCTTAAATTCAATAATTTATATTTTGTAAATCTGTGTGATTTTCCTTCCTCAAAAATGCTAAGTGTTACCTCATCTTGCAAGGTTCTGGAAACATTTTCTGTAGTATTCTGGATAATCTAGCTTTCAAGTCAATATGCCATAAAGCGGAATTTTAAATGGAGACATTAATATTCTAGTTTATTCCTTCCATACTTTTTTTATACAAATGCCTGATAGACATGAAAGCACATGAAACAACACAGTATGGTGTTTAATCCAGAAGGAATTGAAAATACATTTAATGTAGTCTTCTTGTTGGATTAAATCCCATTGACAGAAACAATGGAGCAGCTCTTGACTCAGAAAAAATGTAACTGAAAATAAAACATACTTTTTGCATTATTAAAAGACTTATCCCTCCCAAAAAAAGACAAATTAAGAAAAAAACAATCATTCTCTTTGCTCAATTGCTACACGGAATCCAGAAAAATTCTTATAACACTTTTTGACTGAATTGGTAGATAAAAATGTTTCAATGTGTTGGTTATTTATCCTCAATTTGACATGGTTTTAGTGCCAGAGTTAGAGGCAAAGATTCAGGGGAGGAAGTCCAGGTGACAGAAACTTTAAAGGCAAACTTGAAATATAAGGGACTATATGAATCTATGAATTCCAGAAACTATCTCTACAGTGGTCAAAACCAAAGCAGGAATGAATTATACTGTCCAGATGATATTTCTCACATTTTAAAGCAATGTGAAAGCTTAAACAAGGAAAGAACTGGAAGTATGATCAACTAATTTTTCAATTTAACACATAAGGAGTGATAAGGTATGAAACAAAGTAAATGACACAAAATATTTCTGGGACATCTAGAAATAATGTATTGAAGTGTAAAAGTAAAAATAATGACTACCAGTTGAGAAAAACCCCTACTTTTTAAAGTCATAAGATCCCACTCCCAATTACTTTAAACATTCTGCCACATGTTCAAATTCCACACTTTCTTGTGGACAAGAGTCTTCTCTTTGTTGAGAAACAAATGGAGTACATGTCTCTGTAAATATTCTCCTCTACCTTCTTTTTCAATGAGAAAGTCAAGCATATTCATAGCTAGACTATTGCTAATGGCTTGTCCCTGTCAGTATGAATTCCCAGTAGAATTCTAGATAAAATAATGCTCTTTTGTCTGTCTGGAATAATGACACTTTAAATATTTTAAATAGACAAGTGTTTTCTGGTTCAATAAGCTAAACTGGCATCACAGAAGGCCAGTGACATCAGACAAGATAGCAAATATTATTTTTGAATGTTGTAATAATGTCCTTTTGTCTAACTTCTGGCTTGACTACAGAAACAGAGTCACAAATCACTCATCACCAAAATCAAAGAAAATCAAATTTTCAGAGAAAATGATGCAACTGACCTTGATAGCCAGTGATAGCTTCAAATAAAACTGTCCTTATCAGTTACCCATTTCAAGAGTATCCCTTCAGGACACCACTAAAATATACATATATGATCTGAGTTAGTACTTTATCCTTCACATTTTTAAACAATTTTCGTTTGCTATATAACTCTGGTGCAGTCACAGAAATGCCCTGTGACTCAGCAACTGAACTGGGCTTGACTATCAGTTTTCTGTTCAACATTTGATTTTTCTGGTACTCAAATGCGTGACTTGTTAGATTTGGCTGTAAGATGTGAACACAAACTCATGACATTTAAACCCAATGTGTTACAAATTTTCAAAAGGACTCTTGAAAAGGCAGTAGGGACAAAAGTTTTTATCTATTTTTAAGCCATTTCTTTATTATTTCCTAGATTTCTTTTACTGAAGTGAAGCCTTAACAGTCTTGTACTCAGTGCATGGTCATTTTTGCTAAGAATAAAATAGGAATCATGGAATTGTGTAACTTGCTGATTTGTTTAATTTATCCCCTGACAACAACAGCTTTCATTCCTAAGTATTTTTCTTCATGTTGATTTCTGTTCCATTTAGTCTAATTTTAAGTATTTTGAGAAAGGACATTTGTCTGTTTTGTTTTTCACTATGGAGCTTTAAAGAGGATTCATTATTTACAAATTTAGAGACTTAGAGATATTTACAAATTTAGAGATTTACAAATCTCTCTGAACAGCAATAAGAAAAATTATAAAATCTCTCTTTAAAAAATTAAATGGTATTTTGAACCCTCATAGTTATTAGTAATATATATATATATATATATATATATTACTAAACCATGATTTTTAAAAATTAAAAATCATCAGCTATAAAAAGCACATGAAAATATGTTTTCAAGATAAGTTCCTAATTTTGAAAGTCTAAACTTTGGTTTAACATTCTCAAAGATAGCAATTGTAAGTCAAGGGTGTGCTATATTAATTCACTGATTACAAACCCAAAAGCTGAATACTTGGTTTGTGACTGTTTATTGCCATAAAATTACATTTCAACTTATTGTATTTCTAAGCTAGAAAATATTTAAATGTTAATTCTAAAGACCTAAGAATTTTGTTCATGGAAATTCAAATGCTATGAAGAGAAATGTCCCTTACCATAGCCTTCATTTATTTTGTCTTCTAAAAAGTTACTGTGGATTTACTACCTTGACATAAAATTATGAAAGCACTGTGTCAGAAAGCATAAACTCCAGTGAAGGTTTTGATTTGATTAATTTTTTACTATTATACTCCCTTTGTACCTTTGAAGCACTTTTTTGTTATACTTAAGATTAATTAATGCAATTCCGTGCACGTGATACATAGCTTGATTTTTTTTATCAGTTTTCAAAAAAACCTAAATTGCCCAAATAACAGCTTAGGCCACTCCAAGCTGATTAGTAGCTGCATTTAAAACAGCTGTTCCAAAATGGCCCTATAAATCTATAAAGTGTTCTAGTAAGTAATCTACCAACATGTCAGAGATATACAAGAGCTTGTATTTAGCTTATGGCTCTCAAACTTCAAAGTGATTTTCCTCTGGCTAATAAGTGACTGGAATATGCATGTAATCCCTCCAAGAGTTTACCTAATTGGGACAGTCTTTGTGACATTTAGTTGACCCTACATAGAGCTATACTGTAAGGAAAATTAAGCATCAAGTTTTTCTGACATTTCCTGAGTTTACAGGACTACTTTGTTAAATAAATAACATTTATTTGATGAATTTGGAAATTTTGGTGAATTACACCAAAATTAACAGCCTGTCTTTGTATAAAGCTGCCAGCATCAGTTAAATGGTATTTTATATGATAAATAGCTCACATTTCAGGAAGAAAGCAAGCTTGTAATAGCCAATTCCTATGAAACATTTTTGAATCAAGTTACAATAAAGCAATACATTAGGTATAAAAAATTAACCACAGAGTAAATTCAAGTCACCTGAATATCCAGTGAGTGCTCGGGGCATCTAGACAGAATATTTGCAATACTATTACAATTTCCCAGAGCTGACAGGGCAGGCTGGTGAGAAACACACAATGGTAGTGCATGTTGTAATGATAATTGCAGAAACCAAATGCAGACATTTGTCATAGGGTCTTTATAAGGGATCTGTGTGAATCCACCTGCTAGTGAAAACACTAGGATACTAATAAACTGCACTTTGTGCAAAGATTGACACTGTGAGAGCTGTTGATACTACAGAAGTTGCTGTTAATTCAGAAAGCACAGCTAAACAATTCAATTTTTTAAAGAATCAAACCATATTTGTTAAAGAAGCTTTTAATTTTTTCATGCCTCTTTAGAAAAGAATGAATGAAAAATCCTGGCAGCCCAACCATGCCCTTGTTGAGGCTTCATCTGTTCAGCATTAGATTAACAGAAAACGCACAATTTTAAAGATGGAGGATTTTTTCTTTCAAAGATATAGAAGTTGTTTCCACTGAGCAAGTTGCATTTTTACCCTAATGATTATTGTGTATCTGTTAAGTAGGTGTCTATTATTAACAAGATGCAATCTAATGTTACCTGAGATGCCTTTTATGGTAGTTGAATATGAAAACATAGGTAATTGAATTTACAGCATGGAAGACAGAAGGTACAAGGTTAAATGGAAATGAATGGAGGTTAAATTCTGAACACTGAACTAGAATTTGAGCTCCTCATGTAATGCATAATACAAATTAAGAACACAGGAAAAAATCGTGGGAAGATGATAAATATTTGGAAATGAAAGGTAGCAAAGAGTAAGGCCTAGTTTACCTAGCCTGACTGGTAATAATTATTTCCCATCAGTTGAGGTTTTTGTCAAAAACATCCTGAATCTTGTCTACTAATGCTGGTCATCTGTTAAGAAAAGACTTTTTTTAAAAAGTAGGGAAGTATGAAGGACTCCCCAAACCATAGAACAAGGAATCAATGGGAAGTACAGGTTCAAGCCTGCATTCTGTATAATGCCAAGCAGTTTCCTTGCTGAGAAGCCTGGCTGCACATCTACTGAAGGCAGAAAAGTTCTTAGGGTCTCCTTCTGCTGATGTCAAAAATTATAAAAAATTAAGCATTCATCACAATACTGGATGAATGTATGACTAATCATAAATCCCAGTTTGCCCAGGATACTGAAAACAAAATACATAATCGAGGTAATTTTATATATAATTATTATTTTTACTTATATTTCTATTTTTCCTGACAAAAGTACCTGTATTCTGGGTTCAAAGCACAGATTTTTTAAAAACCTCTTTTTTACTAAGTCCATGAAGGTATCATTCTCTTATAAGCTATTGTTTTACAGTCTACCACAGGAATAAACTTAATTATGAAAAATCTTAACACCTATATATATATGATGCTTTTCCTCAGGCATGTAGACTGCTGTAACAAAATAGAATATGATTTTAGTCTTTTATTCTTCTGGGCATTTTTCTAATGCCTCTTGAATGGTTTTCCTGCATTCTGAGAATTTTTTCATAGTTCTTGTACTTGCTTTCTAATTTAATAATTAGAAATACCTCTTGTAGGGAATTATCAACCATCAACATCATGATAGTGTATGTATAGATAAGAGAACATAAAAATTGCTTTATTGGAAATGAAGCTGTAAGTATTAAGGCAATTTTCTCTGAAAGATCACTAAAAAATTATCCAAAGCCAGACACAGAGCTATTAGAAAAAGTTGAATTTATCTTAAAAGTGCATAGTTCCCAATCATTGTTTCATTGGGCAGCACTGTCTACCAACACTGATTTATGTAAAAATTTAACATGGTGAGTATACCAGAAAAATATATTTTTCTTACCCTAACTACAGGGTAACAAATGACTAGAGTAAAAAGTATTACAGCTGTCAAATAAACATGTTATATTTTTAAAAGATTTAATCTGAATCATATTCTACACGCACAAATCAGTGTTCCTGAGGGAATTAGAGAAAGCAGACAAAGCAGGAGAAAACAGCACTTAATTCTCAAACAGCTGAACGTGGCTGAGAAGATTATCTGATTTGAACACATCTTTGGGCATTTGGATTTATACAGATGGCTTGCACAAACAAATTGTATGGATCTTTCAATATCCCATTACAGGTCACAGAATGTCTGGACCTTAACTGATTGCTTTACCAGCTTAAGTTTAGATTCTTAGGAACAGTGCATGTTCCATGTGTCTAAAATCATTAGCAGGTTAGAAGGTTGGATGTAAAGCAATGTCTCAAGTAAAAATATTTGTAATTACAATAATAATATTTATTTATTAGTAGTATTTATTATACTTTACCAAATGAGGGTATAAAAATAAAGAACAGGTGGTGGCTTTTTATATTACATCATAAACCTCCAGGAAAATCTGCATTTTTCACTTCTAAAATACTCTTCAAATGAAAATAAAGTTTTCCTTAGAAGGAATGTCACATAATTGTCTGGCATCAGTCTGTATCTCTTCTCAAATAGTGCCTAGACCAGATATAATTTTATATGCAGCAAAAAGATATACAGGCAGAACTAAACAGAGCTATTATAGGACTTCAGAACCTGTTCACTTTACCTTGTACTTTTGTGTTAAAATTTGCAACTGGTGTATTGTAGTACATTTGAAAGACTACTTCTAACTGCCATAATGTTAGAGGAAACTTCACTTGGTAGTAATCAACTTGATTTACATTTCAAGATCTGTAATACTCATTAGTGATATAAAAATTATTACCAATCATACATTAAACCCTTAGAGTATTGGTATCTGAAGTCTTCCTTCAAAACTAGTGTTTCATTTCTCACAAGACTTAAACATTATTATGTTGATGCACTAAGCCAACGTGCTCATGTCTCCCTCTAGTGCCTTTATCTGTCTTGCATATTTTTAACTGGATTTTAGAGGTTCTAGTTAGTGCAGAAAGCAAAGTTTGCTAAGGAAAACCAAGGAATTCAAGGAAGAATTAGGTTTGAATTGAGCTGTTTTCTATGTGCCTATAAATCCTATAACTATGGTGCAGTTTTAGGATTGGGTATTGCGGTTTTTGCTTGTTTGTTCATTTATTTGTTTTTCTGGGTTTTTTTGATGGGGGGTTGGATAAAGTAAGAGAGGAACAAAGCAAGTATAAACCTAATTCTCAAATGGGCTGTTTTGTCTTGACTATTCTTTTGATCTCTCCTGGATTTGTTTTAGTTTTACTAACTTCTTTCTTCAATAGGAAAAATCCTATTATAGAAGTCTTTTTAGTGTGCAAAAAATACATCACCATAAAAAGTAGAGGTGACTTGATAAATTTGTTTGAATTTAACTAAATCACAAAAACTTGGTTTTGATAGACTTTCCAAACAAGTGGCCTCCTGCAAAGTGACACATGCAAGGATGTGAGAAAATTAGGAAACAGCTTTTTCCCTATTTCCTTTTTTTCTTAAATAAGAGATGAAAATAAGTAACCTTGTATACAGTACCTATTATCAATCATCTTGAATGTCCACTGTTATCAGATATTACAGGTTCTAGTTATTGTTGTTAAATGCTAAGATGATGAGACATGGACAAATAAATTTCTTCGAATTAGACTTTAAAAAAAAAAATCTTTCAATATTTACCTTCATCCAGTAAAATACATTTGCAAATGTAATGGAATTCAGGTTCACAAATATTTTGTGCTCACAAATTAAAACAGAAAGGGTTCATGATTCATAGAGCCAGCATGGAATCACTACTGTCTTCTATATTGAAAATGCTGCTATGAACTCACAGAAGATATCTTGTCTCTGTCAGAGTAAATAAAAATAGTTATTACTTCTGAATATACTAATGTTAATTTTCTTACATTATTTATCTCATGTAAGAAAAGAGACCTCTTTTGTACCAGTTTTGAATTCTGCAGGACATTCTGTCTTAGTTTTCATGCACAGAAAAACACCCTGTTTAGCAGAACTATTCAGTATATTTTTTATAACAGAGGAACTAAGTTAAAAACTGGTTCTTATGAGCCAGATATGAAATAATATTTTTAACCATATTTTCCTAAGTATCTAAATCTAAGAAAGTCAGAATGTTCTTCTGCCAGTTAATGTTTATCCCATTATCCCCTTGTTAGTCTGAATAATTGTACACTCTATACTCAGAATATTTACTTTATGTCTCAGGAAATAAAATTACCAGGCAGTATATTAGAACCTTAGCTATACGTCTGCCATGTAAACAAATGGACAATCTAGGAATTCAAAATCCTGCCAAGTTTCTCACTTAGTAACATTGGTGAATCTATTTTATTTGGAAAATATTTCTACTGAGTCTTCTGATTACTTATTCTTTCATCAGTGTCTTGTCTTTTGAATGAATTTTGGTCAACCACAGTAATTTACTTTTTTGTGTTCACTTTCAATGAAGATTTGCATGAACAATCTCATAGGTAGAAAGCAATTAAATGAATATGTAGAGAATCAATGGTGAGAATACACAAGCATTATCAAGTAAAGAAACCAAGCTACATCCAATAGTGTGTAAATAATATCCAATATTTGTAAAGCTTTGTGACTTTTAACCAAATGGAGCAAAAAAATAGAAAAACACAGTATGGTAAATAAGAGTTTAAATTTCCATACATTTCATTTTACTTACATATATATAGAGTTACTATATTCACTTTGAAAAAGAGCTTCCCTCTTTTTTAAACAAAGGCACGCTTCAAATGGAAATGCAGATATATGTGAATACAAGTAACAAAAATAACTTTATTGGTAACATTATTCAAAGACACTGTTTGCTAGGAAGTGGGTAAGAAAACCTGAAGATTTATTACTCTATTGTCTAAATGAAGGTGCTTGTGCACAATAAATAATCCCTGTGCCATTCAGTCTCCAGTTTCAAGACCTATGTTTTCATGACTGGAATGCCGAAAGTATGAGAAATTAGTCCAGAATTTGTTATGTTAAATAAGTAAACATACAAAGCTGTTTCCAGCTAAAATTAGTCTATCATGATACGAAAGCAACAATCCTACAAAAATTCTTTTTTATGTTTCAGAATAGCATACATTGCTAAGAAAATGTATGCAATAGCAAAATATTTTTTTTTATCATACTTTTTAAAATGGAAATACAAATAGCTTTTATATTACTACCATCTCTTTCTCTTCAGTCATTTTTTTGCCCTTTTCTCCCCTTTTAGGTTAATTTAAGTTTTTCTATCTATCACCAATTTGAATCAGTCTTAGAAATAATCCACAGGTATCCACTGATTGAAAATTTTGCCTCAGATCACATAACCGTTCAGTATGTGTACACAAATGTATCTCAGACATGAAAGCTAAGGAGAGGGCTGTTACATTATTCATTTCATTTCTCGACCACAAAGATGATGCTTCGAAGAAAACTCCGTGGATGCTGAGAGTGTGAAAACTACTCTGCATAGTTACATGCCCTCATGAGTATAATAAAACAGTATTAGGCAAGTTAAAGTGGACTGTTTAAATGCTTTTTATAACGTAAAATCTATTTCTTTCCCAATATAAAAAGGCTTCTTAGAAGAAAGCCTTAAGAAGCAAGGGTGTTTTTACACCAAAATATTTCTATCAGCATACTGTCAAAGAGAAACAGTGAGATGCAAGCCTTCATGCCAGGAGCCTTGTGTGCCTATGGGCTCGCTGAAGAACTGGAACAAAATCTGTTGTCTCTTCTGAGAGCCTCTCCCCACCAGAAGAATGTAAAGAAAAAACAAAACTAGTATCCCTTCTGTGGGAGTAGCTGCTCAGATGTCCGTTATGTTTTCATGACCTATAAAAATCAAGCTCACAAGAATATTGGCAACCAAACACTTCTCTCTATTTAATATGGGCCTCCCTTTGTTCAGTTTAATTCAGTTCTCTTCTTCCATTTGAGCTTCAAACAAAGGTTTGGGAAACAAGCAAAAGCCAAAACCAAAGAGATAATATTCTTTCTTTCTTCATGTTAACTCTGATGGATGTGACAAAGTTCTTTTCTCAGCCCTCACAAAGTCAATAAATGATTCTACTGACTAGAACTAATCAAGCTTTACTAAAAAATTAGATCCCGAGTTTTTCTTCTAGTTCAGACTGGTTTTGCATTTTATTATAAAGAAATCAGAAGATACGAGTCTGATTGAGCTTAACCACTGAAAGAAGGGACTGATTACCACCTTTTGTCAGTATTTATTTGGGTAATTAAAACCCCCAGCATTGTGACACTTGCTGCTCAGTTTACCAACTCCCACACTCCCAATGGATAATCATCCCTCAACCAGCTTTCTCGCCATTTAAAAAAAAATTATCTGGAAGTATCTGCATATTTTCTTGTGCACATACTGCATAGAAAGTGATCTTGACCTCACTAACTCTGATATTGATTTGGGGTAGTACTAATTGTATAAATCAGAGTTTGCTGTTAAAGGAAAATAATTGCAATTTTCCTCCCATGGAAATCAATCAGCTTGCTTTCTGTTGCAAAGCAGTATATGTCTTGATCTGAATGAAAAAAAAAGATAAACAAACCTGTTTAAATCTATGCTTGGAGTTCTAAAGCATGACCTTTACTTCCATACTTCCATAACAGGAACAATTATATTTATCTAGAAGAGAAAGATCTTACTCTTAATATTCTATTTTATATTGCAATGTGTTTAGAAAGGCCCAACTGTGCCTATAAAATCATACAACTCACACAGACCTCAGCTGTAGTTGCATATTTATTAGTAGAATGCAAAGTTTTTTACCTTTGCCAATATATATTTTGCAAAATTTTTATAGCTCGCCTTTAGAAAAGTTTTTAATGAAGTCCAGCAGCTGAAAATGAACTGTTTTCTTTTAATGTGTTTATTTCTCTTTACCAATCATTTACCATCACATCCAACACAATGTGACAGGCACCAAGGTAGGTATGTTTCTGAATGCATTCACATTGGCTTCATGATTTTTAGCATGCAAACAAAAGGACTATCTACTTTCACTTCTTTTGGAAATATGCCTTTCAATATGGACAGTAATCTTGGATATTTTTAAAGCTGGTGCTCAGCTTGGGTTGGCAGCAAAAAAGCTGTCAAAAAAATGAAGGTTGTCTTCTATAGAATGTACTCTTTTACTACTTTAGTTATGGAATGTTTTTTTTCCTTGTACTATTGGAGAAACAATACATTGCCATGACTTTTTATTGACTGTGCTTATGGAGATAAGAATTTTAAGATAAGGAGATACAGACATAGGAGAATGCTTAAGGAGATGCAAGAAAGTGTTAGTTCTCATATTCAATCTAATTACATGGAAAGTAATATTTTGTTCAGAACCAGAATTGACATGACATGGTAGACCATACGATACCATACTCAATACATTCAGCTCATAGGCAGGAAAAAGTAATTTCAAGAGAAAAGCCTTTCATGTTGGAGCTGCATTCTTTACTTTCCAAAGAATACCTTGATTGAAATATAAAATCAATGGAATAACAGTTCAAAGGCAGGTTCTGTTGATATTTGTAAGGAATCCTAATTTACAGACAATTTTTTAGCCTTCACAAGAAGAGTATTACTTTTAATGAATAAGCTTTTTAGTAATTTGTCCACCAAATTGCATATTGATTATTTTTTTCCTCTCCCTCCCCACAGATATGCTTGAGGGTGCGGTTTTGATACTTGCCAGCCAAAGTGCATGGCCATCTAAACAACATCAAGTAATCTGCTCCATACAGACCAGTGCAGTAGTCCACACAACAGGAAAAGAAAACACAAGAGAAATTCTGGTTCTGAGTTATGATGCATTTCCTGGTGTACTCATAGACTGTATAGATCTCACTATGCCCTAGTTCTGGGTGGATCTGGGTATTTACAAAGATATTAGTCTTAGACCTCGTATATAATAAGTCAGTTAAAATGGTGCTTTTGAAATAAGAATTTAACAAGAAAAAATAAAAATACTTTTTATTTTTAAAAGGATTTACAAGATTTGTAGGAAGAGAAACAGAAAAATTAACTTTAAAAAAAAGGTTAAATGTCTAAAGAAAAAAATATTCTCATATGACAAAATAATAGGTCCTGCCTTCATTTAGAATTACTAGAGGAATAGCAAATTTCCTGAGCTGTGAATGATATGGCACTCAGGATAAAACTTGTCATGCTCAGTAACAAGCCAGGTTTTGCCTTTCATATGGTTTTGGAGAAAAGATTTACATGTTCTCATTATCTCTCAACACTCATGAGAAAGCAGAGAGCAAGCAGACTCTCCCCACAGTTTACATGAGGAAAAGGTTTCCGTTTATCATCATGATCTCTTGAATCTTTTTAATCCTCTGTTAAAAGGAGCAAGGCAGCTGCACTTGAAGCCCTTCTTCCAGCTGTGTATTACTCAGCTGTTGGTTTTTCATGGAATTTGGGAATTGGTGTAATTAGACTGAAGGGAATTGGGTCATGCTTATCAATTAACTCTGCTAATAGATCTGTTGTGTCTAAATGCTCCTTTTGGGCATCTGTGTAAACATTTTCTCTTGGTAATTCTCTGGTCTCCACTTCTTACAAAAATGGATTGGCAGCTCCTTCCACTATCTACACTCCATGCTTATCAACCATTAAGTTAGATATATGAAAATACAATTTCTTTATTAATAAATGGAATAAATAATAACATGACAAGGTGATCTCAGAAAGAAGATCATGAATTTACATTAGTGCAGACCGGACATCAGCATTTGAGACATTAGGAATTCTAGACTATTAATTACTGTTACAAGTGTAACTTGATCCACTTGTCAATGAAATATAATCCAACCATTGTATTACAGTCTTTAATTCTGATTATTTATATTGCGGTTTGATATTGAAGGAGCTTTGACTTGGTTTAGTAGAGTTAACAGAACTCAGTACTTTACACAATCTGACCAGAGAAAGCAAACTTTGTGGTTGTTGTTGATGAGGGCAGCATAAGAAGGGCTACACGATGTTAGAAGAATGAAGTCTATTTGTTTTCAAATAATAAACAAACAGTTCTGTTAGAAGCAGCAACATGGAGTCATGTGCCATAAGACTAATGGGAAAACATTCTTTTCCTTGATCTACTAGAGAATCAAGATAAGGTATTTAATTTCTCTTTTTCTTCTGCCTGACATTATGTTCTTCAGAGCTCTGTCCCTCGGTATATTTTGTATAGTGCTTAATAGGACAGCTCCTGAATCCAAATCATAACCACCATCTCTGAATTCTGCTTTTCTCAAGAAAGAGATTTAAGCACACAGAAATAACCAAAATCAAGTCCCAATAAAAACCTGTTGTTGCCAAAGAACAAAGTGCCTGATTCCCCGAGTACTGCAGTACTTGAACTGTGATCACAGTATTTATATGGCAGCCTCTCATTCAAATCCAGAGCTGATATGCTGACATGATAGATATTAACTCCTAATTTCCATGTAAACCCAGTATCATTCAGAAAACAAGCACTGTGCAAATACAGAATTCAGATCTAGCAGGCCTTTTAAGATCACACTTAACACACACTGACAGGAGTAACCTACTTCTGAGCTCATTAGTCACTGCTTTATGTCTGTGGAGAGAAACAAGGAACACAATCACAGCCCTCATCACGAGTAAGGAAATCACAGCCTGCAGCTTCAATTGTCCTGTTCCTGATGCTCAGATCTCTGCCTCCCACTCAATCCCTACTTTGGACTTTCACCTATCTCTGTAATACCACCAAGCTATTCTTCACAGGGCATATCTGCATTGGGGTTTTAGTTTAGACCTACAGTACACTGTTCATGTAAACCTCCTCATCAGCCCTACTTTTTGTGCCTTGGATCAAACAACAGAATTTCCTTCCTTTTAGAGGATGCCCAACTGGAAAATTCAGTCCAACTGTCATCAAATGTGCTTTGAGGTAGGTTTTTATAGGAAGCAACCACCACTTGCAAGAGAATCACCCTTTATTCGCTCCCTGTCCCCTTTATCCTGTTCTGTACATTTCAATATGTCCTAGAGAAAATCAAAGCACACAAAAAAGTCACAGCAAAATTGATAATAGCTATTTTAAGTATTCAGTAAACATTATCCCATAACACACCAACCAATCAGAGTGCATCATTTGTATCCATTTAGCATACTACCAATCATTGTTGATGGCATCAGAAACAAAAACATCTAGCAGAGAGTTAGAGCAAATCGTCACAAAAATGATGTACCACTAAAGAAACAGCATGGTGTAAACTTGTCTTCATCATCATACTCATCATCACTGCCTGCCACACACTTTCTCTACTGAATGAGCTTCCCCCTTTAAAGGTGATGTGTGCCTTCAGCAACAGTTCTCACTAAGGAACCTTCATGCCTGCAAGTCTATGTAAGTCTGGCTTAACATATTCTGTGCAACACTGTGTTCTCTCCTTCTGGGAGCCCTGTCCTTCACATTGCTTTCTGTTGCTTTCTTTCCACCTACTAATATACACAAGAGCTCTGGTTTTAGAAAAAAAAAATAACAAGAGGAAAGAAAGATGAGATACCAGTGAATTCTTCTCATTCTGCTAGAGCAAAATCCTTACAGTTCATCTCCATCAATGAATGCAGTTGTATATATTGATTAAAGACAAAAAAATATTTTCCTGCTATTTTTCTCATTGTGAAGAAGGCTTTTCCACAGTGTTCTTATGGTGCATGGGATTTTCTTAAACTCTTGAATCCTTCTAGACATGCTTTGAATAGCTCTTTCTCTTCATGAACTAGAGGACAGAATGGTGACATGGAAGAGGAAGATAAGGCTCCTCTGGAACAGCTCAGATTCTGTCTGCCTGGCCCATAAAAGTCTAGGAACTTAAGTATTTCCTTTCCCATGGTCATAAACTCTGGAGAGAATGTGGACCTTGTGTCAAAGAGGAAGCCTACTTATTTAATGAGTTATGTTGCTTATCCTTATTTAAGAATTTGTCTGAATCAGACGATTGCTATCAGAAACATCCTCCTCTGCTAAGAATCCTGGGGGTATTTTTGTCTGGTGGGCCTGGTTTGAGATGGGGAAAATCCTGATTTAAAACTTCCTGGACTCTTCATTGTCTCTTCTATGCCATCCTGGCTCTTGGACAGTTACAGCAAGGGCTTGTATTTCAGTGCTAGAAAGGACCACCTTCAAATTGAGCTGCGTAATGATATTTGAAGTATGTTGGCAAAGAGTTGTAAGTTACAGCAAAATCAAAAGAATGAGAAGAAACTCCCTGCTGGACAGAAAAGGCAATATAAAAGCCAACTAGAAAGCAAGATAGAGCAATGGATGAGTAGAAAGTTAATATTTACTCTGACTGATTCCTCTGTCTCTGTCTCTGACACTGTAATTAGCAAGACAGTCCTTTCTCTGAGTCCATTGATTGCCACTAAACCACAAAAAAATAAGATGAAAAAGCAGTTCAACTTACCAAAGCTGGTTGTACAAACATTCTCTTCCCCCTACTCCTGGGAAAGTAGCTATTATGGATGGCAATGTACGGGTCACTATTCCCTTAGGGACACTGAATACTTGCAAGAGAGACTGGTTTTATACTGGCAGTATACTGGCAGTATTTAGCATTTGTCTGCATTTGGATAGATTCCAGTCATTGTTCAGTTCTGAATAAGTGTTAGGACATTGGGT
This sequence comes from Parus major, assembly GCF_001522545.3. NCBI lineage: Eukaryota > Metazoa > Chordata > Aves > Passeriformes > Paridae > Parus > Parus major. Next base: position 34,570,030 of record NC_031771.1, read on the forward strand.
ATGTAACAGATTACTTTTATGATATGTTTGGTGAATATGAGCCTATTTTTTGGTGATTTATATATGTTTTAATTTTTTTACTGACCATAAAATTAATGTTTATAAATGAAAAATTAAATTCAGCATATAAACCAAAATTACTACACTAAATCTCAGCATAGGCTCAATATTTTCATGTGACTTTGTTAACTATTTATTATTAGTTATACAAAAGTGGCTCAAATTATTGTTCTTATCTGCAACAAGTTTGAATGACATAATTTATTTGCTATTCTGAACAAAAGTAATAAGAAATGCTTACTTCATGCCAAGAATTCTTTTCAAAGTGTGATTTGATGACAGTTACTTGTGACCTTTACAAGACCCAAAGTTGCAATGTAACTTGATCAAGTTATTAAATACTATGCATCAAAATTGGCATACTCTTTTTGCCTTCAACTTTCTCAATTTGCTAAAAAATAAATCCCATCAATAAATCTTCCAAAAGTACTATTTAACATGCAGCTTTTCTTACAGTATTTTTCAGGGATAATATGATGTATAGAGAATGCATTACAATTGTATCCCTGGTATTTTTCTCTTTAGTTTTTGATAAAGACTATGTCCATGCTATTCCCATGGGCAATTATAGTATAAATATGCTTATAAGCACCTCCCCATAAAGTGTCTTTTCTGCATTCACACTGCAGATCTTCTAGGATTTGTTCCAGTTCCAACCTTCCTGTAACACAGCTATTCCACAGCCTTATTGTACAGTACAAAATAAGGAGCTCTACCTTGCCCCACTGGCCAACAGGCCCAAACCTCTGCCTAGCAGGATGTATACTGTCCTCCCAGGGCCCTTTTACATCTTGGGAGATAACAGCCCTCATGAGTGCACTGAGTCTGTCTTCACAGGGCTGGCCTGGTGGAATATCTCCATCACACACACCAGTGTTTCCTGTCCCCATCCCAGACTGCCCCGTGTCCTGCAGAGGAGGTAGGGCATGCCAGGTGACTCATGTGCCGGCTCTCTTCATCACCTGACAGATTGTACCAGTCTGTGCCTTAAAGCAAATCTACTGCTCTAACCTGGACTCTACAGAGCCTAAGAACACAGTGGTGTAGAGCAGGACACCTCCAAGTAGGAAAACATTCCTTTTTTTACTTTCTGTAAGAGGCTAAGAGAAGCAGAACTTGGAACCTGAATCAGGAGACAAACATTTTATTCACACTAAAAGCCAGGGATATGCTTTACTGTTTTCCAGGCCAAAACACCCTTCCTCAGAGCTTAAGAAGAGAACCTTATAACCAGCCTCCAAAGAAATGTTTTCCATGGGCCACAGTATACTGCAGTTATTAAAAAAAAAAAACCCTAACAGAAACACCCTCACAGCAAAAAACCAAAAAAAAATCCCCCAAACCAAACAAGGAACTAGATGAATTGGCCTTGTCTCCTTATCCTGAGATAATCTGAAATTAGATGTCTTAGGAGTGTTGGGCTCTTGTTCCCTACATATGAAGATACTTTTTCAGACAAGAACCATCAAAAAGAGTCTTGTCAGCTATTACCAATCAGTGAACAGTATTTGACCATCAACAACACTGATTTTACTACCACTCACTCTGTTTTACTGATGCTGTTGGATCAGTTAACATTTCAGATTGTGTCTGTTAAAGTAAACACTGACTTGAGAACTCATAAAATATTTTAAAGATGCAAGTGCACACACCTTTATTTGAAACTAAAGTAGACATGTAAAGTAGTGGCTTTACTTCCTAGGAATTTTCAAATCATTAACTTGACCAAAAATCTGCTTTCTAAAGTATTTCAAAATATTTTGGAACACTCTATAAACACTCTCTTTGGAACACCTCTATAAACAAGAGCTTCATTGACTTTTCTGAATTATCCCAGTTTATTCTAACGTGTGTTAAATCCTTCGTGATCTATAGATTTATTGGAATAACTCAGACAGGTAGAATGATGATGAGAGCAACTGCACCTCAAAATACATCTAATAGAACTTACTACAGCATCCAGTCTGAGCAGCCAGCTTATTTAGTCCTTCAGGACTGACAGTCTGCTAGTTCATATAAACATTCTAGCTTATTGAGCAAAAAACTAGCACATTGAATTGTAAAGAATGTCAAAGCTTATAGATACTATACCATATAATTTCACAAGCTATGCTGTATTTGGCAGGTGTAATTTTCTTAAAAACTGCAGTGTAACTAACACTTTTAAAAATGCTTTGTCTCACTTGTAGACTGTAAGCAACTACAAAATGAATACAATACCATGTAGAAAATAGGTACATAAGTCAGCCACTTTTAGAATATCACACCCATATGAGTATTTGTTTTGTTAGTACATGCAGCATGAGATTCTGATTCAAGTGTCTCCTTTCCTTGCACAGAACTCTATTTGCCACCCTAAGGGTGTATGAAGCATGTACTCTCTGACTATCTATGAGGAAAAAAAAAAAGAATGCTTTCCATATAAGTAATAGGGAAGGAAACCTTATTCTTTTTAGTGTTTGTTTAGCAGCTGAACTTCAAACATTCTCTGAAAAGCAAACAACTCCAGGAAAAGGAAAATTGAAACACAACAAGAACACTGAACACATGGAATATTTTGAACTGCAACTGCAGATTAAATAACAGGTTAACAATTATGGGAACCAAATACATAGTTAGAAATCCAAGATAAAGGGAGGAACCAAACTACACAGGTTCATGACAAGTTAATTCTTCTACTGATAAGTTTGTAGGATCCCTGTTCATATTTTATACACCCTAGAATGAGAAATTTCTTTGAGCAATGAGGGACCATGAAGCATCAATTTCAAACAGAGTTTATTCTTTTAACATCCTTATATGAAACAAATAGCAGGTGAAAACATCTGCATTTTAAATAACATTATTCTAGGTAAGATATATGAGAAAGCCAGCAAATAACACAATATCTTGGGTGCTACTGCTTTAGCCTATAATTAATAACAAAAATGTCTCACTGCCTGGAAATATTGCATTACTGCATTGGAGAAACAAAGCAAGAGCTCCCTCTGTGTAACTCTGGATGCATTACTTTGTTGTACTGAATTATATTTTACAATATTCTGTGAATGTGAATGATGCATATCACAAATCCACAAAACTATTCAAAACAATCAGAGTTCTGAACAGTAGACTATTTTTTCTTCCCCCAGTATAAATAAGCAAGATTTACAGGCTAAAACATAAAAGATTTTTATACTACATGTGTAGTTAGGAAGGTACAAGATTGGAATTTCAGATGAAGCACAAGAACTTCTGCTTGAAAGTAAGTTAAACCACACTAATAAGAAACACCCAAGGAAGATATTATTGCTACAGTTGGATAACAGTAGATTTTACCAATCTCAGCTGTTTTCCCTACCTCTCATTTGAAAACTTCTGCTCCCACAGCAGAACTCCTGAACTATCCCAGATGGTTCACTATCTCACCCAGATCACCACAACAAATTATATTGACAATGCTTAGGGTTATTTTAATATCCTGTGTAGTAAATGGCAGTAGTTCAGAACTTGTTTCATGTGTGGTTGTTCCTGCTACAGAAGCAATAATCTCCAAGAGAATGAATACCAGGCAGACAAACAATAATTGCTTCAGCCAAAAGAACTCTAATCATTTGTGTTTGCAAATTAAAATTCTGAACACAAAGGTGATTCTTTAGTGATGTAATGCAGAAATGGGAACTGTTGCAACATTTCCGGGCTATCTTTGCAAGCATTCTTTTGCCTTATATAAACAATTCTTAGAGCTATTTGTAATTTTTCACAGAACTTTGGCAGATAACCCTGCAACCAAGGGGGAAAGAAAGAATTTTTTCACGAAAAATAATCAATAATTCATGATGGTAGAGAGCACTGTTAACATATAGTTGCTATAGACATTACTTACTGCCTTGAAGCTGTATAAAATGATTCTGAATGTCACTGCACTTTCTATAATAAGAAAAAGCCATCCCTTGCTCATATTCTCCTTTCAGAAACAAAATATTTGCCAGCATACTTTAAATTAAAGTTGGAAAATTACTTTCTGTCCTGAAGTTTGTGTCAGTTTTATTTTAAATTTAATGTGCTCTGAGAGAGATACGATTAATGTAAAAGGTAACTAAGATGTTAACAGCATGGAAGTCTTACTGTTCATTTTGAGATTTCTTCCTCTTCTCCTCAGTGGCCAGGCTGACAAGTATTTTGCACAGAGAAAAGAGAACAATGAGTGCTGGTAGCATACTGACTTCACAAATTATTTTCTCATACCCTGAGGAAAGAACAAATTTTCTTTAACTTCAGAATCACTTGATATCTGGCAGAAATATTTATTGCCTGTCTGTCAAAACTTCCATCAGAATGTGTCACTTTGACCAGAGCACTCTCTTTTTTTCAAAATATGCTGTTGAGACAATTGCGACCTAATTGCTGAAGACATCAACCAAGACTACTTTAAGAATTTTCAGACCCAGGTCAGCCTAAGAAAGCTGCTTCAGGAGTCTTAAAATTTATTAATAAGAAAGACGGTAACCAGCCTGAATAATATGATTAGAGATTTCTGCCATGGTTGCATTTTGTACAGTACATTCCTCTCCCAAAGAATACATTGTCAGAGGTTTGGTGCTTCTAGAATTAATGAACAACTTATTCAGATCTTCAGAGCACAAGTTTACTGCTGAGGTGTTAATGAGTCTCTAATTTATACTCTGGCTTTGTGGAACTCCTTATGTTGACATGTCCCCAGCACAGGATGCAGGCACTGCCCATCTGAATAACCTACTGGAAAATACTAGCAGAGTATTTTATTATTATATTATTATATAGGTACTCCTCTAGACATTATACTTTTAGACACAATACTTTTGGTAACTATAATCTGCCCAGCATTACTGATTTGCTGGAAATCAGAGTATCAGGCCTCTGGCAATTCTTTGCATATTTTCCGGCTTCCTGAGCCTGTGCAATAGTATTACCTTCACTGCCTCTGTGAGATTAATTACACTAAATTTACTTCTGATGTGATCACACAGTTATTTGGGCTGACAGGCCTAGCAAAATAATATCAATCTTCCCAACCAATGGCAGAAGCAGCATGAAGGGGGACAGCCAACATAGTTGAATCTTCCTTGGCTGCCAGAATGGTGGGAGGTAAACCACTGGCACCTGCTTCCTGTTACAAGGAAGTAGCTTTTAATTTTGAGTAAAAGAATAACAATTTACTCTAGGATCTAAGAGTGTATACTGAGAAATTCTATTCAATAACAAAACTTTTGGAAGAAATCTGTTGTGTTGATCCATCTGTTCTGATAAAGAACATCTTAATAACTGAATTGTATCTTTTGTTAATATTTAATGTGAGTCAGGCAACACCAGTGTGAATTTGCATTCATAATTCCTTTTTGAAAAGATAATTTGACATGCCCTCCTTTTTCACTTTGCTATGTATTCAGCCTTAGTTGCAAAGACCATTTACTGTGCTAATGCCTTTCCCCTTCAAAACTGTCTGTGCTTGCCATGTCTCATGATGAATACCCATTTGTAAACAAAGTAGTGATGCATTATTATAGCTGAAGGGCATTGTTTTACCTGGATGTAAATTCATCATTTTTTAATGCATCACAGCTTGATGCTTGATATCTCATCAAGTACTCTGAAAGCTTTGTTGACACAGATTGATGATCCAAACAATTAACTTAATAATGGCATAAGCAACTGGAGGTTTGTATTAACCAGAAAAAGAGGGGACCAAGTTCTTCCCTGGTGCATTCCTAACAAAGTCAAAGGAGGTATGTTGGAGAACTATTTATTGCAAACAATTTATTTGGTCCCTTGTTTTCATTTTCTGAGATAATTTTAAGAGTCTAGCTCTGCTGCATTAAGTATTCTGTAGAAAACAAATGGAAGCATTTTTTTAAACAGGTTATGTTCTGTTACACTTTATAAATAATTCTCCTTTCTCAGAGTAGTTTCAGAAAATATAATAATTTGTGAATATTCTGTTAGAGCTCAACTGGAGATAGCTGCTTCTCAGCTATTAACTACTACACTTCACCTGAAACATGGTGTATAAATGGAGATGTGGTAACTACCATGGACATACTTCTGATTTGTTCTAATGTACAGTAAAATGACATTCATTAAAGCCTTTGTTCTTTGTTGTTTTTATAATTTGTCTAACTAGAAAAGCTTTCCTCTTCTAGCACTATCTATCTCAATGCATCTCTGTGTGGACCTGGGAATCCACTGATAAATATATGGCATCATTTAAATTCAGAATTAACAAATAATAATTGTCATAAGAAAGATCTGCTGTGGATTTGATAGATTCTAGAAGACTGCAACCTCATAATTATATACTTTGTTATCAATCTTTCTGATAACAACCTCTCAGAAAACTCAGCATCTAACAGAATTTAAAGAATAACTCTTAAAACTAGGGATCTTAGTTCTGTGATGGTTTAACAGGGACTCTAATGTCTTGTGCCAACTGATGTAATTGTACCTGGCAAACAGTGCATGGGAACTGCCAGTTTCAAGCTGGAGACTGACAGATGAGTAGCTTTTCTTTCTGAAGTGAGCCAGGTGCTTGGAGTTAGATGTAAAGGGCTTAGGTATTGCCTTGAAGCTAAGCTGTTTCATCCTCTCTTTGATAGTAATAAATGAGAGAAATTCATGAGTCAGATGACTATAAAAGTAACCTGGATCCAAAGATGACACCTGCCACCATCTGTCTGCCTCTTTTTTTTTTTCCTTTTTTTGAAGTTTTTGTCATTTTTTGTAAAATGGATAATTTCTACATCCTCATCACTCCCTTCCTCTACCAGAGTTTTTTAACTCAGACTTGGAATAAATTCTTCAGATATTTCACAGCAGTTGATATGTCTTTAACAGTACAGTTAGTGTTCCCATGTTAACACAAATCCTTTTCCATTTGTACATCTGGCACCACACAAAAAGTGTGAGCGCCTAGCTAAGTAATCTTCCTACCTGTAAGATATGGCTACACAGAGACAACAATTTATATTTGCCAGGTCTGTTGCATGCATCAATGATCTTGCAGTTGTAATTTACTTTCAGAAGCAACAAAACCTTGTACGTTTCATGTCGAGGTACTTTTCTCTACCTTAGGAAACCTGATTTTAGTACAGTTGTTAACAAAGTAAAACAAGCACTGGTAACAGTTTATTGTATTAAGAAGCTGGGTATTCTCAATATAGGCTCGTTTTTTTTGAGAAGCAGAAATCAGATTAAAATAATTCTAAAGAAACAAACTGTTAGAGATGATACAACATGCAAATAAAGATGATGATACTCCATATAGTATGCATTTGTTTGCTTATTGTTTGCTAATGCATTAAAAAAAAAAACAAAAAAAATGAGAAATGGAAGATTGTGACCAGTAGAGATCAGGGATAGAAGAACAGTAACTACCAGAGATCTATGTACAGCCAGGTAAATTGAAGGTCAAATTGTGCTCCTAAAGTATAATAAGCTGTAGGGGAAACAATAATGCATACACAGGCTTGTATTTTAAATTAATTTTTTTGAAGTCTTTCAGTTCTAGATTAAATTCTTTTCTACTACTCATGACTTCTGAAAAACAGCGAATCTAAGCTGAATCCGAAGAGGTAAATGGGAACACATTTTTATCTTCTTTTATAATCTAAGAGTAAGGATTCATTCAAGAAAACAGGGTTGAAGTTAAAAGAGAATATTTTTATGAAACACATAATTAATGCATCGAACTCCCCACCACAAGATAAAAATGATGTAATAGCAGCAGACAGAAAAATAATGTATTTAATGGATGTTGTTACTCTAGACAGAACATTAAAATATATTTTCATAGATGTAAAGCAATTAGAGAATTGCAAGTCATATCAGATGTTTTGACAAAGCAAAAAAAGCATGGAAATGAAAGTGAAATAACATATATATCCCCCTGTTCAAACATCACTGTTATTACTATGCATTACAGAACGTGCACCACAACTCTGATTCTGAGGACTTGAACTTTTATTGTGCATCTTTTAGTTAGCATCTCTCCCCCCCTTCAACCCTATTCATTTTCTAAGAAAAGTGGGTACATCTTGGGTTTTTTCCAGTCACTCCTACTGTGTATAGTATTCTGGTGTAGAATGGTAAATAGTGAATGGATAAGATAAAGTGGTTTCTTTGACAGACAAAATTAATGTTGTGATGCATGGTCTGGAAAACAAAACTGTTCTAAACATCAAAAAAGTATTTTCTTCAAACATTGCTCAAATTGAATTAATTAATAGAGGTAGAACAGCTAAATATTTTGTCCACTAGCTAAATATTTTTTCCACTATCATATGCACATGAACCTTTTCCTTTATTTTGATGACAATGCATAGTCCCTTTTAAAGAAGGGTGTGTGCTCAGCCCTCATACAGTAGCTTGTGCAGCCCAAGCACTGCCGGTTGGAAGGGTATGTTTTACAGCCTGGGCTGTAAAGAATCTCCTTTGACCATGAGATTTGTGAAGAAAACTGCAGATCATCTTAAAAATGTCCTAAAGGTATAATAATCATCACATAGGCAAAGTCACCACAACAAAAAAAAACCAAAAACAAACAAAAAATTATCAATGTGTTAAAGTTCTTAAGTATGAATATTCTAACTGACAAAGAGATATCAGGCAATGTGAAAAGTTAGTTTCAAGTTCAGTTTATCTAAAAAATCTTTTGATTTTTTTAAATGGATGCCATCTCTGTGAAACTTGTTTCAGCTTTGCTGGAGTATTTGATGTTTGCCACCATCAGCTCCTCAAAAATAACAGATAAATAGGGTTTGGCATACCAATTCTTGTGACAGACTAGCCTATTTTACTTCTGTAGCTTGCTCTTCTAAGATTAGTGTAGGTGTGATGATAAGCTTCTTAATAGATGCCCATTAGGAAACTTGTCTTTTCTGTGCACAGAATCAAGAAAATTAAGTACATGTAATGATACATCTACATTTAGGCTAACACAGTTAAGGACAAAGTTACTTCCTCATTTTAAAAATAACTAGGTCTAAACAGAGCTAGATGTGTCACTTGTAGATTACATATAGGTTGGTTCCATATACAGTGAGTTCTATTAGCACAGAAATTGAAATTTTCAATATAGGACTATGCAGATGCAAAGCACTATATTGTTTTATGCAATATATTGTTACAACTTTTAACAAGAAGCTGGAATTAAAATGTCTGCTACTAGTTTACACTGAGAACTCACCAGTACTACAAAACATATTATGCCATTTTATAGACAGAGCCATAATGAAAACATTGCTAAAGTAATGAGACTTGCCAGCTACTGATGAGACTCAGGAGAAATTCTTTAACAGATGTTTCCCACATCAAACAGATACTTATCCCTCTCTGATTACCATGATCTTGAGAATTCATTACCTGATTCAATGATCAACACCTCTTCATCAGTCCCATTAAAAAAAAAAAAAAGAAGAAACTTTCTTGAAATAGGTTTTTCCTTCCACAGCAGCTGATAAAATACATTATGGCCTTAAGTCCCTTATGGTGAAACTGTATTACAGCATTGTTGTGTTCATGACATAATTAGGATCCTGTCAGCACATCAGTCATACACTGATGAATACACATCTCATTCCCTTTACCATTTTAAAACTTACTATCCTCACAGTGACTAGTGACTACTGTACTACAAGCTGACAGGACACATGTGTATTTCTTTAAAATTTCAACTGCTGTCCTTCAGGATTATTTATTATTATTATTTACTGCAAACTTAGTTCAAAAATGTTCCTTTGACAGTTGTTATTTATTATTTTTAAATGACCCTAACATACAATGCACTGCATAATATTCCATCTGGATAGCCTCTTTCTTCAGCTGGAAGTTTCACTACTAAACATTGTTTAGCCACCTCTCAAGTAGAGATATCAAACCCTTTCTAGAGTAGGTAGTCATCACCTAAAGAAAAAAAAAAAAAATAGCAGCTTCTACCCTGACTGCAATTAGCAAGAAAATAAATTTCAGATACTAAACAAGCCTGGAAATATGGAGGGTCAAATTAACCCAAATGAATACCCAGTTCTATTTGTTTCATCTTCTTTAATTTATAGAAATCTCCAAACCTAGATCAAACTAATAATATTTTTATATCTACAACATATATACTTCATTCCTAAAATAACTTGCTCATCTCACAAAACATTAATCATACATATAATACCACTGTACAGTAAAGTACAGTCATTTTTACATACAAAATACCTTGAAATGAGCTGTAGCATACAGGCATTGAAAAGAAATTCTTGCCAAGGAAATGTGAAAGGTCACTTGACTTTTCACATTATTATAAATGTTTAGAATTATGTTGTAGCTTTTTGTCAAATTTTACACCTCTTTAGTTTTCACTGAGTTTCAGAAGGAAAATAACACAGCTCAACTTGAGTGTTTTACTGTTTTTTATTTGCTTTAATATTTATCCTGTTAGTATGAATAATAACTCAGGTAGCTAAAATGGCATGATTTATTTTTGCTATACAGCCCATGCTATGGTTTCTTATGAATGGGATGAAATCAACAGGGATCTTGAGCCAAGAAAAATGACTTCTTAAATAGAAAGAAAATCTTTAAAATACATATTTTAATTCAATTAAAGTTTTTTGTTACTTTTCATATGTGTCAGAAGTAATGATTCCATTGAAATCAAAATTTTCAGCATAGACGTGACATAGAAAAACAAAACCCCTTGATTATCAATGAAAATTTCTTTATAGTAAGTAATCTTATTTAGTCTGGAACATAAAAGAGAGCACATCACTGAAAAACCGGGTAATTCCAGCAGAAGTGGTTTTTTATAATTGTATACTGGGAAACAATTAAATTGAACATCTGAACTTAGCCTAGCAGCTCAAAACCTACACTTCAAAAAATATCACCTTGCCTACCTCTTGCACATAAATCATAGAGTGCCACCTTGCCTGTGCAGCCCTTACTTTCTCAACTGCTAAAAATTGCTGGCATCATTAACTCACTTCATATTATGCTATTTCTCTTTCTGCTGAACCTGTCATCACCTCATTTTCTCCTGCATCCCCCGGTTTGACAGATGCACTTGCAGTAACACTTTTCTAGTTTTTTACTTATTCAGAGTCTGCTATATTGCCAGCTTCCTCCTGAGAGCGCTGCTGGATCAGAAGCTTGCTTCCTATGCTGGCACGTAGAACTAAAGCAGAGCTCCAAGCACCACAAGAACTGCAGTATTGTGTCCTACAGTTAGGCTGCTTATTTCCAACTTAACACATGCTGTGCAGATTTATCCATGATTTACAGAAACAATGAACTTTTCCAAGGGAAATGCATACAGCCCACATTTACTGGGGTCTAGACATCTCTGTCTCATTGACAGGTATAGGGAACATGCCTTATCTATATACATTCCACACAGAACATTACATGTGAAGTACATTCACAGTTTCTGAAAAATCAAACAGATTTTTATTCTGTGTTATTTGTATGTGCATGATTTTTAGAGCTGATGATTATAGCTATTTTTTGTGTACTTTACAAGTATATAATGTGGTATATCTATATTATATTATATAGTATATACCACTATATAATATAAAATTATATAGTGGTGATTGCAGCATGGATAGATTGATATGGAACCCTATCAAAATCATGAAACTACCGATACAACATTATTTCAGTAAGGAATTTAAGGAGATTAATTAAAAATAAAAAACCACTCTGCTGTTTCTAGAAAATCTTATAATCAAATAAGTTTTGTTACACTGTTAGACCATATGCATTTTTTTCTAAAAGCTACTTATAAAAATATGAAGTAAATTAATCCACCTGAAAAATCTAAAAATGTAGTTAGCAGTATCAAGTTGGGTTGCCTGTAGAGGGGTCTGTCAAGCTCTAGTCAGCTCCTTTCACTTCAATACTTTAGAAGTGGTCAAAAGTTACTATACTAATAAAAGGAATACTGATAGACAGGCAAATGTACAGGGTAGACTTTGTCTCTGAAGAGTACTGTAGTTCACTCTTTTGCTCAAGTAAGAACCAAACCATACTGTTTCCACTACCTTACCCCCTTACACCTGCTAAAAAGGAATATGTATCTTATGTAGCTGTTACTTTTCTCCAGCTGCTAAGTGTTTAACTTAGAAAACTAAAAAACTAAACAGTGAAACTAATTTGAAAACTAAACAGTGTTTCAATGTGTGGCTCATAAAATAGTACATGCAATCACAATCTGTAAAATGATCCAAAAGTGGCAACAAAGAGAAACTGTTTTCATAATTTGCTCTTATCTTCTTAATACTTGTCTTGTTTTTAGTCTGCTTTTATTTCTAGTCAAGCTAGGATCCTAGAATTTATTCTGTGTAATATCTGCCAATTCAATTAACGGTCTGTTTACTCCCTCTTCCAGATCATTAATGAAGATGTTAAATAAAACCAGTTCTAACACTAATCCCAGGGTGCCTTGGCAGACATTTCTGCTCACAACATAATTCATCATACCCTTTGTTTGGAGATTACTTGGATGATATAGCTGATGTAAAAGAATGCTGCCCACCTGCTTGGCTGTGTTATCCACAGGGAACATATTACACCAATTACAAGAAAACTTCACTGACTTTATTTGCTTCTTGCTGCAAGCCAGAAAATGAACAGTGTTGACAAGGTTCTAGAGAAGAGCTCTAAAAATTTTTGTTCCTGATACCTGAGAAACAGTTCAGCAACCAAATCACTGGAAATGCTCATCATAGAGGCACATTTCTACTCTTTGAGAAAAAGACTTACTAATTAATGGAGTTAGAGAGATGCAAAGTCCCAGGTTTAAATAAAAATAAATAAATAAATAAATAAATAAATTACTCAAAACCATCAACTTCTAAAAAAAAAACCAACTTATTTTGTGGAAGTGCTCCCAAACCAGAGTATATTCAGCTGAAAATCAGCTTCCTTTGAATCTTTAATAGTAAATTCTATGTAGCTGAAGTTGCATTTAAATTACTTTGTACAGAGACTTCTACAGATGAAGAATTCTCTCAGTAATTTTCCACCCCAGATAATGATCTATGTAACATTGTCACTTACATGGTATCACCAATTGTTTTTCAGTGCTTGAATCTCCTGGTGTAGTTTTCCTTGTTGGTAAATCAGAATACAGATGGTTAAAACAAGGTCTTTCCCTCTTTGAAAAAATAAATAAAAAATAAGGCATTTAGTGGTAGTAGGCATTGTGACTTTCAACAGTTTTTATTCTATTTGTATAAATAATCTCTATAGTTAGTGTGATATAATCTCTATAGTGGAAGCCATAGTGGAAGCTTGCCACTATTACAAAAAGAGTCCAGGGGCTCATTTTCAAACAGCAGTCTGCTTAAACCCAAGATAATTGCAGCTGGTATTATTACTGTGTGATTTCATGATTCAGATATTATTTATGTTATTTGTGGATATAAATCCTATAAATGTGTTTCTGAAGTCCAGTGAGAAGCTTTGTTTTATTTTATGAAGTTCTTTCAGTTTCCTTCATCAGATTCTGTTTATTAGTATTAACCAACATTAATCTTTCCCTAATTACTCCAGTGTCTAAAACCTTTTACAACGATGGCACTTTTATTCACTGACATAAACAGCCTCTTTTTTTTTTTATTAGATCTGACTTAAAATGGGTAATAGAATAGGTAGAGTCCACAACTACTTATCAATGACCCTCTTTTATCTGTGATGAGCCACACTCTAAATAAAAAAAAAAAAATCTCACCATTATCACTGTAAATCTGTATGAGGGAAGTAAAGCCAAAGGCTGAAATACAGTAGAGAAAGTTCAAAACACCTGAAGGCAAAAGGAATAAATCATTCATAGTATTGCAATGTTGCCAACCCTTACACTGAAAAAGTGCATCCTAAAGAAAGGTTTTGTCCTTTCTGAACTTTCCGGTACTCCTGTCAAACCTCTTCCTCCTCAAGTTCTATCAGGTTATTCTCTACCAAATAACCTTGTTGCCAAAGCAACCTTCTCCCCACTTCACAAAACATCAGAAACTTTTTTGCACAGAAGTCCACCTTTTACTGCTGTAGCAGTTTAATCAGCAGCTGGTTTTGACAGTCCTCTGCCAACAGCTCTTAGACACAGTATTTCATTATCAGGAGGTGAAAAAACAAATAAATCTGAGTTGGCAGCATGTGCACAATACGATCTGGAACTTGTTTGAGTAACAAAGAATTTCACACGGAATTCAAAACCACAGCAAGAGTAACCTGGCTGATGAACAATGTAGAACTTAGACTCATAGGAAACAAGCAGATTGTAAGACACCTGTGCTCAGCTAGTCCCACTCAAAGCAAGGCAATTTTCATGGTGAGATTTGATTCCATAGGGTTTTACCCCAAGAGTACACTCTTAATACGGAGATTTCACAAGCACCCTGGACAAGGTGTGTCACCCAAACACTCCTGTTCTTAACCTCTTTTTATTAATTTATATTTTTTAATGTAGAAAAATATTTCCGTTCCTGAATTAATTCCTGAATGCCTCTTGTCCTTTTGCTGTGAGCCTCTGAGAGGAGCCTCTGCATCCTTAATATTCTTAAGCAGGTGAAGACAGATCAGAGAAGCATAGAAAGCCTTGCTTCTCTCTTCTGCCCAGCAAACACTGCTCTCTCAAGTTCTTGCCACCCAGCTCCTAAACATTGGTGGAGCTCGGCTGGACTCGCTTTAGTTTGTCAAAGTCTTCCTGTGCTGGGAAATCCAAAGCTACACATTGGAGTCCAGGTGTGGCTTCCCGTGATATTACTAAGCAGAGCCCATGGCTTTCTGTGGTGTAAGTGAGGCGAGCCGGTGCTTTCCCGTGGCCGGCCAAAGCGAAGGGGCGGCTGGCGGAGCGCCGCGGCCGTGCCGCACGGTGCAGTTCCCGCGCATGGCCAGGCGGGTGCGCTGCCGGGCCGCGCTCCCCGTGCCCGCTACCCCGTCCTGCCGCACAGAGCCCCGGCCAGCACCTGCGACGTGGGGTTATTCCGCCCCAGGAGCTGGACTTCGAAAAAGAGCCATCCTCTCGCTACTGTACAAGTCCAGGCTCCTTTGTGTCTGGATTTCCTCACGTCTAGAAAATAGATCTATTCACTCTGAAACCCAGCGAGACATTTAGCAATTCTCCTCCTTCAGGCCCACATTTCTTTCCCTTGTTTTGCTTCCTTCTTACCCCTTGAGGGGAAAAAAAAAGAGAAAATCTTGGCTGGTCCTTCTCTGCTTTCCTGGCTTGAAAGCCAGGAATGAAATGAAAACCTCAGCTACAGTAATGATATGCTGCCTCCTTCCAGCCAGGAGGAAAAATCTCTTTCGAATCTCCACACGGACAGGCAGAAATTCATAAAGAGCTAAAGCTTTTTATCCTACATCAAAACTGTCTCTAGCCTTTACGAAACTCAGCAAGATCTGTTCTTTCCTTCCAAATTGTTACCCTTGTCTAAGACTCAAGAATAAAATAAGCTCTTTGGGACAGTCAGGAAGCTGGACATCACTTTTGGGTAAAATGAGTACTTTGGAAGACAAAAATAGAAATAAAGTTCATAAAATGTGACATTTACATTACTTTCATTAGCCAATTTGGGTTCTGCTTTCTGTTCTTTCTTGCTGATAGGGTTGCAAGTAATAAATATATGTATGGAAGGCATCCAGTTTTGTTTAATTCACTGGCATTGTCTGAGGAGCAATGAATCATGTCAGAGATTTAAAGGGATTACTGATAGAGAAGAGTGTAACCTTTCTTCCAATACAACAGCTGTTCTGAAAAATTTCCATAATAACAGTTGCTTTTAATTATATAAAGAATTGCAAAGCCTTTTTAGCTTCATATCAATAATGCAGCTTTGATTCAAAAGTTGCTAAAGAGATAATCCTCAGCCTTTTTTGTCAGAGCCAGTCTGTGAATAGCAATGATTTAAATCCCAATGTCATCTTTTTTATCAAAGGAAGGAAAGAATAGTCTTTATTTCCTTGGAACTTAGACTGAAAAATTACAAACAATGCTTGGAAAACATTCTTCTCATAAGATGCCTTCAAGAAATGCTACCAATGCCTAAACAGACACATGTAAAATAAAAGTATCAGACATACGGCACAGACATGAGGAGAAAAAAAAAATCCACTAAAATATCTAGTCAAACATTACCGATAAGAATAAATCATAAATCTCTATATCTAGAATTGGTGTCTTTTACTAAAGAAGGATTATTTTTAGTAATTTTCAGGGCCCTGCCAAGTCAGTAAAAATTGCATTTCTTTATCTTCCACTCTCCCTGCTTCTTTCTGTGATTAAGTACTGGCCTCTGACTGCTTAATGCTTATTCATTCCTCATTTTCTGGGCAGATCACTAGTTTGTGAAGATAATTAGAGACCCCTGCTATTCCTCCTAAGCCTTGAATCTTCAGACTAATTAAAATGGAGTGCTGCATATACACATGCAGCTGATAAAGGCTTACAGCAAGGTACCAAAATCATACTATTTGTGTCACACAAAAAAAGAAGAACTCATTGCAACTGCTAGGATGGAGCAACATTTTTGCTATGGTCTTCTTTCGTGGTTTAAGCATAGTATCCTTCAATTTAGTACTCTCACTGAGACACTCCAAACCACGTGCTACTCTCTTGCTTCCCTTTTCCCTTTCCTCCCACTCTGCAGAGGGCTGGAGAGGAGAATTGGAGGCAGAAAAGGCAAAGACCACTCATGGATTGAGATAAAAAGTCACTGGAAACAGCAATGAGATAAGAAAAAAAAAACAGCAACAATATTAAAAGCAAAAGCTTACAAGAGAGAAAGTGATCCACATGCAAAAATGTTCACCATGGCACTCAACCCGACCAAGGCCACGTCACCCCAACCATTCCCTCTGGCTCGGGACCAGCGCTGCCCAACTGCTCCCTCCAGAAGGCACTGGCACCCTGCTTATTCCAGCAGCAGGGGCCCTTCTCCCTAGGAGAGTCCTTTTCCCCCACCCCTGCCAATGACCTGAGGCGGTACAGATCAACCTCTGGATCCTAGACATGCCCCCTCCTAGCTACTGCAAAAATTAACACTGTTCTGGCCAGAATCATGACACCCTCACTGTATTTTGCCCACCCACTTATCACTTATTTTGTTCTGTTATTACAGCTTCATGAATCTTCTAATACTATGCTTTTGAACAATATTAATATAATATTTCCAGTATGGCATTAAAGTATAAGATAAAATGTCGAAGAAAATATGGCAAATTCTTTATCATACTCTTCTAACTTCTTTTATTTTTTCTTGAGGTGTCAATATTTAAAGTATAACATGCAGTATAAGTGAATACACCTGGGAGCAGTGCACATATAAATGCAATATAGGCAAGAAGGCTACAAAGAATTTTTCTGCCTCTCTCCAGGTACCAATTTTCTCCTTTCGTTTTAGCATGTAGATAGCCTAGAGGCACTGCTGGACACACTGTCTTAAAGATCTTCAAGATTTTATCATTTGAATAAACTACTGCAAGCTTTAAATGCTTTCTTTTATCCTCCAGACAAGAGCAGTAACTTTTATTTAATTTGGGACGAGCCAATATCCATCAACAAAACAAAGAAAACTACTGGCCCTGAACTGTGTCTCAAGACGCAGTAAAGTTATGAGAAGTGTTCATAAATTGCCAAGAAGGTTGTCTGTACTTATCCCATGAATCTCCAGCTTCAGTAAGATCTGCTGTCCCCACCCTGAGGCAGTGGCACATTGCTGTCATATTGTTTCTTCAAATGAAGTTAAACTATGACTGTAAATTAGATTATGCCATTCTGAATGGGTAGAGGCACCTACGCTGACAGATTTTAGTAACTAAAAGCAACAAAGTATGTATCTGGGAAGGGAGTAAGAACCTTTAAGGAGTTATAGTTTTCAGTACAAACTTAGAAAGTAAATTTTTCTTTTCAATTATTTTCCAAACATTTTATTTCTAATTTAAGTAGAGTCTAAGTCAATTCTAATGACTCTAATACTAATCTATAATTTAAGAATTGCAAAAGATCTTTTCTCCTTTGGGTATAATATTTTGAGAAGAAACATGCAGGAAAGAAATTGGAAATGCATCATTTGTGTACCACAATGAGCATCTCTGAACAAATTCCTGTATTCTTGGATCTTTCTTTTTCTCCAGTTTTGCTTTCTAACACAAAATCCCTCACATAGTTAAAATCCCAGTTTCAAATCATCAGTGAACTTGCTGAAGAGACATTCTAATCCTTCTGCTAAGTCTTTTCTAGGAAGCTAACTTTGTGCTGTAGCCAAATATCTCCACGCAGAATGTGCTCACAAATCAAGAGTTGATACCATTTTGTCTATACGTCATACATAGATGGAATTGTTTAACTGCCTCTACATGATTTTTTTTTGGTGTGTGCTCCAAGAGATGCAGTTCCTTGTAATGGCCACATGGTCAGCTCGAACGAAAACACGGTGAGGAGTGTAGTCTCACGTGGAGCGGTCTCTACAAGTCTTCTGCTGGCTTAAAAAGTCACACAAGAAGGAATACATCTAGGTTCAAAGCACTCTGTACGATTTGAAGCAACATATGGTTTATTGATACGGGGTCACCAAAGGAACTGTCACACTGGGTTACTAGGTACTCTAATGGAGAAAAGAGGAATCCTTTTAGTAAAACATTTAATTTAAACTAAAAAAAAAAAAAAATAGATGGATACTGAATTCTTAAGAATATAACGTATTAATAACACGATTAAGACACAGATTCGCTTCCAACAAGCCAAAATCAAATTCATAATCTCAAAAGCCCCTGCCACAATTAATGGCAAGATCACAGCCTTAGATTAGAATATCCTTCCAGAGGTAATTCTATTATAAAACATAAAGTTTGAGGTGGCTATCTTCAGAAGTCATATGTTGAAAATTGTATTTGGTAATAGCAGGCTAATGTAAATGATTAAATTAAATCCACCAAATTAAATCTGTCCTGGTGGTAGTTTTAACTCTAGCAAAAATCAAAGCATGTTATGCAAAGAAAAAGCATTCTGATAAGAGGAACAGCTCAGAATGGTGTCTTTTCTAGTCTACTCCATACTTTCTCAGGAAAGCTGTCGGATCAATTTTCTCCATTTCTCAAAGGGAGGAGGCACCACTGATTGGACTGCTATGGCAGCTTAAAGCAGCTTCCATTCTCCTGTTTGAAAAAAATAAAAAATAAAAATTGCTTTGCTTGGATTTCTAACTAAAGGAGCTGTTTCACTGCTATGAATCCAGACTCCAGAGGTGTCTAGGAAACTCCACTGGCACTTCCACACAGTACCTGGCTCAGCATACAACTGAGTCAACTCTCCCCTTACACTTCATAAAGGAGCCAGGTGAGTGCTTGAAGGCTTGCAGCAGGGTATCCAATACAAGGAATGATCCGTGTGTGGCTAATGGAGAGAGAGACCTAATGAAGCCCCTGATGTAAATCATTGTCTGGTGAGGTGCCTACCTACTGCCACTGATTGCACAGAGTTTTCACAGTTTCCCTTACCTTAGATATATAGTATAGTTGATGGACCTCGATTATCACCAAATTTTAGGGAGTGTGAATATCTTGCCTGTCTCTTTGTAATCCTAACTCCCTCTTGTGGAATTAACCCTTTGGTCTGAGTAGCAGAAAAATTCAAATTTAAGAGAGATTATTTCTGCTTTTTTCCCCCTCCCCCAGCAAAGCCCAAGAAATGAATACAGTATGAGGGTCTCTGGAAAGACATATGATTTTCAGTGTTAGAAAGCAATCCATGTATAATTCCTGAGTGAAAATGGCAAAATTACTCTGCTGAAGACTAACACCAAACTAGCCCAGGTTTTCAAAGGTGTTGAATTTTTTATCTCTAGGGAAATCAAGGACTGCTATAGAGATAAAAAGCTATATTTTCTGAAAGAGTGGTATCTTGTTTACAGCTGACTGCCATTGACAGGTGAACCTGTCATACTCTTAATCATTACCCAGGGAAATTCTGATAATATTGTGACAATATTGAAAAAATAGTAATTTTTAAAGATATAATTGCACACACAATTAAACAGTTTAGGTTTTTTTGCGGCCTCTATCTGTCTAATCCTAAAGCATGTTCTCTCTGGAAATTTCAAGTACAATATATACCTCTATAAGTATTTTTCTTTCTTCTTATATGAATTGGAACCCTAAGAATATGCTTACTGTGACCAGTTTTAAGTAGGTAGAAATTAGGACAGAACTACTTAGTGTCAACTATCCCTTTTACTTCCAAACCATTAATTAAGTACTCCATTTGGAAAACATACTCCATGTCCAGTGAGAATGGTATGTAAGTTGTAGCATTTTACTATGGCTCCAACAATGAAATAAATGCAAGAAACTCTCATACTAAAGCTATTATTCACGACTTGGTTATAATTTTATATTGATACTTCAGTTCCCCAAGAACCTCCTTGACCTCTATCTGCACAGTAACTACAGCTGTAAAAACAAAGCTAAAATAATATGGGCCTTTTTGTAAAGGAAATAAAGACCTCTCTATCAATAAAAGAATCCAGACACTCAAGGCATTATTTATTTTCAGATAATTGACAAAAAATAATTTAACTATGTGTCCATATAAACTATGCATGACCCTCAAAAATCACTGGCAGACCAGGAATTTATAACCAGAACACATTCCCTTGACAGTGCAACTATTTGGATTAATTGCATTAAGAGACTTAATTTTGAAGGATTTGGGAATGTTTTTACAAGGTTTAGGACGGATTTCATTGGGATTACATGATGAGCAATTTTGAGTGTGCTTAACTGTTCACATTAACTCTCTAGGCAACCACGACACAGATCAGTCATCCACTGATTATTAATTCTTATCCAAGATTTTGTCACCATAAAGGGAATATCTTTGTAGTTCACCGTAAACTTCAACAAGCCAGTAGAAAAAAAATAACAAACCATGCTTTGACAAGGATCTCAGTGCTGATGTTCTGTGTACTGCTGGATTTGAACAGAGTGTGCTTGTACTCTGCATATTTCTTTTCTCGTTTTTTTTTTGCCTTCAGAAAAAATGTAATTTTACTATTTGATCTAAAATTATGTTTAAGTTGGTCTATATTTAAATTGATCTATATTTGCCATATGATAATATTCCTTGACAACACCACTTTCAAAGCTCTATTAATTGCAAATCTAACTTACGTATTTAAACAGAGCACCAATGTTCTAAGATTAATTCTAGGGAGAAAATATGCATAAACTAAAAAGTTTTAGCAGTTGGATGTCAGTAGTTCTACTTGCACAAATTAACTACATCAATTTTATGACAAATGTCTTTTTACATGAACTGGGACAAGGCACAGAATTAGGGTTTCTATATAAATTCTAGAAAATTGAATTAAAAAAAGAATTGTATTTTTTTTATAATTCTGGGAACCTGAAGTTTTAGAAAGAAATGTACTTTTCTGTGTTTAATTTTTTTCTAATGAGATCAAAACTGCAGTAATATACCAAAATGTGAGTGTCCAATGCTGAGCATACTGTTCTGTTGTATGCTACTATCTGAAGATAAATATGCAAATGCACAAATAAACCAAGAACTGATGCCTGCAAACAACACTGTGAAAAATAACAGAGGCAGCTGTGCACAGAGCTCCAAATTTAGGAGTATATGTAGATTTAGTCAATTATTATTTTAAAAATATTTTTTACCTTTCACAGCAGATAACATGTCTTACTTGCTCTATCAATTATTCTACAGTAGAAGTCTGATTTTTCTGATGCAAAGGCAGACAGGAAGTAAAAAAAAAAAATTAAAGAAAGTAAAAAAATGTTAAACTATTCTTGAGTGAGACTTACTTGCTTGATTGTTTTTTTGTACTTTGCACATTTAATTACCTGTGGGAGTGATTCTTGTGGACATTGGATTTTTGAAAATCAAAATAAGGTGTGAACAACTATTGATGGAATTACCTGCCTAGAAATATTAAATTCTAATACAGAACTCTGGAATAAATTTAATGGACTTTTTATTTTTTTACACTTAAAACTTGCCTTGTAGCCTGAGAATTTCAGTATGGAAACTGAATGGCAGCAACTGAAATTTCCTGACTAAAAGGAAATACTTTCATAGAAGCAGCTAAGACTATTTTATTTGGAATGCTGTAAAACACAAAGAGCTGTATATTTCTAACTTAGCTACACTATTAGATCACTAAAAAATTGTATCAGCAATAATATTGTCCAACAAGTGTTCTTCATTCAGCTATTGTCATTTAGGTACTTTTACTTATAAACTATCCTGATTCAGAGTTCAGCACTGGTCATTTGCTTCAGAATATAGAACAGTCAGACTAGTACATTACAGTGCTATTACCTCTCTTCCCTTTGTTGCAAATATATTATTAATAAATTTTTATTATAGCAAAGAAATTCCCAAATGTTTGTCACCACCAAACTCTTAATATGAATCTCACCAACAACAGATTGTGCATACCTGGAATTCAGCTTTTAGTAGAATTAAAGTGCATGCAAAAGTTGAGAATGCAGAATTTCTTTTTAAAATTCATGTACATAAGTGGAAAAATGGCTAGAGGGCCTAATTAATGGTTACTATTGGAACTTCTAATTCATCTGCAGAATTAGATGTGGAATTGAAAAACCAATCTACTGTAACACACTGCACAAACTATCTACTGAAAAATAGCCAACTATGAAATTAAATCCCTTATTATGAAAAACATTATATTTGACTGCCAAGTGACACAGCCAAGGAACTATTGTCTATACTTTTAAAGTGCTTTAAATGTTAATATAGAAACCAGAGTTATCAATTTCGAATTGCTTGAAAGAACAATAAGGCAGAATTCTGGAGCAACAGAAAAATTACTTTCACATGCCATTTTTTAACATTGCTGATTTCTGACTTGTGAGCTTAACTCTCTGACTAGAAATTGCCTTATTGTCTTGATATTAAAAGACCACAGCAAAAACACCAGTAAGAAAAAAGGCATTTGCAACAAGTGTAGCACAGCCCAGCTTCAGCAGAAAATGTGAATTATATTTTATTTTAACAAACATCATTTACCCTGATTTATCCACTTTGTGGAAAAAAAAAAAAAATCTTTTACGGAAAATATGTTTTGATTGAACACAGAAAGAAGAGTGGATATGGGCTGTGCATGTAAGAAATAATATTGTGAGTTTTTGACCAGTGTGAGTATTGCCTCACAAGCTGGGCACTGGGAAATGGTGTCCAATGTTCTACCTTGCAACGCAAATTCCTTCAGTTTTCTTAAAGCTCGTAGAGCTTATTATGCTTCTTAGTACTTCAAATGTGGCGGGTAAAGGAACATTTTGTTTCTGTAAACCTGGACTGACTGTACAAACCTATTAAATAGCGACTTTTTGAAAGCTGAAAGCTGAAATTAATTTCTGATTGTGGATTAAAAAGAAAATGCACTTGCGCGTGTTTTAGACACTACCAGGCAGCTACCAGGAGCCAGCGAGTGATTTACGAGCAGCAGGAGCCGCCCCTCGGCAAGAAATGCGCAGGAAGTACCGGGGTGGAGGCTGGCGCGGCCGCACCGCCCTCAGGCGAGCGGGAGATTCGAAAGGCGGGCGGCGGCCATGGTGGAGGGCCCGGGCTGCGCGCTGTGCGCCGAGCGCCTGCGGGCGCGCCTGCGCCGGGGACAGCGCGTGCGGGCCGCGCGGGGCGGCGGCGCGGTGAGGGCGCGGGCGCGGGCACGGGCCACGGGACAGGGATGGACACAGGGACAAGGGCGGGAGAGAGGCCCGGCCCGGAGACCGGGACAGGGGAGGGCAGTGCAGCCGCCTCGGGCAGCGGCGGGGAGCCAGCGCTGTCGCTCGTGGGTATCCGCGGTGGTAGGTGCCGCCAAGTGTGGGTGAGAACGAGCGTGCCAGGACGCCGGAGCTCCGAGCGGGGGTTCGGTGCCCCCCCGTGTCGCAGCTGCAGTCGTCCCTGGGTGTGGTGGGTGTCATCCGCGAATACCGTCTTTATTCTTAAATTGTGAAATATTCTTGTCAGCAACTCAGTAGGTCTCGGCAGGTCATATGTAAAGGTGATGCTGAAGCTGTAGAAACGGGAGCTTTGAGGAGTAATGAGGGAAAGCTTTTAGAATCGCTCGTGTTCACTTAGGATAAATTTCAAAATACCGTGTTGCTTGAGGAAACGTTAAATACCAGGGAAATTATTGCTAATCTTGCTTCTTCATAATCTCAATCGAGGCATGTCCTAGATGTTCTTTAGGGTCCCTTCTGAACCAAACCATCTATGTGAAAATAGAAATATGTGAAACCATAAAGAAATAGAAAAATATAAAGGTGTGAAACCAATCTATGAGAAAGGTACATCTTGACCTACAGAAAGGGGGCTTTTACTTTTATAATTTTTTTTTAAGTAATTTTAGATAGGCCAAGTATATAAATAAAGGGTGTGACATTTGCTTTCAATGTACACAGTATGTAATTTCCCTACTAGTTTTTATCCTTTCATTGACAGCATAAAGCTTGTTATTAAGGCAGAGTAAGATTGTTTCTTCAATGAAACAATTTAGGAAATAATGTGGTTGAAAATACATCTGTCTCATCATTAAGATATGTCTTAAGATTAGTCTTTATAGGTTAATATCTTTCAGGACAGATTTTTGAAGTAAGGAGTTATACTCCTAAGGTTTCAAAAAGAAAGCTCACTCCCTCAAATAGTTTCATTTTCATCACTTTATGCAGTAAAAGTCACCTCAGGGCAGCCTTTATTAGTTGGAAAATGGCCAATTGGAAAATAGCGTTGGACTTGTTAGATTTCACAGGGACTGCTATTCATGGCTAAAGCCTTGGCCACTGCTGAATATTACACTGTTAGGAGACTTTGTACTATGATGACTCTAAGGGTTTGCCTGATACCAAAGAGGTATGAACTTAACTTCAAATATTTGAAAAGACAAGTTAGTTTTCCATCACAGTCATTTCTTATTCCGGTTTATTTTAAACAAACTTGAGTGCCTTAGAGATAAAATAAACTTTGTTGCTCAGCAACAGACTCCAAATACTTTTATTGGAAAGGATGAACTGTTTACATGGAAGAAAAATTTTTCTTTCTTCATATTTTGATAACAGACAAGGTAAATGATGTTATGCAAGAAATATTTTTATTTTCCTACTTGACAGAAATAATAACCATAAAACTCTCTAAATGTGTATAATTTCAAGGTAATAATACAGCGGGAGATTGCATGGAGTAGCTCTGAAATGTCACTAACTAGCAGAAGCCTGGCTGATTTGCCAGAGTTTCTTTCACACGTATTTGTATTGAAATTGAGTGCTGCAGTTGAAGCACTGATATGTGTATCTGCCATGCAGTCAGCGCTGTGATGACAGTGAATCTGCAGCTCACAGGTTTCAGCAGGGTCTGAAGGGACCTTGGGGTGCTAGTTAGGGGCACCCTCACAGGCTGAGAAAAATGGGCTGGTGGAAACTCAAGTTCAGCATTTTCAGGACTAGCAGAGTCCTGTGCTTGGAACAGAAGAGGAACAGCACAGGCCTGGCTGCCACTCAGATGGGAAGTGGCTCTGCACCAAAAAAGGACCTAGGGTCCTGTAAAAGTTGAGTCCATGTGACTAGCATGCCATTCCAAGGGACAGCCCCATGCTGGGGTCTGCAGTTTGAGAAGGATGATTCTTACCTCTGATCAGCACTTGCAAGGCTGCACCTGAGTTTCCAATACCTAATAATAACAAGTTAATAACATACTAGAGTGAGTTAACAATATTCCCCAATAATAACAAGTTAATAAAATACTAGAGTGAGTCCTCTGGTGTGGTTAGCAGGGTGAAGCACATGGTGCTCAAGGAGAAGCTGACAGAACTGGAGTTTTATTGCTCTCCTCAGCTTCCTGTAGGGAGGATATGGGGGAGACAGAGCTAGGCTCCTCTTGGACATGCACAGTGGCTGAGAAGCAGCAGATGCAGGTGACAACAGGAGAAATTCTTATTAGATATTAGGAAAAGTGTTCTACCACAACAATAGTCAAGCCATGGAACAAGGGTCCAAAGAGGCTGGAGCATCCATTGCTGGAGCTGCTCTGAATTTGACTGGGCAAGGCCCTGGGCTCCGTGTCCTAAGTGTATTCTGCTTTGACCAGGTAACCTGTAGACATCCCTTAAAATTTTAATGTATTTTCATGTGCTAAGCAAGAAAATATGACTGCTTCAATTTCACATTTATCTTGTACTCTAGTAGTGTCTCACCTGCTGCTCACCTGCTTCTGAGATTAAACTAGTAGGAAGAGATATCTCTGTGGGCTCAGTGGAAACTTTTCTGTAATACACAAGGCATTATGCAAAGTACTGAAAGTCTATTAGTAACATTTGAAGAAGGATATGGATCTGCAAATGGCAGAATTGACGCTCTGACATGTTTTTAATATTCAAACTGTAACTATTTATTTTACAGCAGTCTAAAACTTAGATTATAAATTCATGACTCAAAGGAAAATGCATACAATTCCCTGATAAAAGAGATGTATTGTTTCAATTGGGAAAAAAATTGAGCAAGTTATGATAGTGTTAGCAGTAGTGACTGCTTCCTGGGTTAACAGTCCCATTGTTTTTGGTAGAATGCTTAAGAAGAATATAGTTAATGTTGTCCAGGTTGGAAAATTAGTTCATACAGCTGCTTGCTGAATGTGTACTGGTGCTAGAATCTAAGCAGTATAAATTATGTTTAATCTTTGTGTGTGTGTACTCATTTTTCAGACTGCTACAGATAAAGAGAGAAGCTCTGGTCATGATTTCCTTGTTGGACATGTTTACAGGGGTGTGGAGACATTGGGAAAGGAACTTTTTATGTATTTTGATCAGAAAGCTTTGAGGTAAGAAGTGAGAAGGCGGTTTCCTATGAATTTAGACTGAATGTATTTGGGGGCTCATATTGTTCTTACTAATGGCACTTCCAGAGATTTGAAAGTGTTACAGAGAAACTTCTCATCAGCCACTCTGCAGTACAGGAGTGCTGGATATAGTCATATGTTCAGATAATTTACTGCTTTACTCCAAGACTCCATGTAAAGGTATCTGGAAATGACAGCTAGTTTTTGACACACTTTGTTTCAAACAGGAAGTTGCATTTTCTAGAGACAAAACAGTTATAGTACATGCAGTGCATCCAGATTCCTGCAGTATTGTGTGGCACTAAATAATTCTAAAGTCTCACCTTTTTACTTTAGAACAAGAAATTGTCAACTCCTTATTACTAGTTCTCATTGAATAACAGATCCTAGGTTTAATTAGCATGCTTTTTCTATTTGTAATTAAAAAGATTTCTAATTTTCCCTATTTCAGGATATCAAAGGTAATGAAACACTGACACTGATGATAGTCAGACTTATTCTTTGCTCAATCATAGCTCCTGGTAGAATATTTTATAAAATGTATGACCTCTTAAAGCATTACTAATGTGTAAAATAAATGCTTGAAAGAATCTGTTCTTCTACTTTGCCATCTGTGCATTTTTCAGTCTATTTCTTTTATTAATTTTTAATTGACCTGCAGGTTTTGCCTTGGTTGTAGGCAAAGAAAAGCAGAAAACAACATATGGCAAATACTAATTACTTTGTTTATGGTGTTACTTGATGTAGCTGTGATGTGATGACAGTGGTGGCAATATGGGGACTAAATTCTTTCTTTTCATACCAGGTGACTTCTGCCTGTTTTAACTGAAAATTATCTGGTCAAGTGGCCTCATTTCTTTCAGCCTCCCTGAAGGTTTAAGAATCTATATTGGAAGATCAGCATGTTAAGTAGAAAAAATTTCTAAGTGCACCAGGAAATGGTGCTACTTAATGATCAGATTTGACTTCTGTATAATGAATTATGAAGACTACTTGAAAACAGCTATGTTTTGGAGGGATTTTTACTTGGGGAGCATTCTTTCTTCTCTGGGAATTGAGCATTCTGTAAGATAATAGTTTGTTGTTGTGTTACTGGTAATGAGTAGAATTAATGTACATGCATACTGCCTTGGTTATGTAAGGTTCACAACTCTAAAAATAGACTGGTGTAATGTTTGGAAGCAATAGTGATGTTAAAATACCTATAAAAACTCTCTTTCTTTCCAGGATTCACTTTGGTATGAATGGTTCCATGCACATTAATCCTGATGGAAGCAAAGACAGAAATGGAACACAACCAATTTTGGAGATACAGCTTGTGGAGGATACTGTTTGTTTTTGGGATGTGACGGTAGAGTACAGGTAAAGCAGAAACTAAGGAAACAGTTTCTTTTTATAATGTTCTTTTAAGGTAAATAAGAAATCATGTAAAAATAGTTAAGTGCTTGGATTCTATCAAGACAAAAATTTCTAAACAGATCATATTTATTGGTATGGTAATTTAAGTTTGTTAGTTTTGTATCAGAGCTTACGTACAGATAAAGTAGTTCTATGCTATAGTGTCATTAGGTAGCGTCAAGACTGGGAGTGAAAATTGGATTTAATTCTGTCCTTAGATCTGTACACTGAAACCCATTGCTCTGTTAATTTCTATCCAAGTCTCATTTCTTAACAAGGGTAACAACCTGTCATGATTACTGGTTTCAAGTTTTCATGCTCCCGAGGTTAGGTTTTTATTTTTTCCTTTTTGGAAACAAGTTTTTATAATTATTCTAATTTACATTAAGCAGATGTTTATGCCCATTAGCACTATACTTCACACTGCTAAAAAAAAACACCAGTGAGCTTGATTTTAAAGTGATTGAGGCTCTTGAGTGGAAATGGGCATGTAAATTCATGTAACATATATAAGCACACTTAAAATTACAAGACACAAAATCTCATGTTAGCCAAGACTTCTTGTACTGTATTATTTTCAGATGATTATGCTTATCCTAATCTAGGATATCTATGTATCTTAAAATACTAATATATATATATATATATATATTTTAATTTTGTAACTACTACTAATGATCTACTGCTACATATATCTATTACATAATTATAATTAGCTCAGTTGGTTAGAGCATGGTGCTAATAATGCCAGGGTTGTAGGTTTGATCCCCATTTGAGCCTTTCACTTAAGAGCTGGACTTCATGATTCTTGTGGGATCCTTCCAACTCAGAATATTCTGATTCTTTAAAATCTAATATATAAATTTAGTTTACAGTTTATATATACACACACACACATAAATGTCATATTGTAACTAGTGGACCACATAACCATACAGTTAGGTATGTTTGAGGGTTCAAACACATGGGCTTTCCATCTTGTAAGCAGTTTTAAAGCAAGGAGCTGGCAAATATTTTTCAAGCTAATAGGAGCAAAACGAGACGATTTCTTGTATGTTGGACTGGATGCATGTTACATGCATGTATCATTGACCTGTTTTTGGAAGAGATGTTTAATGGAATTTCTGTGCCACTTCCTGTCATTGGTGTTTTCATGGTTTGTGTTGTCTGCATATAATTTTCTATTGTAATTTGTTGTGTTGTTTTTAAAACTACACTGCTGTATTAGAATATATTTAAAATAAAAATTATTCAGCGTATTTTTCTCTTCTGTTCTCTTCCAGAAATGCAGCTGAGTGTGAGCAGAAAGTGAGGATGATGGAAAGTTTGGATGTCTGTTCTCCAAAGTTTAGCTTCTCGAGAGCAGAACATGAGATTAAGCAGCAGAACACACGTATGTTGTGTGATGTGTTATTGGATCAAGCAGTATTACCTGGAGTGGGAAATATCATAAAAAACGAAGCACTGTTTGATAGTCGTCTCCATCCAGCTGTTAAGGTGGGTAAATGTCTCAAGATGGTTTTTAAGGGCACCAAAATATTAAGAATTTAAATACATATTTATTTAATATTTTGGTACCTTCTTACCTTTTTTTATCATCTGTACTTTCTTAAGTTATTCCTAGACACTAAATTAATATTTTATCATTATAATGGGAGGTTTTTGTCATGGTACTCCTTGGAGCTGATTAACTTTCATATTCTAAGTGTGGCATCCTGTTATGGTACCATTAAGCTGACAGTCCGTAAATAAGGGAAAATGAAAAGTGCTCAGGTTTGGTTTTGGTTTTTTTTTTGGTTAATTTACTGTCTAAAATAGTTTATGTTGCAGAGTTGATAATTTTTGCAGCTGCTTCTTCCACTTCTTATCCTGCTAGCTGGCACCAATTGCTTTTTTAATCATACTTTTTCTGTTTTAAGATCCTCAAGCATGTGTCTCCAAACTTTGCAAATATCATTGTCTCAACCAGAACAGACATTACATCAAAAGTAAATGGAAGCTTGGTGAAGATTAGTAACTGAAAAGTTTTTTAAATACAGTATTTTGAAAATTGTTCATAGGATCACTCTGGATTTTAATTTTATCTGTGATATGGCAAAAAAAATGAAAAATGTGATTTAAAATCTTGGGTTCTTAAGAAAAATATATTTGGTTGATACATCTCTCTAATTGTTCTGCCTTTGACTGACATATTCTTCCTGAATATCTCTCAAAGGAAAGAGCCTCAGATGATGTCATATTATGGTCCATGAGGACATTGGGAGAGACTTGCTAACTCTTACGTCATTCATGTGATCATGAAGTCTTTGGTCAATATATAGGGAAAGACAACTGAATTTTCTACCACATGTTTTGTGTGGTTGAGGCAAAGCACACTGTTTGATATGCAAGCAGTGAGTTTTGTGGTACAGAATGTGAGCATGTACTGTTTTACTGAGATGTTAAATATTGTGTCAGGGAATTATCACAACATGGAGAAAAGCAACTCCACATCGGTGCTCAAAGTGTACCTACCTCATAGGTCATTTTTGCCATTGTCCCTTAGTGTAGTAATATTCTAAAAGTCATTCTTGTCTTTCTTACAGGTTTGCCAACTGACAGATGAGCATATACGCCACTTGGTGAAAATGACACGTGATTTTACACTGCTTTTTTATAAGGTATTGGCACATATTTCTGGAAAACTTCCAAAATGTTACTCTGTCATGTTAGTGGCGTGTGATCATCTGGTGAAAACAGATAAAGTATAACAATATAAAGATACAACAAAGCAAGTTTCCTTGAATTGGAATGTTGGTTTGTGTGCTCTTTATTAATTGTGACTTGTCAGATGATGGGAAGGTAAGTGCAGTCAAGATTGTCAAAATATGCACAGCTTGGCTCAAAAAACCTTCAGAGGCC
The DNA here is from genome assembly GCF_001522545.3 of Parus major. Classification (NCBI taxonomy): domain Eukaryota; kingdom Metazoa; phylum Chordata; class Aves; order Passeriformes; family Paridae; genus Parus; species Parus major. Next base: position 34,601,264 of record NC_031771.1, read on the forward strand.
AGTTCAAAGAACTGCCTGAGGGCTAGTTGAGTTTTTCTGTGCATGTGCAATTACACCACTCTGAACATGTCAGAATTGATGTAGGCTAACCACGAAGTTACATGTAAGATAACACAGAGATTATTCTTCAAACTGGGAAGTAGAGATTGTCCCAGAGAAGTATGTAGCTAGTTGATATGGCTTCCTTTATAAAGCTTGGAATAGCAATTAAATTTATTTGACTAGATAGTTGTTAATTTCTAATACCCTTTTTTTCCTAACTGAAATAATGGTTTTGGTTGATAAAGTGAAATAAATTATGATTTCTCCCTACTGGTATAACTTCAGTAGGACTTAATTTCTTCCCATATAAACTCTATAATTCCTGGTGCTTCTTAACTTTCCACAATAGATAAAGAGAGAATTTGCCCTAATTCTTCAATGTTTTGTTTCTTTAAGCTGCATACAAAGAAATGAACAGCAGTAGTGATATTTTTGTCTGTTTCTCTTGATGTTCATGAAAGGCAAGGAGCTAGCACTGCTGAAAAGAAATTTTTTGGTTGGTGAGGGTGAGGACACCTAACAGTCCTAAAATCATAAAGGCTAAAACCGTAATTTGTTTAATAGTCTGGTTAAATGTCTGCTTTCTTTCAACCCATTTTAAAGAGTACTTTAGTTTGTTGGTGGGGAAATGTTTGCATTTCTTCAAACTTCGTAGCAAAGTCTGCCACTAAAGAGATATTGTCTAGTTCTGCAACAACTATAATACTCAGGAATTTAAAGGCTTTTAGACTGATAATAAATAAGCAAGTTAAACTTTCTGTTTAGCTAATTTGAAAACTTTTGCAGTCCACACTTAGCAAGCATTCACCAGTCAAGTACTTTGAAGAGGGCTAGCCTCTCCTTCATCTTAAACAGACATAATGAAAATATGTTAATGAGGGATAGTGTATGAAAATTTTTATAGACTGTTAAAGATTCTTTGCAGTCATCATACTGTAATCATTACAGATGCAAAGATGAAGATTCTTGTTTGTGTAAAAAGATGTTGCTTTTGTTTGGTTTTTGCATAACTGAATGGGAAAAAAACTGGTCATAAGAAAATGACTGTAAACCTTGAGGAGGCAGCTGTGTATATTCATGCAAATATATATTAGTAATTCCTTCTCATTGAATTACTAGTTTGCACTGGCACAAGAATTCTCTATCAGCAAGACAGATGAATAAGAGCACAGCAGAAGCAAATGTACTGTGCTCAAAGACACCTGTGTTTTGGGAAAACTCCCAGGGTTTTCATACATTATGGAGCTAGAGCCACTGAACTCTGCCAGAGCTGTGCTGGTATTGCTGGGCCAGCTGTGGTGTCATTTGAACTGTGCTCAAGGGTTTGCAATTGTAGTGCAGAAACTTGTGTGACTCTGCAGGACTGGCTGCATCTCTACTGGGCTCTTCTAGTTCGGATTTTTCTTCCCCACTTTTAACTGTAGTGTTTCTATGCTGACTTCACGGATTGTTTGTGAATTGTCTCGTGAAATGTGCCTACCAGCTGTCTGGAGGCTCTTCAGGTCACTGCCCTTGGGCTTGTACTATACTTAATTTAATACGGCTTTCTGCCAGAATCTAGGGAGATTACCATAGTGCCAACTGGCTTTTCATGAGCCAGGTTGTCTGGCATGGCCAGGGCCAAGATGAATCTGAGCAGCTTGGCAACTGGGCACTACCCAAGATTTACAGAATCTTGGGAATGTTTCTGCATTGCACAGTTCTTTAGGTTTTGGGAAGGCTTATTAACCCAGATTGTAGCATCACGTCTGAGCTCTGCTATGTTTTTGGCTCTTTTAGGGGTGAGAGAAGGCTGTTTTTGTTTTGTGCTTTATGTTTGTTTTGTTTTCCTTGCTGCATTGATTGCAGGTGCCTGGTCAAAGACAGCTGGTGCTGAATCAGAGCTAGCTTGGTCCAGCTAAACTCAGAGAGATCCTAGCATGTATTTGCTTGCACCTTACTAGTATGTTTTTTTTTTCCCTTCTGTCTTTTATTTCACTATGTGGAGAATTAAAGACATTGTTACACTCAATTTGTTAATTCTTTACATAAAATAATGTGAAAAGCCTTTAATAGTGTCTGTCTAAAATATCTTCATCTAGTCAGTGAGTTGACAGTCTATGTAGGGCTTTTTATTTTCAGACTCACGTAAAATTTACCTTGAGTCTCTAACTTGGATTTTAAACACGTTCTGTTTCAGTGCCGCAAAACTGGGTCTCCACTCTACAAACACTACAAAGTGTACAAGCGCCCAGTCTGCAGGGAGTGCAGTGGCAGCATCACCGTGTGTCGTTTGGGAGACCATAACAGGATGACTTACTTTTGCTCTCACTGTCAAAAGGTGGATCCCCAGCTTGTCAGTCTTAGGTATGATGATAACATGGTGGCATTTTTAATCACCTCAAAGTGCTGTTACAGTAAGTGGACACCTCCTTTGAAATAAATGGATCTGTGTGCATTTTATAACTAAATTTAACTAAGCCAGACAAAAACAAAACATCTTGAAAAAAAATAGTTTTGGCTATTGGTATTTTAAAATGGTTAGAAGCTTTGATTCTTTTCTACTGTGCTTTTCAAAGGTATAAACTATTATGAAGTAGCTATTTTTCTAATCAAATGTGGGAATTGCAAAACGATTCAGAGTGCTCAGATTTATTCACTGAAACTAAGTCACTGGAAAAGTTGCCCTTTTTTCTTGGTGTTACCAGTATAAAGGGCTTGGATGTTTCCACACAACTGAGTTGAATATCATTAAGTAGGAATTTGTCTTTTTTTAACAGGATAGTCCCATCAGTCCTGGCATATCTAGATAGCTGTGCATCCATGCAGTTTTCTTCTGGATATAGTTATACTGAGGATAACCAAAACGTCAGTAAATTCAGAGTGCAGCAAACATTTTAGTGGCTAGGTACTTTTTCTTCCTCCTTATTGGATTTTAAAAACTTTCACTATAGGAGTGCTACAGAGACACTTTCACTTCCACATAAATTGTGTTAGCAGCAGCTTTCCTCCTTTTATTTCAGGAAAGCAGAAAATGCATTTGGTATCACAAAGGGTCAAAAGGTAAAAGTTCTAAAAGCACCTTATTCAAACTTAGGCATCTGTTATTCTTGAAAATTTTCATCTGAGGCTTCAGAATTTTGGCTTTATACTCTCTGTCAATCTAATATAAGATGCTGTTTCACTTTGCAACTTTGCCTTGTTAGTATGTATATGTGTGTATATATATATATGTATATATTAGATAACATTTACAGAATGCACAAATCCCTCTCCTACCTCCAAGCTTCTTTCAAGACTCAGATGGCTGAAGGGATTTTGCTTAAAGCTTAAAAAATTGCCTTTGATTACAGATCAAATATCGAAAATTCAAGCATGGAAGATAAATATTTCACAAGCTGATAACCTAGATCTGCCGTATTTTCAGAAAGTAATAATGAGAAATATTTTGCCGAAATGTAGGAAGACAGCAATGAGTCAGATAACTAGAATACAATTTAAGGAAAAAATCTTTCTGTTTTCAAGAACAAGTGATATAGCCTTTTGTTGTTGTACTTTTAAATAAACAACTGAAGAATGCTGTATTAAAGCGAAAAACATGGTAGTGGTGGTTATAAAACAAAAAGGTGGTTTCTTGTCTTGTCCTTATCCTAATGGTCAGTTCTTTGTATTCTACTGCTCTCTTTTCAACTATACAGTAACTGTTACCATGTAAAATTATTAATACCTCAAGTAATTTATTTGCCATTCCAGGCTTCTCGCATTTGATGACTGGAAGGGGCCCATGTGATTATATTGACTTGCTACAGATCATAAAATGCAGAATTCAACCCAGTGGTTCTTGGGTCAAGTAACTTATTATTTTGCTCAATTGAAAAACAGTAAGAAAATACCCATTACAAACTTAGCACATCAAATTTAAATGTACCTTTAATTTTAAAAATAGACCTTTTCCACATATTTAATAAATTGGGATAGGGTGTGGTTGGGGTAATGACAGGATAGATGAACCAGGGGAACAACATGGAATTAAACTTTCAAATATGACACGCTGAATATATTCAGTCTAGTAATGCATTTTTGATAACTGAGTAGAAGAACAAGTGATCTAATAATGTGAAAATACCCACTTTAACACTTACAGTTCAGCTGTGTTGTTTGCTAGCCACAGTATTTGGTGAATGCTACCGTAATGTCTGTTCTACCTCTTAACAGCACAGACTCTTTGGTATGTCAGCAGTTCTCATTATCCTCCTTAGTTTTCCTGTTGTGGAAGATGTGGTAGGTAGTGGATATCTCTACCATTATCTTAGAACTCTGAGCCTGTTACAGAAAGTGATCATTATGGAAAAAGTGATAGGTCAAAGCAGTGTTACAACAGTACCCAACTACAGCATTTGCCTTATTGATTGAAGTGCTTAAATTCTTAGTATTAATAAAAGTCTCCAAAAAGTGCACAATTCCACTAAAACTGAAAAAATCCACATGACAGCTTATCAACCATAAATTGGATAATATCATAGTACTTAAAAATAAACATACATAAGTTATTGAACAGATAAGTTCAAGTTACATATAGCATCCTGTCAATGTTTGGATACTATGACAAGAGTAGTCCCTGGTAACAAGAAGCTGTAAAGGAGTAACTATAATTCTAAATCAGTCTATCAACACAGAAGGTACGATAATTTACAGGAAAATATATAAAACTAAATCTTTAGTGGTGTTTGGAGTAGCTTTGCCTCACAAGTCACAGCTAGGTTCCTTAATTCTGAACAGGTTCCTACATTTTAAAAGGCTTTCCAGCAAATGGTGACACACAAGAGACTTTCTAACTTTTAAGGCTGTCAGTGCTTTTGGCTGTCAAGATAACAAAGTGGACTTATCTGTAGCATTTAAATGAGAAAAAAAAAATAATTATTTGCTAGACTGTGTGATTTTATGCAGTACACCTTCTAAACATTTCCTCATCCAGTAATGCATTTGTTAGCAAGCATTGTGTACAAGGGATGGGGGGGAAAGCCCTGAAACTTTCTCACTAAGCTGCAGTACTTGGAAATGGTGGGGAATCTGAGAGACTGGGGCTTTGTCCTGGAGAGTACATCAGATAATAATTAACTTTCTGTCAATTTTTTGTTTAAATATTTTTATTTGTATTACTTCTGCAGCATCTGGAAAGATTTGCTCTTGAGGTAAAGAAAAGAAAAGTCAAACTTGAACAGTGACATGCTGTCCAAGCTCTGATAGGAGGCTTAACACTGTGTACTGCTTGTTGTGTAGCCCATGCCTCCCTGCACAGAGTGGTATAAGGCAATTTGTAGAGGGAACGTCACAAAACACTAACATCATTCTTTGTTTCACAGCAAACTGCCAGCAAGAAGTAGCCTAATTGGCTGGGCATGTGGCAGGGGGTCATGTTCTAATGAACATGTAGCTCGGAAATCTGAAGAGGAGTGGACGTGTATGCGCTGCACCCTAATAAACAAGCCTTCTGCTGAAATTTGTGATGCCTGTTTGACTTCAAGACCTGAAGGTACTGAAGGGTTGTCTGGCATTTGTATTGGGAAAGAGCATAGGGGGGTGATTTTGTCTGTGATTTTGATGTAGTTTTTATGTAGAAGTGTCTCAATGTGAATCATATATATATATATATATATATATATATATATATATATATATATATATAAAACTAGCTAACTTGCAGTCAGATTTTGAGGAAACCTTACACAGACAATATGGAAACTGTATTGTCTTAAACCCTGAAAGTGTTGTCTTCCAACCTGGTGTGCAGGTGGGATTCTATAGGTGTCTTCAGTGACCCTTTGTTTTTACTGGGGCAAGGAGTGAGAAAAATCTCCATTCTTTCAACTCTCCTTAAAGTCATTCAAAGTTTGCAGTGTACGTCTGAATTAGAAATCATCAAGGGTCAGAAAACTAACTGTTGTTATTTCATGTGAACAAAAGCAGTGTATTTTAGTACCCTTTTCTAAAAGGATACCAGATTTCTCTGGGGCTACTTTTTTTCCCTCCAAGTTCAGAGTAAAAATGATCCTGAACTTCTTACTTCAATTTCTTGTTTGTCTCTTGCTGAAGCTTTTAATGCTGCTATCTACGTTAAATATTGCTTCATTGCTTAATCATTTTATGACTGGAGTGATAGGTGGAAAACCCTTATCTTGCACTAGCTATAGCTCATTTTCTCAGGCCAGGAATCAATAAAATTATGTCTTCGTGCCTTACACGACAGTTGTAGCCAACACAGGTTAATCTTGCAAAATTCTTCTGCCAAATCAGCACCAGAAACCTGAGAATTTTAATCTGTTCACAGAATAAGATTTACCAACTAACATTTATCCTGGAATTAATGATGTCAGCTGGCCTTTATAATCTATTATGCCATGTGCACAAATGCTTTATTTTAAGCTTTGAAACAAAATCTTGTTCCTTCTCCTGTACTTCTGAGTTTTACTTGTTCAGTTATATGCAATTACTGAAATCAGGTCTGGAATTTGAAGATGTCTTCAACTTGATGGAATACTGTTAGGAAATCTTTTTTTTTAAAAAAATAAGGCTTTGTTTTTGTATAGGAGTTGTATTTGAGATTTTTTTTTCAAATATGGATTTGCTTGCCTCTTTTTTTTTTTAATCCTTTAGAATCTTTCCCTTCTCACTTGGTTCAGTGTTTGTTTTTTATGTTGTTTCTAAAATTAACTACTCTCAGCAGAAATGTTTGAATTTTTGAGGACAGAATACTTGGCCTGTAAAATTTGCTGCTGGCCTTACAGTTGAAATAATTCAGTCTGTAGACAGATAATTAGTCACCATTACATTGCAATTTCCGTGCTCCTTTGCTAAGTACAAGGCTGAGCTACTACTATTCTTTCTTTAAAAGTCTGAATAAAACCAGTATGTTTCACTGTGCACCAGTAGCAAAATGGAAGTAGCCTAGAAACAAGTAATGTTCCAAGTCAAATGCAGAGATTCTTATTTTGTTTTGAGTGAGAATGCCTTTGGAGAGAGTGTGCCCTTGTGTATGTCTCATCTACCCATGCTCTGCTTAACTCCCTGTTCTTTGTATGGAATACACTGGATATAGTAGAAAAGGCAGGTCTCTGTCCTTGAACACTATGGTTTCACAGCTACCTAAAAAGATTGCACATAGGATGCCATCACCTGTTTCTCAGGAAAGGAATTACCTATGGACTCCTTATGTATTAAATTGGCATTAATAAATTATTCCCTTTCTTTTGAAATTATTATTGCCCACTAGGAGGGCCTGTAATTCTGTGAAAAAACTTGTTTTTTATACCACAAAGCAAAGTCTGAACTGCTTTCTTCTGAAAATCCTCTTACAGTAAGTAAGTTTGGATGAACACGAAGTCTGGAAAGGATGGGAACTCTGAAAACACTAGAAACCCCAAAATCCTTTTTGTGTCAATAGTAAAATAGTAATTTAAAAATGGATAATGCATCGCTGCTTGGAGGTACTATACTGTGTGATCTCCCATTGCTGGGATTAGATTTTTTATTTTGAAAAATTTAAATTCTTTAATCCTTATGTTTGGGCCAAATTAAATTTTTTTATGGTTAATTGTCCAATAGCTTTCATTACATAGTACTATTGAATGATCCAATTCAAGCAATGGTAATGTTATCTTGAAACACATGTTTTACATGATTCCAAGAGTGCATGAGGTTTTTTTTTATTGTAAGAAATTTTGTACTCTATCTAATTTTGACAGGTTTTGAGATGGTACTGTAAATTTACTCCTTCATTCTCTGCATGACAACTTAGGAATACAGATCAGAAATATAATGTAGCATTCTATGCAGATGGATTATAACTAATAACTTTCTTCCTTAGTTCCAAAGATGGAGAGTTTTGAAGATTCTGCAGCCATTAACACAAGCTTAATGAAGTACCCTTGTAATGATTTCAGAAAACCAAGCACAGAAATAAAGATCAACAGGAAAACTGCATTTGGAACTACAACTCTTGTCTTAACAGATCTTGGTAACAACCCTGTTTTGGGAAATGATACCCAGGTATCTGGTGGCCACTCTCAGCATGTTGTTCCAAAAAGGAATTGTAAACTGATCCAAAGCAGTGCCTGCCAATCAGGGGGAAGCACAGACAAGGACTGCTCAACACATGTAACTGCTCTGGCTTTGTCCTCCTGTCAGCAGCCTGACTCTTTCAAACACATACAGAAGAAACAGAAAACTGATCATGTACCTTTGGTTCACCCATTTAATGTAGCAATCGGGTATGTATGCTAAAATGAAAGCAAGTCTTTATAATCCCATAAACCAACTTTATCCTTAAAGATTAATTGAATACCATGCTGTTGCGCTCAGACAGTGTTGTCTTTGGAGCTCTGCCAGAGGTAACTTGTTCTAGGCTAACTATAATTTAATTCAGATTTCAAAAGCACTGAATTACCTAGGCTGCCACTAGAAAAGTCCTGATTTTGGCATCTAACTAGTACTGCTGTCAGCTAAACAGTTGTTCATAGTTCAGCTATTCCCATTGAATAGGCCCGTCTAGTTTTAACAGGTCAAGCACATTTCTTCCTAGGGAGTTGTCTAATCTTAGCACTGGAGTTGCTATCTGCTTAGAGAGATCTTGAAATCAGTGTGAAAGATTAGAAAAGGAAGGTATCTGGATGAATATATTCTAATTAAAGTTATTTGTCAACTACCAGGTTTCAGCATTCTTCCTCGAAAGGAAGCTTTGTACAGTTGCCTTGATGACCTTCCCATCACTGCTTTCACTCTTTACTTCCCTCTCCATTCTGTATACAGTCACTTCAGTGCCCTACCCATACTCTTATTTACAGGGCCCTGTTCAGACACATCCATTGCCTAGTTAAGAGGAATGTGAGAATCTATGAGGGTTGTCACTGCAGAGTTGGGCAGATAGTCACAACAGTAATGGGAGTGCAAGGTAGATGTCACATTGGTAAATTATGCAGGCTGAATGTGAAATATTGATGATTTGCTACAAAGTTCTAGGTCATGTGTCCATTCTGAAATATGGAAATTACTTCTTGCATTGCTGAAGCACCAGTTTTGAAATGATCTTGCTGACTAGCTAGGCTAGACTGAATGAATACAATTTCTCCTCATGCTCTCAGTACTGAGGAACTGAGGCTGTAGGCAGGATAATTGAGAATACAGAAGACTGCAAACAAGAAATGAGATAGTATCAATCATGACAACAGGTTGTAGCAAATCATCAACTGAAATGCTTTTTTATTGTATTTTTTTAAACAACCAAAACCAACAAAAATCTGTTGGTTATTTTTATCTTACTATGTTTTAATGAGGTGTTGGAATAAAACTGCTGGTGGCTGCAGGACAGCAATAGAGAAGACAACATAAAATTCTTAAGATGATAACTTGACCAGAATGAATTAATATTTTCTTTTTTTCACTAAGATTCCATTATTGCTTTTCTGCTCTATAAATATATTGGTAATACATTTCAGAGCATTAATCTTTTTCATGGCACTATTTTTAAATGAAACTTTGTGTATTGCAGTTAGTCAGAAATTATCTCAATCATATATGTATAAGGAAGAAAGAAACTTTATCCCATTCAGAGAATTCTGTTCTATCCCATCATCTGGATTACTTCTTGTCCAAATATGATTTGGAGCATTACTGTAACTTTTTACTAAAGAGGATGGGATTCTTTTCTGTGAAGCATACAAATGCCTTCAGACTGGAGTAATTAGTGGTATTGGTCTTTTTCCCACTGAGAGCAGAATACTCTTTTAGAACATGCTAGAATTTGAGGTGGGCAGTAGAACATAAGTGGTAATATTTATTTTGTTTCATACATGAATTTGAGTACTTCAAAAGAATTTAAGACATGGTGGGGAAAACTGGTGTAATACCTCAAGAAAAGCTCACAGTCATGTCTATTCGCTACTCGCAATCATTCAGCTTTAGAGGCGCAACAGGGTGCATTAGAGAAGCAAGTCCTTTGTCACTATGTGTGAAAGTACACTGGGTGAGCTATTGCAATGGTAGAAAAGAGTTCTTGGGCTGGTAATCCCTTTTATGCAGAAGTTGTTTTTAACCTGTCATTACAGCACACCTCGAACAAATCTGACAGACGATACTCCTGTGTCGAGCATTGGGCATCCTCGCTGCAGTAAACACAGCCGTCTCTGCAGCCTCAGAGTTGTGAGAAAGGATGGAGAAAACGTGGGAAGGCAGTTTTATTGCTGCCCTCTCCCCAGGGAAACTCGGTGTGACTACTTTCAAGTATGTATAAGGACCTGTTTTTATAATCAGTGCTCATTCCTGCAGCCTCCTTGGCCCAGTAGCCTGTCAGTCATGGACAGATATATTCCATTTAAAGTTTGACATAAGTACTCTTGTACACTGAATTGAAACTAAGACCATAATAATAGCTGTGATCTTAACAGTTTTAGTTACTTCTCTTACTGTTGAAAAGGCACCTGCTTTGTGCAAATGCTCTTAATCTGAGTGATGTAAAACAGATGCATAAGAGAAATATTGGTTTGAGGGGATGTACGAACATCCAACTTTGTACAAGTTGTTTGGATCACCTTCTTCCTGAAAGAAGGACTACAGCAAACTAGATCTAATTGTCATCCATGTTCTGGCTAGCCAAAATCCTGATAGCCTCTAAGGATGATGATTCTGTAATCTGCCTGGGCAAACCCTCCCACTGCTGCACTAATACCTAACATAACCTACCTAGATGCAATTGGTGGCCTCTGCTCCTTGCTACGAATGTACATGTCTGAAAAGAGTTTCCCCTGAAAAGTCAATGACTATCAGGTAGTTAATAGATGAACTGAAGACAGTAATGACCATAGTGCCTAAATTTGAAAAAAACCTTTTTGTTAACATAATTTCAAGTCACACCAGTCAAAGTGTATGCAGTTGCTGTTGATGTTAAAGATAAAATCTAAAAAGTATTCACAAAAGAGATAAAGCCATCCTAAGTACTAGGAAGAATTTCTTCCATGGCATCACCTGTAGATATTTTTCCACTGTCAATTTTAAAATAAGAAATTCATAGCCATCACATGTGCCTGAAACCTGTTTCTTTGGCAGTGGGCCGACTTGGGTTTTCCATTTTGTAACCACGGCAAGCGATGTGTTATGAAGACTGTGTTGAAGATTGGTCCAAATAATGGAAGGAACTTCTTTGTGTGCCGTCTTGGGAAGGAAAAACAGTGTGGCTTCTTCCAATGGGCTGATAATGGGCCAGGTATGCGGATTCTTCCATGATGCCCCTCTCACAGTTACCTGTTCTTCAGGATGTCTTAAGTGCACACAACATTTGTAGTAATTTCTGTTTTGTTCTTTTTCCCTGCTCATCTGTTAACTAGTAAAAGACCTCCAATCTAAAGAACAGATCTAGAAATAGTAATTTTACATAGTCCTATAAAAATTAAACACTGATTTTATGCTGCCTACAATTTTGAAATAAACATTTAGCTTGTAACATATTGTGACATGCTATTGTATTTCTAATAAAAAATTGCAGTTTCCTTTTCTATGTATTGTTTTAAATTTTCTTAAGTGTAAACATGTATTTAACAAAAGTGAATAAAAAGAACATACTTTACTAAATATTGTTTTGTGCTTTCTCAGAGCTTAAGATGAAACAGCAACATACCATACAATTCAGATGTTAGAACAGTTGATTGACCTTGCTTAGATTTGGAAAATGAAGACAACTTCCCTAAAACAAATAACATGACTCTTTGGTTTTCTAAATTATATATTCTAAATCCACATCCTAATTTTTTCTTCTAGTTACTACTGAACATTTTTCTCCCCAATCCATATGTAATGGATAATAAAATCATACCTCAAAGGTGGTTAAAACTCAATTTATAGTCGTTGGTTTTACCACTATTTGCTTAAGCAAGGGGTAGAGTAAATAGAATACACTAAGCTATCAAATCAGAATTCTTCAAATCTTTAGAAAGTGTACTATTAGATACCAAAGAAAATGAGAATAATGAAGAAATGGTTCATACATCATTCAATTGCAATCGTTTTTTAACTGAAAATAATGGGAAATAGTGCTGCATGTGTGGGATGAAGCACATTTAAAAGCACATGGCAAATTGTTCTTTGGTCTGTGCAAAAACTCAGGGTGTTTTATGGGGAAGGACTACTTGATTTTCTTGAGAACATTGTATAACTTCAGACCAATCTAGATCTATTCCATGATGCAATGAATGAAATACTCTTTCATTCTTTTCCTAAGCAGCACAAATTCAGAGGCTTTTTTTCTTCCTCTTTTTAGTAGCTTTTGATACCTTTGAAATCTTTCAAAACTTTCCTTACATGAAGGAAATTTTTTTAATCAGACTGTAGAAACTATAATCTTTATGTTGCTCAATGGCCTCTTTCCAAATAATATATCTCTTTCATGAGGTACAGAACTCCACCTGAGAAGAAAACAAGCTGCTTCACATGGTGAAGACTGATTTTTCCAGTGCCATCTCTTTCTATGATGCTTCTTGTTACAATGATATGTTGCTGCTAGCTTGTGCTTATACATCTAAATTTTTACAACTGCTATCTAACTGGTTCCTCATTTTTATTTGTACAATTCATTATGGTGATAAAATGCTTGATTATTTTTCAATTGTACATGCTTTTGGATGTCTGGCACAGGGATAAATCTTCAGTATTTCAGTTAAAGCTGAAAAATAAAGAAGAAATACAGCCATTTTTGATTACTTGCCTTCTATGAATGTTAAGATTCTCTGAAGCTGGAAGCTGAATGACTTTTCCATACTTTAACACATGAAAAATAACAGTTGGGCTCTTACATATTTTTTTTTTTTTAGCTTAATAGCCAGACAAGAAGTGAGTATATGTTTAAATAAAATGTATACAAATTTTAAATTAAGTGCTCTTATTAGCTTCTGCAATCATTTTACTTTTTCTGTTCTTAAATTTCTTGAGTATGTTGTATGTTTTCTTAAAAAAAAAAATCTGTTTTGAATATTTGTATCAGCCTAATTTTGCTATATACACTAGTTGTGTAATGTCACAAGGTGAGAAATAATGGCAGACAGGGAAATCAAACGGCAAGGACACCCTGGGCTTATCACAGTGAGCTTATCACATGTGAAGGAATCTCACATGTTTACCGTTAAAGACAGTAGGAAACTAAACAAGAGACAGTGAATTCTAATTCACTAGACGTCTCTGCAAACCTTAATGCTTTTGCCAACACTTTTTTTTTTCCCCCCCTTGGAAGATGACACTTTGTAGTTTGTTTAACAAGGTCTGGCTGATAGCTGGTTATAACAAGTTTTGACCAAAAAAAGAACAAAACTTATCTTGGAACAGATCCCCACTCTGCCTTTCAAAAAGAAACTGCATCCAAGGGTGCAAAACCAGATGAAAGTCCTGATTTTCAGTTTTTAGTCTAATAGTTTACAAATGTGTTTTTATTTTTTCACATTGATTCATCTGTCACAGTGCAAGTGATGGAACACATTTCTTTCAGATTTGTATCTGGCTTACACATTTTAATGGCTTGTTGTAGCACACAATCAACTGTGAATGCTAAAAAGAATAACAAGACCTAAGTTAAAAGAGGGAACTGTTTTTCACAAAGATTTTCTGTAATTTATATTCCTAATGAAAGCAAATGTAAATCTTTTCTAGAAGAAATGTAAAGCTTTCAGGAAAATACAGCCCTTATTAAAGGCCTTAGGGTTCTGACATGGTTTTGTTATTTTGGCCTTTACCCAAACACAACTAAGAGAAATGGGATTATTACCAGTGCCTACAGGAGGCTGTTAGGAATGAGAGGCTCGCATAAGCTTCTTTGACTGGATGACTTCTAAAAAGAGGTGCTCATGACAGTTCTGTAACAAAAAGTAGACTTCCAGTAAAGCTGACTTCTAAGTACTCTTGTGTACAACATTTAGAGAACTTTTTTAGACATTAACACTACACGGTGATAGCATGACTCATAATAAAAACCTGTCTTTCACCTTAAGCTGAAAACATGTTTTATATACCACAGAAGTAACCTCAAAAGGTCCCTGAACTCAGCTGAACAGGTTTTAGAGGATCAAATCAAGGTCACACAAGTTGTGGAGTAAAAAGTTTAAACTCAGAAAATATGAATGTCATATGCCATGACCAGTTTCTGCTTTATTGGTAGCACTTTCATTATTATTACAGTTTAAGTAAGCTTAGGCAGAGTATATCCTTCAGAATGAAAGGTATTAATGTTTATTTTCCAATTTCTTCCATTTGGTTTAGAATCAACAGATTTTATGCCTGGTTTCATGCCCTTAAACCCTTATTTAAAACACTGTTTAAACCAGCTATTCATTAAAGACAGCCATTTGATGTCAGCAAATTCAGCAAATAAATGAATACAATACTACTTACTAATTCACTGAGGGAAACTAAATTTACACTGAAAATATGCACTCAAGTTTTGGAACATGACTCTATCACGACTGTGACTACAGACCTTTAAAATTTTACAGCTATTCTGTATCCACCTTTCTATGTAAAAAGGTATTAGTTCTCACTTATTTTTCTGGAATGCAAACTTAAGTAAGAGTCATTTAGCTTGATGGAAAGGGACTTTCAAAGAAGCAGAGGATGCCTTCCTTAGTATCTGTATGAATGCTGATTATTAATGACTAAGCATCTTTCACATGAAATCCAAAGGTATTGTAAAGTCTCTAACAGACTTCACAGCAACTGTGAACATCTCTAGAAGATTTAAAATTCTTTTCCATGTCTGTTCTTGTACTGTTTTGCACTTTCTGCAATTCAGCTTGCTGATGACAGGCAAAGTTCAGCCTCCAGTGTAACTTAATATTCTGCACATCTGTTTTTTATTTTTCTGATGCCTGAAAGATTGTTTATTATATCAAACTTTTGTTTGAATATTCAAAACATACATTCAAAATTAATTTAGAAGTGTGTGGGAATGCGCTATAATTTATCTTAGTGGAACAACAAAATAAAACCCAATCTAAGGAGAGAACCCAACAAATTATTTTCCATATGAAAGCTTATTAAAAATGGATAAAGCACACTTATGGATGAGCAGAATTCAGTGTGTACACAGTATTGTCTAAACATAGTGCTTTAGTTATTTAACTTATTGAATTGCCACTGCTGTAGGAAGTACAGGTCCCTGCAGTTTGTATGCTTTATAATTTTTTATTATAAAATCAACTTCAAACAACATGACTCTTTCAGCCATTATCCATGTGATATGATCATACTATGAAAAGCTGCGAACACTACTCATCTTTTAATACTAAGGTTTTAGGTGAATCTTCTTAAGAGACATGGCAGAGTAAAGAGAGACCTCTAGGCACTGAGCAGCAGAGCTTGACTTAGAGGTGGGATGAAATGTGTAGTTAGGAACATTGAGGGGAAAGTGAAGCAAGAGTTCCTCTGTTTTGGCAGGAGAAGGCCCATTCGATTGGTTCAACTACATATGGAGCTGGAATCTTAGTCAGACACCAAAAGCCTGTGTGGTCTTTCACTCCAACTTGTATTACCTCCACCTTGCATTTTAGATCATCCAACAATTTAACTGCAATCCAACTGCTCTGAGCTCAGATTTAACAGGCTTTAATCTCAGGTTATGAGAAAATCCAACTACAGATTTCACGAAACTATAAAATGACTTAGGTGTAAGACTTGCTGACTGGTCTTCAGCTTCAGGTGGATTCCAGACAGCTCCAAAGATACAGTACTCAAGTGGGCCTTGCCATAGAAGCTTGTATATCACATATTCCTCAGAAGTATTTATTCACTTTATCTTAAATCTAGAACAGATTAAATAATCACCTACCCTACAGTTTTGTGGAAAACATGTGGATTTAGATTTTTTTTCTGGCTGTTTTCTTTAAACATAACATTTTTATTCTATCGCAGTACTCATGACAACAGTGACAGTAATCATTTGATGTGCAAAAAATCTTTCATAATTTATTAGAGACTAGGATACTGTAGTATGGAAAAGACTACCTGAAATGGAGAAAACTGGGAACACATTTTAAGCTTTATTCAAAAAACAATGCAGCACAACACAGAGATTACCAGCTTTGTTACCTGCCCCCAGTGAAGTAGCATTTGCATGGTGCTTTCGCTCCAGCCAGTTGAATGGAAAAGCACAATATTGGCTTAGGCTAACATTATTTTAAACCTATGGCAATATCCATTAAGAACATGCAGAGAAAAAAATAATGCATAACCTCTCATAAAAAATAATTCGGACTACATTTCTCAAACTATAAATAATTTTATACCGGCAAAATCCCAGAGGTTTTAATAAAAAAGAAACAAAATCCAAACACTCATTAATTTATTAAATATGTTCTAGAACTTCAGGATGCTCTTAAACATAAAAATGAAAATTTTGAAATGTCTTTAGAAAAACACTCAAGTTACAAGATATATATATATAAAAAAGCTAAAATTGAAATTTAAATTTTATATGTAGACTACATTTTTAATACTGCTGAGCCTATGAAAGTGAAAAATACATTTAATTGAAGTTCCACTCAAGGCAAAGATGGCAGGCTGTTGGGAAATTTCTTAAGGGTGGTATTTTTGCATGAAGTGGTCTTAAATATAACAGTGTAACTTGCTTTGATTACAGCTGAGAAATAACACTTAAGTCAATACTTGGCCTTGTAGAGGATAAAAGTAAAAAACGTACTTGACACTAGAATGCAAAAACAAGCTTAAAATCATTTGTATGGAGAAGAAATTAGAAAAACAATGCACTTGCTTTTCTCTTTACCTTACTGTACATGCAGAATATATATCCTTTGCTTCTCTGGCAGCTCATGTTAGTTGCACTGTTTTTGTCACTTCTCAGCTTCTTTCCAAGGTTCAATCATCACGAGTATTTCAATGCCATACAGTTTCACCTAGAAATCCATGCCATGTCTCAAGCTACACTTCACTAGAAAAACAGCATATACTTATTTTTCATCAGCCTAAAGTCATCTAATGGGACAAGGCTTTACAATACAAGATAAAAACCCTTCTATAGATGCACGCTTTCAGCAAATGCATTTCTTAAAAACATGAACTGACTTCAAGTAGACCAGAACAAATATATTATCATACCCATTCTTTTCCCATAAATTACTCAGGATAACTTCAAGTAATTTAAACCAGTGTCAGATGCTAAAGGTAGCAACAATGTTACACAAGAAATCCACAATAAGGACTGAAGGTTTCAGAAAGTTACCTTTGAAACTTTTATATCTTTGTAAAACATAGAACCACTGAAAAGGAATGAAAAGTCAAAAAAACCACCATCGCATAAACACACCAGAAAATATGTTTTCCTTTTGCAGGGGAAAATTCATATAAGGAGGTTCCCCTCACTCCCCAGTTAAAAAAAAAAGTCATTATTACTAATCTAAAACCTTATTTTGCAGATCTCAGGTGATGATAGTTTGAATGTAATACATTAGGTGTTACTGAACTCAGTCCCTGATAATGATTATCAGTTGCAATTCAAAAAACTTTTGTTTCCTCCTCATTGTTTTACACAAGCTACATTTGGGTGCTACCTAGAACACATTACTTTCAATTTCAGTTTAAAGCCTTATTCTTCGCACATGGTGGATTAACTTCATTTAATTTGTTATACCAACACATGAAGCACATGAAAAAATTCAAGCACTTGAACTTTGTTCCTAAAATTTCTAGAAGCCAGATAAAGCCCAGTTTTCATACATCCATTTAGCTGTATTTGTTATTGATACGGTATGCAGGACTGACAGCTTTAATGGTAATAAATATTGGAAAAAAACGTTCCTGAGATAGCACTATTAATCAAGTTACAGTCTTCTATTTTGTCAAAAATACTAGTCATTGTGTTAATTGCAAGGTTTCAGGTGACAATCAGTCAGCAGGTTCTGCTGATTGAGACGAGTCTTTTAATGACAGTTTAGGTGATTATATTCACGCTATATTTAGAGCTTGTTTGGGCTGCTTGATTGAAAAAATAACAGGAAAAAAACCCTTGTAACTGACGTTGTGATTGTTTCCTAGGAACGAGAGTGACTTGGGACACACAAAATCTGCAGCTCTTGGATTCCACTCCTTTAGTGGCAGAACTGCAGGCTCAGTCCTGGCCACCAACTGGCAGCAGGCTGCATCTATTCACGATGAGTGAAGAACCAGCCATACTCAGTGCTAAGAAAGCACGTCAACTTTGAAAATGAAGTATACACAACTGAAACTATGTATTTAGTATCAAGGGTATCTGAAATTACCTTGCTTTCTGAAAGCTGCTAAGTTAGAGAGTACTGTACATATCCACTGAAAATATTGTTTCCTAGATATTGCAAATAATAAAAGCATTGCAAACAAACAGTAAGGTCAAAAGAAATGACCTTCAATTGTTCTTAATGTCCATTCATATATAATTTTGCCACCATGATTCATAAATTATAGTAAGAGTAATTTATTCTATAATTTCTTTGCAGGCCTGCCAGATGACCCCAACTCTCTTCTCTGGTTCAAAAGCAAGTCCAGAAATTTGTTTGGGTTGGCTAGAACTATAATTTTTCCAGAAGTTTTGGAAGACTTCATAAAGGTGTGAGTTTGAGGCAGTCAAGACACAGGAAAATATGTACTCAGATTTCAGAAGAAAATAAAACAACTCCCACTTATTCTCTGCAATAAAAATGAATGAATGAATGAATGAATGAATGAATGAATGAATGAATGAATGAATGAATGAAGTTTCTTCAGATATAAAATATCCTGAAACATAAATTTCATTTGCTTGGCCATATGATCAAGACAGATGGCAGTCACAATTTCTCACCTCAATCAGTGTGCACTTTTCTCTTCAGGCTGTAACACTGCTTTACCAGATAGCTCACCCTGAAGCATCATTTCCAAACACATGTTTCCATAACCCTGTTAAGTAAGGCTAAAGTAAACATTCTTGGATGTAAGAAAGATTTACTGATCATTAATTAATTACTAAGATTACAATGATATCTGCTAAATTGTTCTCCTGTGGACAGGCTGCTAACACTGCCAGAACATCATTACAAATATTGAAATTTGTTAACTGTAAATTCCACACATGGGATGGCAGACCTGACACTGTGACTGCATAAAGAAAAGGGTTTTGCCTAGGCTGATAGTCTCACATATTCGGTTTGAGAATAAAATTTACTCATTCTATGAGAAAAGAACGCCTATCTTGTAATTCTGAAGCATGACATATGTATGCTGCTAGCCATTCACTATTAAGTCATAACACTATTGGGAACAGACACTTGTTAAAATGAAAATGTCATAAATGGGAGGTTAAAGAACCACACTGACAACAAATTCTTGCTGTCATAATTCTACCAGAAAGTTACCTTAATGTCTTACTAGTGAACCACTCAGGAACTTGGTCTGTTTTCTGAGCTCTGCTGGTATTCAAGGAATGCTTAAAGGGTTAAAACCAGAAGATCTGGTGAGGAGGAGGGAATAGTTGTGCTCACAGTGACCTTGCAGCTGGGATTGCTGAAAATGTCAGTGTGGGGAACAAATATGTCCATTTTTTATGTCTAGTGTGGTTTATCCTCTGCCTGTTTTAAGTGGAATTCTTGTAAACATAACACTCTCACAGAGATGCACAAAGCCTTTTGTGGTAGTGAGGCAGGCAGAGACCCTCCTGGTGGCCACTAGGATGAGCTAAACCCAAGGAGCCTGTGTCCCTGAGTGTCTCTGCTGCCCTGTGTTGTGAACAAGGTAATGAAATAAATCTACTCTGCATTTTAGCTGTGGCTTGGTGGTTGCCTTGATTACCTGTGTTTCACACATTACCTAACCAGCACTGACAGAAAGAGACATGGTTCACGATGTGTATCCTTGTGGAATCTTCCATCTTCCTAAAGAAGCATGTCTTCACGTGCTACCTTGCTCGTCATCTCATTGTTTCTTACTGAAACTGTTCCACCTAGTATAAATTAATTGCTACTTATTAAAGGAAAATGAGGAGAAAAACATTCTTTGACCTCAGCATTACAGGATAATTAGGCAGGTTATTATTTGAACATGGATTTTCATGTTCCACACGTAATAGCACAGTCATTAGAAGAAATGCAACAAGCCACAAATGCACAAACTCCCTGCCTGCTGAGCAGCATTCAGTGTGCCAGCAGGTCCATCCAACAAGGCCCTGGGGTTGAGCTTGAGGGCCTGTTACCTTACTAACAGTGAGAGCTACTGGTTTTATGCAGCCCCACTAACAAAATCACATACAGATGTCGGATACTTACAAAGATAGAAAGCAGCAGCTGCTACAACGTACTGAGGTCTTCATAAAGCTGAAAATGTTGGACTCCAGTGTCTAGGTCTATTTTGGAACCTCCCAAGAGAAGGTAACTTTTCTTTTTTGAAGCACTCTAAACAAATAGTGAAACTAAAGGCTTCAGCTTTTACAACTGTATTGTTCAGGGATTTTTGTTATTTGCTGTGAGAAATACTTGAGGTACTTACATGAGATAGTCTACTGGATGACCACGTTGCCTCAACTTCCAGTATGCATTTGAAGCTCTTCCCAAATGCCAAATCTGGAAAAAACATAGGTACAAAGCAAAGCATAATGGTTAAATTCAACACTGATTGGGATGTTATGAATAGCTGCCTGACCAAAGTGCAAAAATTATAATTACAAATGACAGTTGGAATATTTATCTGACAGTAGCACTTATATTTCTCATAGTGAGTCACTACATTATTGTTATAAAAGTACAACTTTATGCAAGATCAAGCTTCTATTCCCAAATCTGAAAGAGTCTTGATTTTTCAAATTAAGTTACAGGGTTATGGCTCTATTCTTGAGTGTGGCTGCAGATGTTATCTTAGCTCCACTGAGCATATTGGTGATTGTCTCTTCCCTAAAACTCTTTGTGATTCAGTAACCAGATATCCCTTTGACAGAACTCCCCAAGAATCCAATCTCATAGTCTGTCCAAACACAGCGGTGTTAACACAAAGCACATCTCACAGCGACTTTCAATTAAATAGCCAGTCAAGGAGACTGAATTCATACTGCTCACATTTTCATAAAGCACTGTAGTAGCAGCAGCTGTTCTGAAGTTGTAAAGCCTCCTCAGTCAGCAGAAATTCAAATTCACATTTTAACAAAGGGAAGGTGATCCAAAAGTTATATGGGGATTCTGTACTTTCCCATCCTGAAAATGGGAAACCTAAATTAAGTATTTACATGACAGAAGAGAGAATAAGGGAAACATTACAATAGCCTGTTGATAAAAAAAATGAAAGAATAACTGGATGCCATTCCCAGTTTTTCATATCTTTTACTGAATTTTACTGGGGGAAAAACTGTAGATGGGCCTCTAGCCTGAGGGTTGAATCATGAAACCTGCAGAGAGACAGGCACCTTACCTCAATCTGCAAGAAAATTTAGAAGTCTTCTTTTGCCAAACTAAGAATGTGCTGTCACAGCTGGATAATTTTCCATGCTTCTCAGTTCCCTACTGTGTATCCCTGCATTCTACCTTTTGTTGGCATTAGCAACTGTGTGGCCCTAAAGTAAAACAGAACAGCTTGCTTACATTTTGAAAAAGAAAAAAATTACTTGTTTTTAGTTAGACAGCAAGCTGATCCATTTTGTGGAGCTCCACAATTACCAGAACCAACTGCTTAATTGAAGAGAGAACACATACTTCAGGATGTGGGTAGTAACACCCCTTTTGAGCAAAAGATTCTATCTTCAGCTGAAATCATCCTTTGGATAGACAAAATACAACCTTCTATTCAGCTTTTCATTATTAATTGTTATTTGTTATTAACACTTAATTGTTCCTTGTCCAGTACAGTTGCTTTTGGTGGATATTGTTAGCACTGCTGTAACTATGATTCCTGGAGCTGACATGCTTACAGGAATGATGATGGTATGATATACATACCTGATGCATGCTTCCTCAGCAAGCCCTGCAGCCTTTTCTTGCAGCTCTTAGGTGGGAAGTTATGAACCCCATAGCAGAGCCCATGGAATGGGGTGCAGGCAACAGCTCTTCCCAGTGCCAAGTGCAGAAGGAGGTCAGAGAGGCTAAACTGTTGGATCTGGAATGAAGCATGCACCAGTCTGCCAGTCCTGGTACAGGAACAGTAACCTCCAGCAAAGAGACACAGCAGGCAGGGAGAAGTAGCACTGCAGGAATCAGTTAAAGGCTGGTAACACCCTTAAGCTCAAGCAGCAAAGTGATGTTACCCCTAAAGATCTGTTTTTGGGGCTAGCACTTTCACTAAGCACTAACAGAAGCTGTCATAACTTTAGCTGAGAAGTGAGATCACAGGACTTTTCATGTTGGCAGATTTTTAAGAATGGGTACAGATGGAATGTCAATAGCCACAGTTCATTAACACTGAAGCTACTCCAATGTAATTTATTTTCTACTCTATAACATACAAATTAGTCTTTAGTAACAGCCAGATTAGCAAAGCACACTTGATTGCATCTGAATTAAACTTGTTTATAATATCTTTTACATCCACCCTTTTAAACTATAATATTTTCCTACATCTATTACTGTAAATCCTTCAGAAAAAAAACCCACATAGCTACAGAAATGATTACACAAGGAAAGTAGGAAACTGCCAGTTCTACATTGCAACCCAATGCTCAGGAAAAATGCTGCTGATAAAAACATTAATTTATGTGAAGTTTCAGTTCCTTTGTACTTCTGTATGTACTAGCCTGACAACCCAACCACAAATCTCACAGATGATCCATGATAATTTGTCTTGGATTTTTTCTTGTAACAATGTCTATGCAGGAGCAGCATTAAGCTAGCAGCATAACCGTTTTTATTTTCAAAAAGCCTGTCTCTCTGTATTTAATAAATAACCACATATGCCACCAAGCATCTACTTATGAACAATACACATTCATGATCTCGCTAAGTATAATTCTAAACCTGTAGTGCTGCAATATTGTAATCTACTGCTTCAGCAATTATGGCATCTTTAAAAGGTCATATCATATAGAACTAAATCCTCCCTGACAAATACTACATGATAAAATTATACTACAACACAGTCTATGTCATGCATGAAGTACACTTCAAGAAGAAAATTAAGCAACAGCTGAACCTAGATGGGTATAGCCAGAATGTGTCAAAAAAGCTGACAGCAAAGAAAGCAAAAGTAATATAAAGAAAACATTTATAAACTGACAGATTACAGATTTGAAGAAAATAAAAAGTACCATTAATGACAGAACAGGAAAAATACTACTGTGATTCTTCTGATTATAGGAGAACAAGCCTTTTTCCTGTTTGGGAGGGTTAGGTCTATACCAATCTTTCTATACTTGTATTGGAAAAATAACAAATTTGGGTCTTCCCATCTTTCCATAAGAATACTCAAAAAAACACAAGGCCACGGGATTTCTCTGAAATCCAGTGAATTGAACTGAATAATTCAACTGAATTTCTAATTTGCATTGAATTTCTAAATTGAATGTCTTATTTTTTCAGAGATTTAAATGACAAATGTTTAGAAACTAGAACTATAAACTGCAACCCAACATTCCAACTACATTCAAGTGGCAAAGTCCGCTGCTTTCTATATAATTACCCAACACCAGCAATCAAAATCATAACCTAGCAACAAAGAGAATTCAGGTCAAAATGTACTTTAGAGTCTGCCTGGCAAGTATGCAAAGGTCACTGTAAAGGTAGGAGCTAATCACACCAAGACAGCACTGCACCAGCAGCTGTATTTACTTACACTGATTTCAACTGTTAGGGAAAAAAAGAAAATGAAAACACAGCTAAGGTTGTTAAATGCACAAACATAAATGTTTGCTTCTGACTCAAAAGCTTAAATAACAATATTAGTCACAAAATCCTGAGAATCAGTCATTTCTGCTTCATGAACATTTCAGTTTTTGCTGTAAATTTAATGGCATTTATGCAGAGGAATGAACAGACCCTCCAATGAAAACACTTGTACTTCAGTGCTTAATATATAAAATACCTGCTGTATATTAGAGCTGGAGTAAATTTAAGTATATAGCTGATGTTTCTTCATGCATACAGACTATAGATAATAGCACAGAAATCCTGCATATGTTTCAAAACAAGAATGAACAGCACTGTTAATGGGTTACAATAGTCACACAATAAACTAAACTCAAACAACAAATGCTGATAGATTCACGTTGGTGTATATAGTATTGTACATTCCTTCTAAAAATCAGTCTTGAATTCTCTAAATTATTCCTGACTGAGGCAGTTACAACTGAAAGATCGTGTTTCAGTGGTAACCTACAAATGGTGAAAAGACAGGGAAGCTTTCTTCAGCAAGTGCATAGGAAACATTGCCAGGGTACACACAGATTGCTTTATTAAGGAACAATTTGATGACATGCGAAAATAGAGCACAGTTCGCTTTTAGTCAGACTGTTGAGCAAAGATTCTTTTTCTGTCTTTAGAAACAGAAAAAAAATGGCTAAAAAGAAGCTAATGAACTTAAAAAAGCCCCACAGCTTTATAGGCAGATGCATTCAATTGAACCATTAAATCACAAATCCTCATATTCTGTTGTAAAAGTTGGATAGTCAAAGCTGAAATAGAAAACAGTAAAATACTTTTTTGCAATCCCAGAAGAAACTGTCAAAGTTTTAGCTAACTTTTGACAAGAGTCTGTACTTGATATTTATCTTTCCTAAAAGTATTTGTGTGTCTGCTAAGCATAACAGAACACCATTAAAAACCATTAAAGAAGTATTTAAGATATTTACCAAGCACATTATTTTTCTAATTCTGAATTCCATCCATAATATCAGAATGGTACATTCTTAATATTATGATTTCATATATTGTCAAATTAATGATATATCAAAATAATTTACACAAACTAACCCTTTTATTTATAACTAATGCAACATCACAAAGCAACCCACATTATCAAACCACATGTATTAGTGCCTATGTCTCACGGAGACAAGTAATTTTCATAGAATAATAGAATCAGTAAGGTTGGAAAAGATCTCCAGGACCACCATGCCAACAAAACCATATCACAAAGTGCCATATCCAGTCTTTTATGGAACGCTTCCAGAGATAGTGACTCTGCCATCTCCCTGGGCAGCCCATTCCTATGCTTGACTACCCTTCCAGTGAAGAAACTCCTCCTGATATCCCCAACCTGAACTTCCCTCGGCACAGCTTGAGACCACTTCCCCTTGTCCTGTCACTGGCAGTCTGGGTAAAGAGGCTGCCTCCCACCTGGCTACACCCTCCTCTCAGGCAGCTGTAGCTGAGCCTCATTTTCTCCAGGCTAAACAACCCCACTCCCTCAGCAGCTCCTAGGATTTACTCTCTAAACCCTTCAACACCTCCATTGTCCTTTCTCTGGACTCACTCCAGCCCCTCAATGTCCCCTGTGTTGTGAGGGGCACAGAACTGGACACAGCACTCAGTGCGGCCTCACCAGTGCTGAGTACAGAGGGATAATCCCTGCCCTGCTCCTGCTGGCCACACTATTGCTGATACAGGCCAGGATGCCGCTGGCCTTCTTGGCCACCTGGGCACAGCTGGCTCATGTTCAGCTGCTGTTGACCAGCACAGATCACCTGACTACATAGAAAGTTAGCACTGTAACAGTGACTTCAAAGTACACTGTTATAGGGCACTCATAACCTTTACTGGCATAGACTAGCTAGTACAGAGTGACATAAGCCTTCTAGAAAGCAAGCTCTGGGTGTTCCCAAAGGTGTTCCCTCTTTCAGAAATGAATCCTGGAGGATTCAGCTGCAGCAATTTGAGACATTACCACTCAGCTCCCAGTACTGAACCTTTTACATTCATAAGCCACAATGCAATCTTCAAAGTAGAAATCACTAGGATTTTATTAATCTATTTGCACTTGACTGCCCAAATTATCTGAAGATAGAGCAGCCATGGCAGAAGGGTTGTAAGTAGCACAGGTAGGAAACATCTTAAGCTATTACAGATATATTCAGTAGGAGTTTCTCTGACAAAAGCTTTCTGTGGCCTGCAGTGAATACTGCTACAACATGCTCTGAGGATCCAGTGACAGGAGTCAGTAAATCACTTTGTGAATGAAGCTCAATAGCAGACCATTAAAGAGAGCCAGTCTAGTTTGAATGCTTTATTTCCAGCTTTTAAAGATACCAATTTGAAACAGAAAGCAGCAATCAATCTAAGGCACAGTACACAAGAATCTAAACAACTTTACTAATACATTAAGGTGTGCTTTTATTACCCAATGATTTTATTTAAGTAGACAGAGAATAATTAAAGTGACAAGACACACTCTTTTTATTCGCTCCCCCCTTTTGCCATTTCCTAGCTAAAGTTTAGCAAAGATTCCATCAAATGATCAGTAAGCCACCAATTTAAGAGAATGATCAAACAGATCTTCAAATACCTGTGGAATAATCCTCATGATGCTAAAGTTCTATTACAAATGAATCCTGGTGTTTCTAGACACAGAAAGTGACAAAAGCCAGAGCTGTAGGTAACTGTCACACTCTAGGCATTCAACTGCTCCTTTGCAGAGGTTAATGTGCTGTTGGACGGGGTGAGCGCACAGCATATTAC
This sequence comes from Parus major, assembly GCF_001522545.3. NCBI lineage: Eukaryota > Metazoa > Chordata > Aves > Passeriformes > Paridae > Parus > Parus major. The sequence continues at coordinate 34,627,918 of NC_031771.1, forward strand.
TGACAAGGAAATCACTGGGATTATGGTTCATAACTTCCACTACAATAAACAGGATGATTTCCAATTGTCTCCATATCCAGTCAGTCAACCAAAATTCCTTGAAGGTTTGTACTACCAGGGATGCTAGCATGTACTCTCTATTCAAATGTATTCTCAGCTGTTGTGGAACAAGGTAGAATAGTCCATAAGGACTTCTTACCTCTTCATTAAAGCTTTAAAATAGTCTCCACTATTCCTCAAGCCTCTTTGCATGTCAGCATTTTCATGCAATTTTCTTTTCAAAAGAAAAAAACTGGACTAAATCTTAGAAAGATAATTAAATATTCTCAACATAAATTTTATGCGTAGAGTCATAGTTCCACTTCCAGCCCGTTATTCCAGATGTCTGACAAATATATTTTAATTGTCAAAGCAAAGGGCCTGTTGAATGATTATTCATCACTTCTTGCTACTCAGTTCTTAGGAAAACAAGCAGACCATAACAGCCATTAAATGCTAGAAACAACCATTTTGAGATGTAATAACTGGTGGAACTTGGCAGTGTCCTCTTCTAAGCTGAAATGTTAATAGGAGAAAATAAATTAAATGCAGTCTACTACTTGCTCAGTTGGTTGACTTAGCAAAGGGCTCGAAACCATGAAGTGAAACTGAGTGAATCCTGGAATTTTATTACATGCAGCACCTAGGAAAAAAAAGAAAAGAAGTTTCTAATTTGCTACATGTGGGATTAGTGTCTCTGTCACAGCATTTTATCATCTAAAGATCCAGTTACTAATTCTACTACAGTGGTATGATTATTCTTTTACAATCTGTTTAACCCAAGACATCTTGAAAGTATTCAATTTTTAAGTTAAAATATAGTACTACTGACTGCTGTAGTGCAATTAATGCCCTTATACTACAATTAAAAACAGTAACACAAGTCAGGAAAATCTCTCTCTCTTTCAATCCTGATTAATTTAATGAGTTCCTTCAACACTAATCTCTTAAACACAGAATTATAGGAAGTAAGAGAACAAAGAATAAGCAAGGCAGTCTAACAAAATAATCCACACTGATTAGCAAATTGTACTTCCTACTGATCTAAGAGTTCATTAATGAGATGCCTGGCACAATGACTGCTCTTAGATCACTTTAAAGCTGTGCTTAACATTTATGTTCTCCCTCCCTTATGCCATATCTAGGGAAGGCAAAGCAGTCTGTTTTAAAAACCTTCAAATTAATCATATACAGTCCAGGAAAACAAATGAAGGTTGTAAATATTTTTGGGTTTTGCTAAGACTTCAAAAAATTTTGTGAAAGCCTACGACATCAAAACGCAAAATTAAATTATCTCCAGTCTGCACTAGGACACAGCTGCCCTGCTAACCAGCACTCCATACTGTGAATGGACAGTACCACTGCAATCTTCAAAGACTAATTCATGACTTCTTTAAAATCTACATTACAAAAAATACATTTTGTAAATCTGTGACCTAGTTAGGGTCAAGCAACTTTGTCTGCAAAAGAAAATACATACCATAATTTCCAGTTGTATTGGCACAAACGATAGCACCAAAGAACTTTGGAGCGTACTTTTGGATTCTGGAAATAACTTTCTGACAGGCTACTGTTGGGTCTGTTCCCATCCTCATGTATTCCACAGCTTGATAACTAAAAAAAAACCAACCCCATACCCAGAAAATTAGCCATACTCAGGTTATATAATTTAAACAACTACAGAAGATACCTTGGTTTCTTTGAATAATGGAAACACATGATAAATAATTTTTAGACCAACTTAATATTGGCAATTGTAACTCAACTTTTACATAAAAAGCAATTAAAAGCAAGACTAAAAGGGACTCTACGAGATGACATCTATACCATGTATCAGTCTATGGCAGGCCAAGCCAAGAGTGAACTCTGATGGTTTGCAGTAGTAGAGGCAAAGCAAAAGATCAGTTAAAAAACTGCAAGGAGCAGTGGCTTAGAAGACTTAGTGGCTTCTGTTTTTCATTACACGATTGAATTTGACATTAGAAGTAATTGCTAGTTTTAATAAAGGTTAATGACAAGATAACTTTTTGAGGAAAACTCAATATTACATTACTGATAAACTACTGAGTTCAGTAAGCATTAAAAAAATCTTTCAGAAAAAATTTAAGTTTCTGAAAACATCAAAATTGACACATTTTATTTATTTTAAGAGTATGAAGGTATCATGTTTTCATCAAGACTTTGAGCCACTTTCAAAATTTTTGCAAAGTGATTAAAAAAAACCCCTTATTCCATGAGTAATCAAAATGAATTTCCTTTATATCGAAAGGAATTGCTTGAGATGAACCAGCTGCATTTCCAAAATATCCTGACATAAAAAATTACTTATGTTTCCATTTTCTTTCAGAACCTGAAGATTAAATGATAACTCAAGACATACAAGCAAACATTTTATCGCTTTGATGAAAGATGCGTATACCAAGACCAACTCGTTACACTAAGGCATCTACAGACTGCATTAATTACAGATGTTATCAAAGTACCACAGAGAAGAGTGACTTGCATTTTGAGACTCTCTATTATCTTTGATTTATTCTAACAGTCAAATAGGTTCAAGTTATATAAAGATAACTATCTGAATATAAAGCTGTATTTCACAGAAGTCTCTTCACTAATCAAAAACTCAACAAGAAGTTGCTGTATCAAGGAAGGCATACAGAAAATGTTAGCAATTTTGCCCTTTATTTGACACTTCCTTCACTTCTGAGAGGTTAATTCTTGTCTTTGTTTTCATGTGGGAATATCTAATTATTATGGAATTAGTGAAAATCTTTATCTATAAGAACCAGCAATGAATCACCCAGTCTGGCGGTTAACCCACCGATGCCAACATGAAACATTTTAAGCATTATAGACAAACACTTCAGGCTGCTTAACTGCAATCTAAGCTTTTACTGACTAACCTTATAATGGAGATCAACTTACTACTCATCTTGGTATTTTGTATGGCAAGATAGATCATTTATGAAGTTGTCAACTGCCTTGGATTTGAAAGACTGACTCAGAACAGTTTGAAATTCACTGACAACATCTGTAAATATGCATCAGCTAGCAGGCTTTCTTGGCTGCCAGTTTCAGAAAAGGTGTCTGAGTAATATAAAGGCCACTTCTATATTATCCTTTAAGCATCACTGCCCATTATGTTCAGCATGGACTTCCATAATTGATTCCTGCTGAGACTGACTCACAAGGATGCTCATGAAGAGAGCCATATCTTACACAGTTTATGCAAACATGGTGACAACACTAAAACACCTCTTTCAGTTTCCAATTACATGCAATTACAAAGGATTGCTGCAGTGATACCTCCTATGTGAGCTGAGACCCACACCTCATCCTTTCTACAATTTATCATACCTTCCCATACAACAAATTGCTTTGGAGAAGAAAGCTAATCAGTTCTGCTAAAAAGCATACGGGTTGGAAATATTACCCACTGACTGTTTCCTCACAGCTTGGTAGTATTAAGGAATCTGTCATCAAGATATTTAAGTCTCTTCTTTTAAGACAGATCATAATGGTAACTTGGATCTGCTACTGTTCTTTCCCCTTTCAGTCCTTCCTTTACTCCCAACTTCAGCAGCCACTAAGTCAGACCATATTTTTAATCAGTATCTTCATTTGCTGAGTCCACGTTTTGCTGCAGAAATCTAGCAAAGTCTGCCCTAAGGACAAACCTGGGTAAGAAGCGCATCATGATGTCACCATCCCCAGTGGCTGCAGCTCCTCCAGCTGTACTATCTGCGTAGGATCCCGCTCCAGCTATCGGAGAATCTCCAACACGTCTGCAGTGAACAGTGGAAAACAAAACACAAACTTTGCTAGCCTTATTGCCTCCAGATGACTTAGCATTAAACCCACAAGAAAACAGAACAGGTAAAGAGGTCAATCCACTGCAGTCAAAAGTATTGTCTTAAACTACCTGTGAAAGTGATCTGTGATAACCTGACAGACCTGAGGCTTAATCCACCTCCAATGTGTAACTGTCTGTTATTATACTGACTATAGTTAAGCCAGTGAGCTTTAGCCTGTGGGCAACAGTAAGCAGCTGGGGACGTTAATATGTTCAATAACTTGTTGCTAAATCCAGAAGTTGTCTGACTTGGTTGACAGACAATAATCCTAACTGTGTAGAAAAAGTATCTCCAAGACAAAACACAAGCCTGAGGCTCTGATTTTATGTACATTTCTTAGGGGACTGTGCGCCTCTCCAAAATGCTTATTTGTCTCTGGTGCCTTGCCTTACAAGTTGTCTCACAACTGTGCCAGTGGTTTGTGTCTCTATATGGCAAATTAAGCAAGCTGAGAAACAAGCATTCCCTCAAATAAACACATGTAGTCTTTCAACTGAATCAGTTTCTCAATATTAGGATTTATGGCAAGTGCACAAAAAAAAAAAAAAAGCCGTTTTGTGATCTAAAGGTTAACGTTTTAATCCCCAATGACAGGTTTAACATGGGAAACAAGATGGGGATGAAGGCTTTTTTGTAAAATCAGACATACTAACCCTGGAAGTTTGTGGATTGCACCATTAGTAGATGTCCCAGAAGCAACAGTTCCATTCACCCCAATTACAACCATACCTAAGATTTTCAACAGGGAAAAAACATTCAGAAACACTACTAACATATTTATTTAGTTAGCACTACGCGTATCAAACAGAACCAAAATGCCCAGACTACCCAAATTACTGATCTCCTGAAATACAAGAGTTGTACTCTTTAGGAAAACAAGTTATTTTTAGAAGAGATTTGAAGATTTTTACAATCTATTACAAGTGCTCAAAAAGAAATGTGAAATAGTGAATGCCACACTGTTCAGAGCTATATATTGCTGCTGCTGCATATGCAGCCACTGCCTCCTTTTTAACCAGTAGAGAACAAGTACCTGGTGTCACCACATTGAGCACCAATACCATCAGAACAATGAAGTTCAGAAATTACAAATGGTACTTGAAGGAAATTAAACAAGTCAGAAGCATGAGCTTAAATTTGGCAGAAGATGACATATTGCCTACCAAAGTAACTAGAATTACACAATGAACAACCAAATGTATGGATGAGCCTACCCCTTGCTAATTTTGTGCTGGAAGGAAAGCCACTGCCTCGTACTAAAGAAGTTTAGATTGTCACTTGGAAAGATTTGGGATCAGTTGTTTCTCCAAAGAGCAAGACTTTAACTCCATAGAGCAGGAGAGGGCATTAATTACTGCTAGCATAAAACTCGAGTACAAAGAGCCAGGAAGCAAAATTTGATGAGCTGAATTCTGTTTCTCTGAAGTCTCTAAGCGGTATCTTCTCTTTCCTGACCAGTAGGAGCTAAAAACATAGAGGCACAGACCCAATGGCCTCTGCAAAAAAAATTGGAAGTGCACCAGCTTCTACCAATGTCCAAAATGTACACTGAATGAAGACTCCTCTCAAAATGTGCTCCTCACAGAGATATTTCATATGTAAAACAATGGGGTGGGAAATCTTGAAATAGTAATACAAAATACCATCATTTACTACAAAACAGCTTAGGATTACTTAATGATCGATCAATTCCTGAACTGTATTTAGCAGATTCCTCTCTCCTCACACTCCACAATTTCTGTTTTCCACCACTTACCGAATTACCCCAGCAAGTAAGCTAGCTATCAACTTGAGAATTTGATAGGTTGCCTGACTTCCGTAGACTAGGAATTGATTATTAGTAAGATGAACAGAAACAAAGAAAGATTCACACTTGAAACAGCTTAATTCTTGGTATTGTAAAGACCATCAGACAAAAAGTTCTGGATTGCTAAACTGAGAAAAATCCAAACTAAACCAAAAAGTGCAGGTTTCAAGACTACAAAGATATGAAAGACATAAATCTGTAACTGCCCTAGTCCTTTGTCTGATCTGCTCATTAATCTACCTATAGGCTTAGCAATTAACAGTCCTCCATCAGAAAACTCTTAGAAGTTTCTGGGACTACTACTACTACTACTAACTTGTTTTAATGTTAGTTTCTGTAGAAATTCACTGATTTAGAAAAAAGACAGAAGAAAAAATGAAAGCAAACTTTATTTTACAAGATCAAGGAGTATGACACACACTGCTTTTAGTTGGCAACAGGACTACTGGTATACTCATTTCCTCTACCACTGCAAGGCCTTTTAAGTTGGTCTGACAGCACACCATAATCAAGATAAGCATAATTATTTTTAACTTAGTCAGTTTTCTAAGCATCCACAGCTGGCCAAGCAATTATGCCAAAGTATCCGTGGGAAAAGCAGCAATGATAAAGAGCTAATGGCAAAAATGAAGCAAATGTCTGTGCAACCAGTGAACTGGAAAAAAAACCAAAACAAATCCTACTTTTAGGCACTCCATCCTAATATGTAAGTAACAGAATCTTGAAACCACTATAAACAGGAAACAATTCCTATATGAAATACTTTCCTTAATACTTAATACTTTTCTTAAATACTTAAACAAATATGACTTAATCATTAGAGGAATGAGAAAAAAAAAGATCACCATCATAGTTACCAAAAGTTCTTACCAATAGTATCATGGTTCTGAACACTTCTTTGTGAGCTGGTCTGTTCTTCTTTATAAGTTATTTTTTCACGTCGTTTATAGGGTCCACAGGACTTTGAAGAGTCTGGCACCACATTCTGTAATTAGTTTGTTATTTGCATGAATAATATAACATATTCAATACAGATATAGTAAAAAATACTCCAATCAATACCTATAATCTACTATAAAGGAAATTGATATCCTTAATAGATGTACTCAATAGATGCACTTAAACCACAGAGTTATACTAAGATCCCACAGATTGTTTTGTTTAATGAATAAAGACTGGTTTCTGGTATTCTAAAGTAAAAAGGATTTCCTGGAGAAATTGTTCAAATTAAAGACTCTCCTTTGCTCAACTGACTGGTCAAAAAAAACCCCGAACCAGTGTACAAATGTAAAAAACTGTAACACCCAAAGTAAAAAAAAAATCCCCATTTAAACAAGCCAAGCTCACCACAACAGGCAAATTTAATGGACATCTGCACTAACCTGATGTATTCATAGGTCTCCATAAAGCCTCTCAACTATTTAAAGATCTTAATTATTACTGTAAGATTTTCTTTCAGAAATTTATACATGCACTTCTTTGTTTATTTTGCTAAGTCTGTTCCAGTTAAAAACTAAAATAAAACTCTCACACCAAAACACAACTGCAGCAAGGTCAAAAGCAGCAGGATCTAAGAAATAATAACTAGACACATACACTTCCAAGTCTAACAAGTGCTTAGTAACATCACGTTTTTTCTGTCTAATAAGCAAAATTTATTTTTCTTCACATGTAAAGTGCAACTTCAATATAAGCTAAAAGGAAGGAGCAATGCTGCACTACTGACTTTCTAAATCCCCCCTTCACTGCCATCATTGCACTGTACCTTCCAGTAGTTTGGCTGACAGCTTCGATTAAGCCACTCTGAAAACAGCGAAAGAGATTTCTGGGTAGTTAAATCTTCATATGGGAACCCCATTCTTACAGCAAACAGGGAGGCTTGAAAAGCAAGAACAAAATAAAAAAGAAACATTGATTTATTCACAGTTTTATGATAATCCATTCATGTTATGGTTTTTTTTTTAGAAGTCAACAAATTCTAAATCCTTTTTGGAGATGAGAATCCATCTTCAGGGAACAGTATCAGCCATTAAAGTGATGTAAAACTGCAGGAGCCAACTCTAGATTCACAGGTAGTAACAAAAGTTTTCCCATTGAAAGAGAAACAAATGCAACTCTGTTAATCAACGGGACACAACTAAGAGTGTGGAGAAAAAACAGACTAGGCTGTGAGGGTCACAGAGATAAGTAAGTCATACAAATATATTTTCCTTAAAAAGCAAATTTTTATCATAAATAACAGCACATCCGCAATTAAAACTCTGATACTTAAAGAAAGCAATCCACCAGCTTACATCATATTGCACTTCTTCCTTGCAGCTTTAAAAGTGACAGCTTCCTTGTTTTGAAAATAAATATAGTATTTATATAGCAAAAGAAATACCAACACAAGCAATGAAATAATGCTACACTTCTAAGAATGACTTATCATTAGGCAAAGGGAAAAGAAAAAAGATCAACTGTTCTTTCATCTTTCAGCTGTAGATACCTTTGATATTTCCCAGTAACAGATACCGTTGCTAGGTTCAGAGGCTTGAATTTATGTTATCAATCCTTGATAATAATGTCATTATAATACACAGTACACAGCTGAACAAACTTATCCAGTCCAAAAATTAAGAGAAACCTTCAATTATTTCTGGACTGCTTTTCTATGTTTTTCTTAAAAACTGAAACAAGTAAGGTATCATAGGAAAACAAAACTGACAGCTTAAATGAAATATATATTTTCTTACTTACAGAACAAACAGGAAGAATTTGGGTTTTTTGGTTTTTGTTTTGTTTTACTTTTGTTTTTTTGGTAAGATAAAATTGTGCTTGTGCGTGTTTGTCAGCAATTCTTTCACAATTTTTTAAACATTGTTTCTATTCCAGGAAGCATAGTTCCTAATTTGGCATCTTGAACAAAAAAATGCCTGCAGAGATTACATACGTTTATACAAAAGATTTTACCGTTCTATTTTTTTCTGTAATGTAAGTATTTCTACTTAGAAAATAAACTATTTGTTCTCTCACATGCCAGTTTGAATGTTCAAATGGATTTTCTTTTTATTCATCTTCACCCGGTGAAGACAATCAGTTTCTCTTATCCAAGTTCCAATTTCCACAAAAAATACATTTCTTCAAAAGAAATAGTCTTTCTCAATTTCTCCAGTGCTTTCATTAATTCATTAACATTAAACATCACCTCCAGTTTTTACTCAGCTAAAAATTTAGCTTTCATATCTTTCTTTTGCCACTACTGGTAGACATTTTCTTCTGAGCAAGCTATCACTGACAGTAAGAACTCAGCATAACAAACTTGTCCATATACCCCCATTAGGCAAAGAGCTATCTTCACAGAAGATACCACTTAATGATACTTAAATCAGCACTTTATTCCTTCTGTTTCATCTTCCTTATCCTTTCTGCTCATTCTCCTGATTAGAATTTAAAAATACTATGATAACTAGCAATGAGGGGCAAATGAGTATTAGAAGTATTTCTCCTTCCACTACTAAACTCCTGACCAATTAATTTTTCTGCACTACATGTGAAATCTCTCTCAAAAAAGCCACTCATAATCATGGTCAATTGCCTTACATTAAATAGAATCTACAGGTTTCTCTGTTCAGACCTTCAGTCAAATTGTATCCTCACCTCTCAAAATTGTTCCATTTTACTCCATCAAAAAATTGCTCCTGCACTTACTTTGGTACATGCTAATTCCTTCAAGAATATTTTATCGTCTCATCAATTTCAAAGCACTTGGATCACCATTAATGCTCAAAATGTCATTTTCCACACTTATCTCCATTTCTTTCTGAGCAGGTACAGGCTCGGAGCAGGGTTCTTAAAAGCCAAGAAACTTGCACACTACTCACATACCTCTGGGGAATGAACATCTCTTTTTGAAACTGGTACTATTCTACCAACAGCAGCCTGCATTTAAAAAGCTAAACCAAGCCTCCAATTTGTTATTGCTCTTTTGTTGTGTCTGGGAGTACAGCCTCTAATGAGCTTTTTTACATTTAAGTTCTCACTAATACTTTTAGACTATGAAATACATTAATCAGACTCAATATATACCAAAATATTAGAATTTAACTCTAACGCCTATCATGCCATTCCTTGGAAAAAGTTACTTCATCATTTTAAATGCAACATTTACATCTAACAGTTTCTATAGTGTCTTTTAATAAATCATCTTTGGTAACTTGAATATCAGTGATATTAGCAAAGCCTTGGGATTACAAGTCAGCATTTGCAGTTAAGCTGATGGAAAAAAATATAAAACTATTTTTTTCCTTCTAAAAATAAACCTATTTCATAGACACAGAATGAAACAATGAACACTTTTGAACTATTTTGAGTAGTTTGATTTGATTGTCAAGGAATTCTTCCACTAATATTACCAAGATGAAAACTATATTACCAAGATGGCAATTTTATTAGGAAGTGTTTTAAAACGAGGATTTGACTTGGAAATAGTTAAAGGAATAATTACCTGACTCTCCCACTAGTAATGTATGCTTAGTGTATTCAATGACCTTTCGTGCTACACCAATTGCATTTTTCACACGCCTGAGATCCGCAACAGCCCCAACTTCCATAGTGTTGCTGGAAACAAGGAATATTTAAAACTTATTAAAACTAAAACAATAATTGCACATTTTTTACTAGACAAAATCTGTTCTCATCTAAATCAAAAAGCTTGCTCCTTTAACATAATGCTTTAATTGTTCTATGGCACAGATAGACATCAGCATACTAGTAGGGAAAGACTTCCTACATATAGCTTCCTTTCACAGGCATGGATATGTTGCCCAAGAAACAATACTTCCATTCACAGTGATATTTTCAGTAGAGTAACTATTTTGTTACATAAGCTCATAACATGAACTTGCAATTACTTTTTAATCAGGACAGCTTTAAATAGCAAATAAATTATTGAAGACAATTTTTCTGAAAGTGAAATATTTATGGACTGAACGTAAAGGGAAAGCTAACAAAGCTACAAACCATCTGTTTCAACTGTTATACCTACAAGTGGATTAATACATTAAAAGTGCAGAGTCATTTCCTACTCTTCCAACAATGTATGTTATTTTTCCTTGTTCCAAGTTAGCTTGTCCCATAGTCAGCCCTGAAACAACAAGATCCTTTAACAACCCTCAAGTGTGTCAAAAATGGTGTGAGAAACAAGTTAATGGAAGCTGGCTTTCGCTGGTACTATATGAATTGATATTATATCATTAATTATACTGTTGATTAAATATTATGTCGTCAATATTGAGAGAGTGATACACATTGTGGAGTGGTTGATGTAGTAGCAGTGGCCTAGTTTTGAGGTTGGTTTTCAGGAGGATTGTTTTGTGTGCTGCAGTGGGAACTTGTGAGTTTACACTGAACGGCTGTTGCTGGCCAAACCTTTGAGACAGGACCTTAAAAGGAGCATAACTTCATCCAATGATAGCCCTGAGGACCACAGTGAAACTGCATCAGCGCCAAGGACAGTGACATGGACAGAGACTATGTAAAATCAAAATAAATATGCATCAAACTGATGCAACACCAGGGGTATAAAAGGCAGAGCTGCCATTTTGTGGACAAGCCTCAGGCATTTGGCCACACTCCCAGCGCTGTCCCTTTTGCTTTTATAAAACTTCTATAACTCATTCCCACTTGGGGTCTGAGTCATTTATAACAGCAGGGATCATTCTTTTCTCCATACAGTTTCCTTACCCATCCATAATCATTGCATCCAGAGTTGTTTCTCCACTTTCATCTGGGCTTCCTCCATATCCCACGCTCCCATCGCACTGATCGATCTCACACTGACCACAGCCTCTCTCAACCGCGTCAAGCTCTGAGCCTCCGGACTCTAAAACTCTCCAAGCTGTAATCAACACAAATAATTAAATGTCACCAGGGAAAACACTTTTCACTGCTGCTTAAAGATGGGCATGACTCAGGTGTGGTGCACTACATAAGTGGATAAAAAACAGTAAACTGTAAATTATAAAGTGAAAATATAAATAGAACCAAAAGAACATAAAGTATCACTTTTCTAAATATTCTTTTTCTTGCATATCTGATTAATGTTTCTTAAAGAGAAACAGAGCTTTCCTTCTGACTGAGGTATTATTTATTAACAATTACCACAAGCTCTCCATATCAAATACCCTTCTCTGCCCAGAACCAATCATTACTTTATTACTGGTTGTTTAAAGCCTTCTGGGAGAATGAAGAAGGAAAAAAAATATTTTTGACTCAAAAAAAGAAAAAAAGGCCAAAAAAAGAGCCACCCTCAAAAACTTCACATGAGAATATTAAGAATATATTCCATATAATATATATATAATACATCTTTTTCTATATAATTAGGTATATAATATTAAGAATATATTCCAACTGCAGAACAAAAAGTTATAGACCTACATCACTAACTACATAAGTACAAAAGCAAAGTGAAAATTACATTTAAGAAATTAAGTCTCCATGTTCTCCTGTTCAACCCTTGGTCTTTTGTTCTTCAGGATCTAGATCATGGTGCAGCTTTTTAAGACATTACAGATGTGTCAGATGACATGACTTGAGTACACTGAGCCTGAAGGCATTGCACATACAAGATTTCATAAGGATGGACCTCAGGCAAGATATTTAAGGTGCTTGAGCTTGCTGTCACTGATAATCACAGTCCTGCTTACTCCTATTTGTGCCGGCTCTGGTGCTCCATCACCTGACAGACCCAGCACAGGGGAGGCAGCACATGCACACAGGCCAGCTCTTTTAGCTGAAGTAAACCATCTCAAGAAGGCTCGTGATCACAGATGCTGCATGCCAACTACATGAAGTTGCCTGCACCAGGGAAAAAGACTTAATACCATGCATCCACCTCCACATATGCTTGCCTCTACTACAAACTTCAGTGTGAGGCGTATTCTCTGACTCGTATTACCTTTACTGCTGTGAGTAGGCTTGGCACAGGCTTTCAGTAGCTGCAAAGAAAAGGCCTTGCAATTTTCCTGAGTATTTCACTTCTGACTTTATTTGTAACTTATTTCACAAGCAAGCATTCCACAGTATGGGGTTATTTTCAACTCTTCTGTAATAAAAGTCTTTTAAAATTAGTGTTCACAGCTAACGTATGTTGCCATAGGAAAGCCCGCTTTTACTGTCAGTAACACACCACAAAACAACAGAGCTTCAAAGAAATAATGTAACTACCTAATTCTTTAGGGGACAAGATGGAATCCCAAAGAACCCCATAAATCACCATTAAAAAACACTGCACAAGAGTGAAAACCACATTATTAGCAAAAGTATGTCTTTGATCTAGCTTTTCCGCAGTTCCTAATTCCGCTCCTTAGTTTTGGTGGGTTTTTGTAGCGTTATTTCCCAAAGTGAATAGTGAAACCATTTGCTTGCAGGCTCCCGGCAGCAGAGTGAAGGAAGGGCAAGCTCCGGGACTTGGTCCTTCCCCTGAGAAGGGTAACTCTTTCCAAGGCACCTCCCGCCACCTCCCCGCCGGCAGCGGGGCTGCCTCTGAGCCGGACGGGGCAGCGCGGGGAGCAGAGCCCGGGCCCTCCGCACCCAGCGCCGCTTGGCAGCCGGCTCACAGCCCGCTCCTTCTGGCCACACACCAGCCAGTCACGCCCCAGAGACTCATTTTTCCTTAAGCAGCACCAACACCCAGGTCTGCCTGGCGGCCCCTCAGCAGGAGAGCGCTCCCGAAAGGAACCAAGCAGCGCGGCACAGCACCGGCCCACCCGCCCCGCTCCAGCCCGGGCCCCCGCCAGGACACCTGTCTCTGCGGCCGTCCTGAACGCCCAGGTGTTGATGACTACAGGCAGAGCGGCAGCTGAGGCGGCGCCCGCCGGCGTCAGCACAGCGAGCAACAAGAGCGCCACCGCCATCCCCCGCCAGCCCCCGCCGCGTCCCGCCGCCATCGCCGCCCGGTCCCCTCAGCCGCCTCCAGCCAGGCGGCGCAGGCGCACAGCCCGGCCCAGCCCGGCGTGAGCGCGCTGCCCGCGGGCGGAAACGGCGCCGTGGCGAGGAAAAGGTAAAGCCCCAGCTGAGGCTGTGGCCCACGCCCACAAATACAATTTGCATTTCACAAAATCGTAGAATGATTTGGGTGAGAAGGGACCTTAAGAATCACCTGGTTCCAACCCACGTGCTGTAGGCAAGGACATCTTCCAGTAGAACAAATTGTTCAGAGACTAGCCTAACCTGATACTGACCTTCCAGGAATGAGGCATGCACAGCTTCTCTGAGCAGCCTGTTCCAGTCCCTCCCCACCCTTTCTAATATGTAATCTAAATCTACTCGGTTTCAATTTGAACCCATTCCCTTTGTCTTGTCACTACGTGCACTTCTAAATAGTCTTGCCTCATCTTTCCAGTAAATTCCCTTCAGGTACTGGAAAGCAGCAGTTAGGTCACCCTGAAGGCCTGCCTTTTCCACACAGAAATAGTCCAATTATCTCAGCTTTTCCTCATAGGAGAGGTGTTCAATCCTTCTGAGCAACCTGATGTGGCTTTGCTCCAACAGGGCAATCTCCTTCCTGTGTTGGGGTCCCAGAGAGCTGGATGCAGTACTTGAGCTGGATCTCACCAGAGCAAATTAGAGGGGCAGAATCAACTCTCTCAATCTGCTGGCCATGCTGCTTTTGATGCAGCTTTTTTATTGAGTCTGGGTATGTGTTAGAGCCAGCCTGCTTGTGCAGGGCCCCCACCTGCCAATGACATTGCCAGTGTTGCTGGAGTGCAGGAGCTGGGCTGCAGGTGGGAGCAATCTCCCCCTAAGCTCAGGAGATCCACTTGCGACATCTTCATGTGCTATCTGTTAACATGGATGTCTTTGTCAAAAGTGCCTTATGACACAGAGATGTTTCTGTGAACAGCATGTTTTGCGACCATTACGGCCAAATAGCTTATGAGAAAATTTGTGGAAAGCCTTGTTTTACAGAAATCATAAAATGTATAATAAGTAATCTCTTAATTCTGCCCTGGCCATTCAAGCTTTTCATGATAAACAGATAGCAATAGTTTAAAGCCATTTGACCCATTGCCATAGCACTCTGACAGTTTCCTGGTCTGAAGGCTTACCTGCTGTAAGCACAATTCACTTGCTTGTGTTCAGGGTTGATTAGGTTCAAGGAGCTGCTCATCATCAACCAGCTATTGTATCTGAGCAACATGAAAAAAGATGACTTTTGCTTCTATGTGCATATAAA